>NC_136958.1:23707830-23807830 GCF_032717465.1 Coenobita brevimanus
CCACCACCACAACAACCACCACCACAACAACCACCACCACAATAACCACCACCACAACAACAACCACCACCACAAGCGGCTGAAGAGTCACACTATCGTGACCATGAAAGAGGATACAAAAACCCACACTGGCAGACGGAAACACTGTCAGTGTGGGTTTTTGAATCCTAACCACCACCACAACAACCACCACCACAACAACAACCACCACCACAACAACAACCGCCACAACAACAACCACCACAACAACAACCACCACGACAACAACCACCATCACAACAATCACCACCATCACAGCAATTACCACCATCACAGCAATTACCACCACCACAACAATAACAAAACCACCATCACCATCACCATCACAACAACAAAAATCACCATCATCACCACCACCACAGCAACAATAAAAACCACTATCACCACCACCACCGTAACAGTAACAACCACCACTACCAATACGATAACCACCATCACCACCACCACAACAAAAACCACCATCACCACCACAAAATCCACCATCACCACCACCACAACAATAACCACCATCACCACCACCACAACAATAACCACCATCACCACCACCACAACAATAACCACCATCACCACCACCACAACAATAACCACCATCACCACCTTTTCCACAACAACATTCATTCTCATAGTCTGAATTCACTCTAAAACAAGCCCCACTATTACATGCTTGACCGCTCCAAGATGGCGGCCGCACAGACGCACCGCTGCTGTACTGAAGAATAGGCGATGCGGCATCTAGTCTTATTTAAATCTATGGGGAAATCCAGCCACAGGTGTTACGCAAGGTGATGAAACCAAGATATACACCCACCAGCATATAGTCATCTTCACAGTCATTCAGTTATCTATACTGGACGACGGGAAATAGAGGGGAGATTGTAGTTATCACTAATAAAAGCTGTTTTATATCATAATCGTGACGTTTCATTAAATTCCAAACACTTGTTATGAAACGTATTCTACCGTTATTCCGTCTTCTGAAGTATTCCAAATATCAAAGATGAATTGAACATGACAACCCAGGTATATGAAACTGCAGTATATTTTGATTACATGTAAACTCATGATGATGCATATGTAGACATTTAGTGACATAATAATGATAAAAGTTGACTATAAGCCTACTACCCAGTATGTTATTCCCAACAATGTCCACCCGACAGTAATACATGGCACCCCAAACCACCCACCCCCATCACCGTCTGGTCTGACACAGGTCCCAGACTTGTGAAGCTATCCCTGCTGCTTCGACTTATCTGTTCGAATATTTACGGGGTTCGGAACGAAGACACGACTTTTTTGGCTGACTATACAAGCTAGATCTTGTTATATGGAAGAGAAAGGGGAGAAGGAAGAGAAAGGGGGGAAAGGGAGTACAAAAGCGTTCAAAGGGGAACCAAACGACAACAAAAATGTGAGTTCTTTCGTGGCCTTTATGGCTGCTTATTGATAGCCATATTATGTGTGCTTTGAATATTTCAAGTACCCGAATTGAAATTCGTAAACTGAGTCTAGTTGTGGTAAAGAGGTTCAAGGCTTCTAAACTATTCTCTCTCTCTCTCTCTCTCTCTCTCTCTCTCTCTCTCTCTCTCTCTCTCTCTCTCTCTCTCTCTCTCTCTCAATTTGTGCATCATTTTGGTCACTCATCATTGCACTCTTTCAAGTTTGTCTTTTTTTTTTTTTTTTTAATAAGGCGACCAAAACTGGATACAATACTCTAGGCGTGGGAGTGCTAGAGAATTATACAAAATGAGGATGATATTTTCTGATTTATATTCGAATGCTTTACCAGTAAAGTTAAATAATCTGTTGACTTTCTTAGTGGCCTCCATACACTGTGTGCTTGGTGTAAGACCATTTTCTATATTAATTCTTTAGTCTTTTTTCATAACTGATATTATCTAGTTGAATATTGTCCATGGTGTAACAGGCTTTATCATTAATATTTCCAGTGTTTGACACTTTTTATTTGAAAATATTGATGTCCGTTTGCCAGGTTTGGGCCTGCTTAGACAGTCGATCTGGGCACTCTGACTTGCCTGCCTCAGTAAAGATGAGTCTGCTCTCTTTCTAACTTTAGTATCAGCAGCAAAACTGAATATTTTACAAAATAAACCCTCATCTACATCAGCTATCAGAATAGGACTCAATACTATGCCCTGTGGCACACCACAAGTAACATACTTCTAATCTGATTCTTTACCATTTAGTATGACTCTGTTTGCATCCTGTAAGGGACTGTTGATCCACCCGAGCACAATGCCTCTGAACCCATGCACATTCTATTTCTGACGCGTCCTTTATGGGTAACTTTATCAAATGCTTGTTGAAAATCGAGATAGACAATGCCAATGGATCTGGTCTAGTTTTAAATTATACTGATTTTATCATACAGGAAATCCAAAAGATTTGTATGGCAAGAGTAATTATTCTGAAAACGTTGTTGTTCATCATGGATGAGATTAATTTTATTTATAAGTTCTTAAAAAACTTATCTCCCATAATAATTTCCAGCAACTTGCACACCACATAAGTAAAGTTTATTGGTCGATAATTTTCCGATTGCGATTTGTTACAATTTTCTTTATTATCGGAGTTACATTTGCTAGTTTCAACTCATGATGCACCTTATTTATTCTTTGTGATTTACTGAATAGCTCAGCTAATGGTTTCGATATTTCATTCAATGCCTCTTTCAGAATGGGCGAATATATTTTATCTGGCCTCTGTGCTTTATTCACTTTAACTTCTTTAACTTTACCAGTGGCAAATCGTAAATCATTCTCGCTATTGGTAATGTCGCTAATAATGTTACCCTCTTCTAAGAGATCAAGAGAAGCTGCAGGAGTGGAATATTTACACTTGTAAATACGGATGCAATGAAAATGAGACTTTTTGTCATTTCTGTTTCATTGTCAGTATGCTCTCCATTATTTGTGGCTGGTCGGTTGGGTTGTCTGTGATATTACCTTCTTGTTTCTTATATAGCTGAAAAATTCTTCAGGGTTGGATTTACTGTTACAAGCAATGTATCCTTCAAAGTTTATCTTAATTTGCTTTTTCTTTTTTTCTTTGCATCAAGACAATGAGTATCATACTTATTATTGACCCTTTATTTATTTATTTATTTTTTTGTAGCAATACAATATTTGTGCGTTTTTTTTGTTTTCTTTATTTTAGCGAAAAGGTAACCGTTAATGTTCGTTTCCCACCATTCGGGCTGATACGGCATTTTTAGCAGGCTGTCCGTTGTGCACTGAAATACAACGGTAATGTATGACTGAGAATATCTGTGGAGAGAAGAGAAAGGGACAATGGGCGGGGGGTGGGAGAGTAAAAAGAAAAGGAGAGAAGGAAAGAGAAAAGGGGATGGAGGAAAGAGTGAACGCAAATAGATTAGGGAGGAACTGAGGGACAAATGAGGATGGAGACTGAAAGGGAAAACAATAAACGGGAGAATAGGATAGAGGAACACGTGTAGCTGAGGAAACGATATGGAGATTATAAGTATTATCCATTGGCTCATTTATTTACCCAGTTATTCAGTCAGCCATTTTTTGATTCTCATTATTCACCCGTAATCTCTGACTCCTACTTATTCATTCAGCCAGCAAAGTTCATTTTCGTCTCTCTCTCTCTCTCTCTCTCTCTCTCTCTCTAAGGAAGATGAGTACCAGCGCTGGGACGAACATCTTGTTTATTTATCGGGAACGTTTCCGCTTTAGCCATCATCAGCCTAAAAAAATTTATATCTTAGATTTACCATAGAGATGAAGAAACAATGATATTTAGATTTCTCAGTCAAGTGAACATACAAATAAATTAATGACGAAAAAAAAGAAAAAGAAAAGGAAAGGATATGCCTTACCACTTAACACATAGGTCAGCAGTCAGGTAATATGTATTGGTAAGACAGTATAGGTGGAGGAAATCTTAAAACGAACGAACGAACTGTTAAAACACACACACCACAAAGCCAACCGGGAGACGGGGTGTGTGTGCTGGGCAATCCCCAGACCCTGTCTTCCCCCTTACTATTTTTAAATCAGCCCATATCTCACTGACCGGGCTAATGTATTGCCCGGCCTGCACTATAGGTGCAGGATATCTTTAAACAACAACAACAACAACTGTTAAAAACTTAAAATGCTCAACATGGCTTAAGAAGTTAAAATTATGCTTATAAAAATGCTGAGTAGCGAGGTGGAAGAGTCACAGACCCCTAAGGGTGGCTTGTGGGGGTGGGTAAGGAGAGTCTCTGCTACTCGTCTTGATGTGTTGTCACGGGAAGTGTGGAGAATGGAGAAATCACTTGTATACATTGGCTGGCCTGAGGCTTCAGAGTGTTCACGGATGGCTGAATAGCCGGGTTTCGATAAAGGGAGACCCGTTCTGTGTGACCTTCCACGATGCTCCGAAATCCTGACGGTGAGGTGTCGTTTGGTTTGACCAATATAAGTAGAATTACATCTACTACACTTAAACTTGTACACCACCGATGACATCAGAGAATCGTGGATGCGGTCCTTGAACTTGAGGTGGTTGGATAGCACTGTTGATGGTTTAAATATTATCCTCAGTGATACCTGTGGGTAATATTCAGAGATGAGTGTCCTGATTCTATTCTTTACTCTTAAAAAACGGGGTCCTAAAAGGGGGGTTACAAAATAAGCAAGAGCTTTAGGGGCAGTCTGAACATGTAGGGGAGGGGACAGCATTTTGTTTAACCTTTTTCCTGTGTGTGTTTCAGTGAAGTGTAAGGGAAAACCGTTTAGTTTTAACATGTTTCGTAAATTATTTAATTCCAAATGAAAGTTTTTGTAAGTTGAACTAATGTTAAATGCTCTAGTTACCAAAGTGTATATCAGGTTCCACGGGTATCACTGAGGGAACGGGATGGAAAAGGGGAGGGAGGAAATGGGAAGAGAGAGAGAGCGAAACAGATGGGGGGGAGAGGGAGAGCAACTGGAGGAGGGGCGGAGGGAGGGAAACGGGGTGAGGGGTGAGGAGAGAAACAGGAGAGATGGGTAGTAGGGAAGAGAGGAGAGGAAGTGAGGGAGAGGGAAACATGGTTCTGAACTGCAAGCCCCAAGTCATATTGCACTGTCCATCGTCATATATCAAAATTTGAATTGTAAAGCGAACTGACGAAGGCTGACTGTCCAGTAGTTCGTCCTGTCCTCACTCCAACCCCCTTACCCTAAAGAAATATTGTTTGGGTTAATTCTGCATTTTTGTTTTTTTACTTTAACTTGGTCAAAGTATTCATTCGCTTGCAACTTTATTCTCGTAGCTCATTGGAAAAATAAAACAATAACTACTACGGCCCTACATCAGTGGTAATATAACACAATAGCTACTGCTGCTTAACATTCTTTCCATAACATTTCTTCGTGACTTGCACCTCATGCTAGTGTTAGTCTGTTGCTGCAGCTGATCATCCATGATGGAGATATGACAATTTTGGCCAAGTTCTAATACAGTGAGAATATTGCGTTCACTCAGGGGCCAAATTAGTGCTTAGGGTCGATTCTCTTATAATGAAATGGCTAATGAAGGCAATATCTAACCCGTCCGATTAACTAAGTTTTTTCTAACGTGAATAATATTGTCTGCCGGCAGCAAGAAATATTGCAGTGAAAAGTATACGGGAAAGAAATTGATTTGTTGTCAACAACAATCTGTTAGTAAGTCCAGTATATTCTTCAATTTGTTTTTTCACCGCGTTACTCTCTCTCTCTCTCTCTCTCTCTCTCTCTCTCATGTCATATTATATACACGGGCCCAAAAGCGTTAACCTCTATGTATGCTATGGATGCTCACTACGCAGGCACAAATACCCTTCCTCTTTGACACACACACACACACACACACACACAGGCAGGGTAAACAACTGAGTATTAAATGGACAAGGTCACATCACAATGCCTCTTACATTGTTCTGCATTAATTATAATTTTTCTATTTTTCAAGTCCTCCCCGTCCCTTCCGTCTTCTTTTTTTTTTTTTTTGTGCACATTAAGACAAGGACAACCACATATTTACTCTAATATCAGCCATTTTCCCCACGATGCTCACGTGTAAGTACTCTAAGAATCTCTCTCTCTCTCTCTCCCTCTCCCTTTCTCTCTCTCTCTCTCTCTTTTGTTTTCCTTTTTTCTCTCTCCCGTTTATTTCCTGTTCTCTCTCCATCTCTGTTCTTTTCTCTTCTGTCCATTTTTCTTCCTTTCCTATTTTTCCTACCATTTCCGTTCCTTTCTGTTCTCTTCCTCATGGCCTCTCTCCTCTTCTCCCCGCCTCTTCTCGGCTTCTCCCTCCTCTGCTTTCCTCTCCTCTCTGCTGTTATTTTTTTTTCCTACCGTCTCTGCTTCTTTCTCTCTTTTGTCCTTGTCTTTCATCCTCGTCCTCTTTTCTCCTTCTCTCCTCTCCTTTATCATTGTTTTGTACTTAACTCTGTTGTTACTCTGCTATGTTCTCTTTTACCAGTCAGTACACCTCTCTCCGTCTCTCCTCCTCCTCTTCATTTTCCTTCTCATGCCTCCTTCTCTCCTCCCCTCCTCTCTCCTTCTCCACTCTCCATCTCTCCTCCCCTCTCTCCTCTTCCACCTGTCTTATCACTAGATATACAGACCAATGACCATTAAAGCCGGAATTCCGCTTAGCCGCACAATGTATACTCTCACTTTAAATTAAAGGTCGATACAGCTCTCTCTCTCTCTCTCTCTCTCTCTCTCATTTCCTACATACACGGACCCAAATACGTTAACTTTTATTTATGCAAACGCAGCTCACACACACACACACACACACACACACACACACACACACACACACACACACAGGCAGATTAAACAAGTGGGTATTAGTCTGACAAGGTCACATCACAAAGCCTCTTATATTTCAACTAGTTCTTCGTAATTTATTACAGGTTTTCCATTTCCCAAGTCCTCCCCGTCCCTTCCGTCTTCTCTCTTTTTCTCTTTGTTTTTTATTATTTTTTGTGCTGATTAAGGCAAGGAAAAGCTCGAATTTACTCTTACATCAACCCTTTCCCCCCAGTACACACGCTTATAAGCACGCTAAGAATCTCTCTCTCTCTCTCTCTCTCTTGTTATTCGGCTTCTCTCCTATCTCCACCTACCTGTCTTCTCTCTCTCTCTCTCTCTCTCTCTCTCTCTCTCTCTCTCTCTCTTGTTATTCGGCTTCTCTCCTATCTCCACCTACCTGTCTTCTCTCTCTCAATCGTTCAACTTTATACTGTTTTCCCCAGTATTTTTTCCTTATTATATCTCCTCAGCATCAAAGTCTCTCTCCGTTTTCTCTTCGTCTCACCTCTCTCCTCTCCTGTCCTCTCCTTAGTTAAATCATTTATCTCACCTTCCTCCCCTTGTCACTGTTTTCAGTTCTCTTGTTTCCTCTTCCCTCCTCACCTCTCCTCTCGCCTTCCTTAACATACCACTTCTGCCACATATCACCTCTCTCATCTCATTTCCCTCCGTTTCTCTGATTCTCTCATCTTGCATCTGTAAATCTCACCTGCCCTCCTCTCTCTCTCTCTCTCTCTCTCTCTCTCTCTCTCTCTCTCTCTCTTTGTTTTCCTTTTCTTCTCTTCCTCTTCCGTTTGTGTCCTCTTCTCTCACTGTCTCTGTCGTTTTCTTTCTTCTGTCCATTTTTCTTCCTCTCCTTTATTCTCCTACCATTTCCATTCCTTTCCCTTCTCCTCCTCTTTGCCTCTCTCCTCCTCTTCTCTCCTTCTCTTCTCGGCTTCTCTCTCCTTTACTTTCCTCTTCCCTATGCTATTATATTTTCCCCACCGTCTCTGCTTCTTTCTTTCTTTTGTCCTTGTCTTTTTTCCTCCTCCTTTCTTCTCTCCTAGTTTACCATCGTTTTGTAATTACCTCTGTTGCTACTTTGCTATGTCCTCTTACCAGTCAGTTAATCTCTCTCCCTCTCTTCTCCTCCTCTTCATTTTCCTTCTCATCTCTCCCTCTCTCCTCTCCTCTTCCTCTCTCCTTCTCTACTCTGTCTCCATCTCCTCCCCTCTCTCCTTTTCCACCTGCCTCACCACTAGATATACAGACCACTGACCACTAAAGCCGGAATTCCGCTTGGCCACACATTGTATACTAGCACTTAAAGGTCGATACAGGATCATCTTTCTCTGTCTCTGTCTCTGTCTGTCTTTCTGTCTGTCTGTCTGTCTGTCTGTCTGTCTGTCTGTCTGTCTCTGTCTCTCTCTCTCAATCTGTTTTCTCTGCCATTTATCAGTACCCCTCCCTTTTTTTTTAACTTCCCACCTCTTCCCTCCATCCTTCTTTCTTCTCCTTTCACTCTTCTTTATCATCTTCCTCTTTCTCCCAAGCTTCTTTTAAACACTTTTTCGCCTCCCTCATTTTCGCTCATTCCCTTTCTTCATCCTCGTTCAATAATTTCACCTTCTTTTCTCTCATATTCTGTCTTTAGTACTTTCTCCATCCTCGCCTACTTTCCTTTTCTATCTTTCCTCCCCAGTTATCTTCTAATGCACTTCTCCCTCTAAAAAGGAGAATCTCAATTTTCCGGATGTAGGAGTGTTTCTGTCACCTCTTTCCTTCCATACTGTCAAATCAGTGTAGAATATAGTTATTTTCTCTTTCTTTTTTAATATTTCCTCTAAAGTTTCCATTGCAGTTTTTCTGTTCTGCGCGGTGATCAGTCCCACCTTTTCCTGCCGGCTTCTTCTGGAGGGTTTGGTGGGCGGAGGGAGTCTTCTTATTTTACCTGTACTATCGTTACCTCAGTTCACAGAATCAGATACCATAGTCATAACCCTCTCTGTAACACATAACCCCCAAAGGACCATCAGGTTTGTGGCTGTTTGCTTTCCTTTGTATGCCTTTATTCAGCATATGGCATGTTATTATTCCCGTGTATCGTAAAGGGAGGGGGGTCTCTAATTTCAGTTCCTAATACAGACTAGTTTATTGAACCTAGAAGTGACCTATGATAGTGAAGGGGATGACTACATGACTGAGCCTTTTAACTCCTTCAATACAGTGGACGGAAGGTCTCTGTCTTAGTCGATAAAATCATCTGGTGGCAGCAAGGACATTTGACGTGACATCTTTCTGAAGAGGTGGTGGCGACCAAGTGGTTAGAGGAGTGATCTGTTATACGGAAAGATCCGGGTTCGATTCCCGTCTGGGGAGGGAAACAATTTGATAATCTGAATTTTGTTCAAACAGTCGTTTCTGGCCTTCCACGAGACCCATACTCATGCCCTAAAGGAGACAGTCCTAGCATGTATTCAGAATAGGAGATGGGTATCAGCACCGAAGTTGTGGCAAGTAAAAGTATGTGACACCTACCTGAACCGCTAGGCGTCAGGGAACGGAAAATGAAATCTATGCCCACGATCTGACACAGTGAGAGAGAGAGAGAGAGAGAGAGAGAGAGAGAGAGAGAGAGAGAGAGAGAGAGAGAGAGAGAGAGAGAGACTCCGTAAACGCTCACGTCGCTTTCTATACACAAATAGCCACCGTTCAGTCTGAGTAAGGGAGGAATAAGTCAGGCAGGACGAGAGTATTTGCCTGAGATGTGGAGTCTCTCTGATGATTTGGTTGTGATTTATGAGTCATTAAGTGTTTCTGGATCGCCTACCTGCGTCGCTTGACCGTCAGACCATTCGTAGTGACCTAATAACCGACATCTTTTTACCTTAACCTATTTTGCTCTGGCAACTTAAAATTACCAACTCTCCGTCTTACAACTACAAAAATGACAACTACTACTTCTAATGCTAGTACAACAACAACAACAACAACAACAACTACTACTACTACTACTACTGCAGCTGCTGCTGCTGCTGCTGCTGCTGCTGCGCTGTTGCTCCTACTAATGCTGCTGCTGTGCTGTTGCTCCTACTAATGCTGCTGCTGTGCTGTTGCTCCTACTAATGCTGCTGCTGTGCTGTTGCTCCTACTAATGCTGCTGCTGTGCTGTTGCTCCTACTACTGCTGCTGCTGTGCTGCTGCTTCTACTAGTGCTGCTGCTGTGCTGTTGCTCCTACTAGTGCTGCTGCTGTGCTGCTGCTTCTACTAGTGCTGCTGCTGCGTTGTTGCTCCTACTAGTGCTGCTGTTGTGCTGTTGCTCCTACTAGTGCTGCTGCTGTGCTGCTGCTTCTACTAGTGCTGCTGCTGCGTTGTTGCTCCTACTAGTGCTGCTGTTGTGCTGTTGCTCCTACTAGTGCTGCTGCTGCGCTGTTGCTCCTACTAGTGCTGCTGCTGCGCTGTTGCTCCTACTAGTACTGCTGCTGCGCTGTTGCTCCTACTAGTGCTGCTGCTGTGCTGCTGCTCCTACTAGTGCCGCTGCTGCGCTGCTGCTCCTACTAGTGCTGCTGTTGTGTTGTTGTTGTTGCTGCTGCTACTACTACTACTACTACTACTACTACTACTGTTACTACTACTACTATTAGTACTACTACTACTACTGTACTGGTGCTGCTGCTGCTGCTGTTGCTGCTAATACTACCATTATTAGTTTACTGCTAATATTACTAATGCTGCTGCTACTACTACTACTACAACTACTACTGTTATTATCGTTGCCCCTCTGTCTCTGTCTCTGTCTGTCTGTCTGTCTCTGTCTAACTGTCTCTCTCTCTCTCTCTCTCTCTCTCTCTCTCTCTCTCTCTCTCTCTCTCTCTCTCTCTCTCTCTCTCCAACTGCCGTCGAAACCAAGGTAAATAGTGGAAATGTTCACAAAGTTGTCTCATACGAATTATAGAGACAGACCGTACAAATTATAGATTCTAGATTTAGAGACTTTACTGTAGCTCCAATATAACTCCATTTTGTGTCCAGAGTGTCAAAGATGTCATGGGTGGGTGTTCATGTGAATATTTTGGAGAGATGTACTGGGTTTCGAGGGAAATCGGCCGACATGATTGTCTATTGTGGTCATGTAAACAATTAAACGTACTAGGACATAAAACTTGGCCTCATATTCTTGGCTTTAAGGAAGCTCCCTGACACCTCTTCCTTACTGATTTATTTTATTATATGGTTGGCTTATATAGTTTTTGGCGTTATTTATGCAGGGTATTCTGATATCACAATGATTTCAGTAACTCGGAAGAGGACGAGATGTGTAATAAGCAAAATAAATCGCAAAGGACGATGAGTTAGGGAGCTTCTTTAAGTGCCGAGAATTCTGGCTAAGGTCTGTGACGCTGACAAAAGGAATTCATAGACAATAAATGAAGAATAATTTTTTGTCCTCAAGACAACGAAAATAGTGCGTAGATCCAGAACACTCAATGTTCCTTTTCTTGTTCGATTATTCTCCCAAGTTCAAGTTAAATATTCAAGCTCTAATTCTGTTCTCCTTGTCCTTAGTTATGGGAAATCGACAGGGTACTCTAAAGGTATAGGATCCAGATATCGCATATATTAATAAAGATTTATGTATACAGCCTTGGAAAGCTGACGCAGAATATCTCAGTTACGTATTGAAGGAGAGGTGGAGAGGGACGCCTTCAGGTTGTGGCACTGATGTATCCCAGCAGCCTAACTGTCTGGTTATTCAAACATCCCTCAGCTTTCTCTATACTTTCCCAAAAGGAGAATACTGGGCTGCAGAAAAGGGACAACCAGCTTACAGTCCAACGGGTTTACGTTTCAGATGAGCCTGTCACAACATTATCACTTGGAGGGGTTAAAACACGGAGAACTAAGCAATGTTCTTTTTTTTTTCTTTATTACTGCTGCCGGCATCCGCATTTATCCATATTATGAGAGACCCAGTGGACTGGAGGGGTTATAAGAAAACTCGGAATAAAAATAGGCTAGTCATTACAAACTTATTAATGGACAGAAATCGTCCCTTTCACAGGACCAGTAGCGAGTTAAAAACATTACATTCACAATCATACACCGTCTTGAGCTGCCTGATGAGACTCATGCTGATATCAAACACTGGGGAACGATGCTACTTATTGAATATGTGTTGCCAGTCGGAAGAGTGGCTGTGGGGAACACGTGTGTGTGTGTGTGTGTGTGTGTGTGTGTGTGTGTGTGTGTGTGTGTGTGTGTGTGTGTGTGTGTGTTTCCCGGGTGAAAGAAGAGGGAGGAAAATAGGTCTGGTCGTGTTTACTAAGCCATGAACAGTTCAGAGATGCATTCGTGAATTCTTCTATAAGCTTAAAGTACGGTAAATTTTGCATAATATTCCCAGTACATACTTTGTCTTTACTATTAATACTACCTCATACTTCGCTATTTAGAGAGTTAAACAGCTTACAGGATCTATATTTAAGCTTTCCTCGGCCATAAAACTGCTTGTGTATTCTGCATGTGTATACTTTTCTCTTCATAGCAACTTCAGAGGAGTGATATTGCTTGCTGGGGACGAGTTCCCAATGGACTGGTTGACAGTCGTGTACAAGTTACATAAAGTAATAAAATGGTTATTTGGAATGATCGGAATATCATTAATTTTTCTCCCCGACTTCATATTTATGAAAAAGAAAAATAGTCAAACAAAGCTGGAGATTATCGTACCTCGCGCTAAACATGCATCCTCGCTGTGATGTCACAATCCGTCTGACCGCTGCTCACAACAAGGTCTGGGAATCATACTCTGGTACAGGTAAGATTTCTGTGATATTCATCTGTTATTATTATGCTATGTATGTAAGCCTTAGTGTGATGCCACTTGTAAAGATGAAGTATGCTACGTTTGTGCTTTAATCCCTTAACCGCGGGGCATCACTTTCGTGACGCTCGGGAGCAAGGGATCATACCATGGGGCGTCACTTTTGTGATTCTGTGTTATTTTCAATTCACCCAGGCTTTCAAGTGGTGGCTTGTATCATCTATCAGTACTACCAGTCTCAAGCTATACTCAGTGCTGCTAATGCCATCTGCACTCCCATCCACTGTTGACAATTTAGCCATTTTTCCCCCTGTCCTTGACTCCCCTCCTTACCTCCCCTCCATTACCCTCTCCTCCCGCCTGCCCAGCTGCGCTATGCTACACAAATCCTGGACGGATTTTTACACTCATTTTATCCATTGAAATGTGCCCTATGCCCTATTCTTATACATAATTATATATAAAAGAAAGAGAAAAGGTAATTGATACTGCCATATATCTGGAATAGGATAATTATCACCTGGCAACACCCCACGTGCACTCGTTCACTAATTTTCCCTGTTTATTTCCCCTTGAAATATGCTGTATGACCTATTCTCGTAACAAAAATATATATAAGAAAGGAAGGGAGAAGCCTAAGTGATATTTACATTCACCTGGAACTACATAATTTATTATGTATTGTCTAGATTCCCTGCCAGTTATTTCATAGCATATAAATTAGCAGCTGCCACCACACTGACATTGTCAACCCTTCCCTGCCCCTAGGCCACATCATTCAGGTTACTGTCGTCTTTCGAGGTGAAACCACGTCCGATTCGCGCCTATCCTTGGCCCCCTGCAAAGGGCCCTGTGACCTCTACCCTTACTAAACCTCATGTGGGAAGGGGTAAAGGGCAAAGTGACACTGGTGTGGAACGTGAACTGGTAATTTATCAATAATAATGATGGACAGTGACTATGATCTTTCTGGTGACTCTAAAACAGTGCAAGTGGAAAAGTAAATAATGTGTAAATAGCAAGTGAAAGCAATGAATGTAAATATAACTGAACAGTGGAAAATAGTTTATAAGTTACCGCAAGTGACAGTGCATAACATAGTGTAAATAAAATAGAAATGTAAATAATGTAAATAAAACAGAGAATGTAAATAAAAATGTAAACAGTTAGTAATATAAGAATACGAGTATAAATACTTGGAGTATTGAAAGTGAAAGTGAAAGCTTTGCTCTAACGTGTATAAATACTTGGAATAATGAAACTGAAAGTGAAAATTTCGCTCTCTATGAATGAGAAAGTGAATGCCTGGAGAGAAAATAAACTACTAGTACGGAAAGAAACTTATGGATAAATATTGTATTATTTAAAAAAGTGTAATAAAGTACTAGGAATATAAAGTGTGTGTTTATGAATAATAAATGACAGCTCCGTCTTAGAATACCATTGGGGAACGAGCGTGGGTGGAAAGCTCATATGCGCTCGTAATTTACGTTGCTTTCAGTTTTTTTTTTTTGGAATATGGATTCCAAACTACTTGAATTCATAGAATAGTGTTTGTAGTTATAATATCAGGCAGTGGTAACCATATTACGGGGTACTGGGAAGTGTAAAGTGAAGACTTTGTTACCCAACTTCAGAAGTCTCCACAAGTCCTACGATAGTAGACGAAGGCTCAACAAACATCCCAGAAGAAAGCTGAAGGTATATGTCATAGGCATATTTAATTATAATATTTTAAGACTAATAACTGATTTTTGGTAAATATTTTTAAAAAGTCAAGAGCGCGAATATCCCCGCTGGATGTGCAAGGACCGCCTCCGACATGCCCGCGGTTTAGGGATTAGTGAAGAGTTTTGTTCAGTGGCCTTGCAAGGGGGAGGAGGGGGGGCGGCCCGCCCCGGGCGCCACTTGTTAGGGGGCGGCAAATAAAGCCTTTCTTTCTTTTTTTTCCTGTGACACTGAACGCTAATTTTTGAGTAGTGAATATCAAATTCCCAACTGAATCAACAATAAATCAGAATGAAAATATCTACATAAATAAAATTCACTGTGTGTCAGTGTACCTCTACGATGCTGTTGCCAGTTCTCAATTGAATCAACAATATATCAGAATGAAAATCTCTATAAATAAAAGTCATTGTGTGTCTGTGTACCTCTACAGTGCAGTTGCCAGTCTGTCATAGTATCGCTCAGTTGTAATGTCGCGAAACTTTCTGAAATATACAGAAATAAGTCTAGATTATGATTATCCCCGTAGGCATAGTTTCATATCATAGTTCAATTGTAGTGTCGCAAAATTTCCTGAAGTAGATTATTCTCATAGTTTCTTGATTGTTTAAGATCATTCTAGAAAAGTCTAGTTTAGCAGTAGTTGTTTAAAAGCATCTAAACTGTTCTTGTATTTTCTGGAATGTTCTATGAAGCCGTATATAAACAGGGTTTCTCAGCCCATCCGGTCAGTACCAACTGGGATGCCAAGTGTGGAGATCTCATTGCTCGATTTCTGTCTTAAAGTTTTCTTTGATACCACATTGCCACTGGTAAATAAAATACTGGTACTAGGGCAGCAAACTGAGCAAGGTAAGTAAAATGAAACTGAAGTGTCACTTTTCAGCAATTAGTCAAATTAGAGAATGGAAATATGGTGTTTAGTTCCCATCATTGTCCTATAATTTTTAGCCTAATTATTATACTATTTTTTATTATCCTAAATTTTATTATTATCCTATTTCCAGATGAAATGAGTGAAAGAAAGCGGTGCTGCATTCAGAAAAAAGAAAAAAGCAAGAGAAGAATTAGCCCAAAAAAATGAAGGTGCCTTACTCAAATATTTTAGTCAACAAGAGAAGGCAATGAGGCTGGGAAAGTGAGACCTCTGGATTGCCAACAAGGAATGTCAGAGGAGACGGAGACTCTTGCTAGTCCTGGAGCAAGAGATGAGAATGCAAAAGTCTTGGATTCCCAACCAGGAACATCAGAGGAGACGGAGACTCTTGCTAGTCCTGGAGCAAGAGATGAGCATGCAAGAGTCTTGGATTCCGAACCAGGAACATCAGAGGAGACAGAGACTCCTGCTAATCCTGGAGCAAGAGATGAGCATGGAAGAGTCTTGGATTCCCAACCAGGAACATCAGAGGAGATGGAGACTCTTGCTATGGTGGTACCAATCTTAAGTGGCGGTTTGGGTGGGGCACGAACCTCTGTACAGTGGTGCCACGTGTTCCATACCCGCTATGTGAACGGCTCTGATATATGTAATAGGCATCACAGTAAGATAAACACATAAGAATATAATGGTAACGTGTGTATTATAATATATGAAAGAACAGTAAACTGATTATGCGTAAAATATTTATACGACAATACAGAAACGTGGCATAATTATTTTACAGTGTTGCTTAAAAAAAAGTAGTCACTTTTATTGGCTGTTACCGTCTTTCTGGGGTTGGTAATAATGTCACAATTATGATTATAAGATAATGTGCAGGAATATATGCAAATATATGCCAGTTTCTTAGTAAAAAAAATATATACACTAAACCCTCGTGAGCGGCAACACTCACACACACCCAGTCCGACCTGGTCATCTGTGAGGGATAGAGGATTAATAGGCCTGTTTGGGAACACCTCTTAAAAAAAACGCGCCAAGACTTTAACCTCCTGGGTGGTGTGGAAATAAAATCAAATTTACAATATGTACATTATAACGTAAAAGAAAATAACCAAAATGCATCCTAAAATACCACAGACGAGAGAGAGAGAGGGGGGGGAGGCAGACCAGGGGCAGTGTTGAGTGCAGCTGAGTGAGAGATGGAGGAAGGGAGGGAAGGAAGGAGGGAGAGAGTGATTGAATGAAAACAAATCATGGCGCCACAACAACGAGGTCATCTGGCGCCATATGTAAAACAATAATATTTTTAAACATAATTAGATATAATAAAAAAAAAAAAAATGAAAGCACAAGTTTATAAGTCACCCATAAAAGAAACAAAATTGACGCACATCTCCCCCAGGAGAGAGAGAGAGAGAGAGAGAGAGAGAAGGCAGGCAAGGGGCAGTGTTGAGTGCATTGTCAAGCTGAGGGAAAGATGAAGGGAGGGAAGGAAGGAGGGCGAGAATGATTGAATGAAAAAGCGCCGTAACACCGAGGTCATCTGGCGCCATATGTAAAACAATAATATAATAAAAAACAAAATAAAGAAATGAAAGCACAAGTTTATAAGACATAAAAGAAACAAAATTCCCTAGGGTGATGCACATCCCCCCAGGAGAGAGAGAGAGAGAGAGAGAGAGAGAGAGAGAGAGAGAGAGAGGCATCGCGAGTATGGAAAACGTGGCAACACTGTACAGAGGTTCGTGCCCCACCCAAACCGCCACTTTAGAATGGTATGACCATAGTCCTGGAGCTGTTATTGTGGACTTGAAAGATGTTGGCCAATGGCCAAGCAAAATTACTGATGAAATAAGACCTATTCTGGTACACCAAGGAGCCTCTGTTGTTCAATATCTGTATTCAAATTTTGGTGAAACAGTCCGTGAAGGTGCAGGAGTCAAGGGTAGCAGCAGAAGACTAACACATGATTGTTTTTTTGTTAATCTCCCAAATGGGGAAAAATGCTTGAGATCATGGATGGTTTATTCATCATCAAAAGCAGCAATTTACTGCTTCTGCTGTCGAATCTTCTCTGATAAAGCAAAGTCACATTTTGATTCACCACATGGATTTAACACTTGGTGGAAATTGAATCCAAAGGTATCAGAACATGAAGCTAGTGCTGTTCACCAGAAGAACTATACCCAGTGGAAAGAATTGGAAACCAGGCTTGCTTGTGGCAAAACAATTGACCAAAAGGAACAAGAAACTGTAGAAAAGGAAATGAAGAAGTGGAAGGAAATCCTGTTTAGTCTGCTGAACATAATCAAATTCCTAGCAAAGTAAAATCTATCTTTCAGAGGCCATCGTGAAGAAATACATACTGGTACCAATGCTGATTCAGAATCAATTCCAAATAGAGGCAATTTTCTGGAGTTGGTGCATCTATTTGCCAAATACGATCCTGTGTTACGTGAACACGTGCTGAGAGTGAAGCTGGGAAGTAAGCACACCATTTCATATTTGTCACCCACTATTCTAAATGAATTCATTGACATCTTGGGACAGAGTGTGCGAAAGAAAATATCAATCGTGTAAGAGAAGCCAAATACTTTGCCATCATTTTTGACAGCACTCCAGACATATCTCACAAGGATCAAGTGAGCCAAGTCTTGCGCTGTGTCTTGATTGAAGGAGATAATGTGAGGACTGAGGAATCATTCTTGGACTTTGTCAAAACAAAGGGTAAAACTGCAGAATGTATTGCAACCATGATTTTGGACAAATTGGAAAGTGATGGACTGGATATAAAAAATTGCCAAGGACAAGCTTATGACAACGCTGCTGTGATGGCTGGACAGCATTCAGGTGTTCAGATGAGGATTAAAGAAATCAACCAGAAAGCAGAATCTGTGGCTTGCACAAATCATTCATTGAATTTGGTGGGAGTGCATGCAGCTTCTGTTGCTGTTAACTCTATCACATTTTTTGGTACACTGGATCGTTTGTTTGCATTTTTCTTTACATCAACTCATCGCTGGAATTTCTTAATATCAGTGACTGGCCAAAGTCTTAAGCACACTGTGGAAACTAGATGGAGTGCAAGGTATGATGCTGTGGCAGTTGTTAAAAATTATTTCCCCAAACTCATGACCACCCTAGAACAGCTGACTGATGAAGAAGAAAATGCTATTACAAGGTCTGATGCTGGTGTCCTGATTGGTGCATTGCATTCATTTTCATTCTTGTGTTTCCTTAACCTGTGGGGAGCCATTCTTCATTAGATTAATGATGCTCAGGTGTACCTTAGAAAAAAAGGCTTGAATATTCAACAATGTGATCTGAGACTGAAAGCCTTGGAATCCTTTTTAGTTGAGAATAGGGATGAACTTGTCAACAAAGCCCTTGGATATGCCAAAAACACCTGTGAAGACTTGGGAATTGCCATGAACAGGCCAAGAAGAAAAAAGAAGAAAAAGCAAATGTTTGATGAAACTGAAACAACAAAAGATGCCAACTTGTCATATGAAGCTGAGATGAGAAATGTTTTCCCCAGTGGACAAAGTCATCCAAGAAATATCTTCGAGGTTTCAGCAGCTTCACCACTTTGCTGAAAAATACAACTTCCTGACACCAGCTAATCTTTTCAAAGAAGAATGTGCATCCCAATTGGATCATTTTGAGGAAGACATTGACAAAGAACAATTTCTGACTGAAAGAAAAAGGCTGAAGCATTTTGCTTCTGTTGCTGAAGTAGAAAATCAGTGTGAGCTGTGGAAACAAGGGCCCTTTGAACTTTTATTTTTCATTCGAAAGTTCAAGCTGGAGAGTTCAGTCCCCAACATTGTCATACTCCTCAGGATTTTTTTGACTGTTGCTGTGAGTGTTGCTACATGTGAGAGAAATTTTTCAAAGTTGAAACTCATAACGAACTACTTGAGATCTACAATGAGCACCCTTCATTTGAGAAATTTGGCCATTTTATCCATTGAGCACCAACTGACAGAAGAATTGGACTTTGATGATGTGCTTCAGGAATTTGCAAGGAAAAAAACAAGAAAGATGAATTTTTGAATTGCCTAGACTGGCTAGACAGCTCTTTATTTTATTCTGCAATTTTTTCATTAAATGGAAATCTGATTCATCAATTTTCCCAAATTTTGTTTTCTTTTTTGCTTGCTTGTGTTTTATTTTTTAGAGTTTTCCATTCTCAATAAAATGAATTGAAAATTAATGAAGATGTTTTATGCAAGGGTCGAGGGATTGGGTGGGGGAGGGCGCTAAGTTGAAAGTCTGCCCCGGGTGGCAAATTACCTAGCTACGCTACTGGTTGTGTTGGTTTTAGAGAGACTAATGGTGACTGCGAATCTTGTGGCATCCAGGCAGGTACTGTACCTGTTGGACAACTAGATAGCAAAGATTAGATTTGAGGAAGTCGTAATGAAGTGATTTACCAACTGAATCAGTATAAGTATTGCTAGGTCCTGACTCCAAGGGCATATAGTCTTGAAAATGGGCAGTAATACGTAGAGAAAATGTCACAAAGACCAATATATTATATTTCAGTGTTTTTACCTCCTAGATAGGCCTGACTGTGGACAGCTGTACCTCTGTGGAGTATATGATTATCTCATTTCTTGGTCTTATGTACTGGTGATGTTTGAACATCTTTTTAGTATCAGCTAGTCTGGTCTGGAGAATAAGATTTCCACATTGCTGCCAATGGCTTAAGCCAAAGTTAGGCCTGGTTTTGGTTGACAGGTGACTGTTAGGTTAGGGTAAGTTGTAAATGTTAGGCAATTATAATTCTTATCACCATATAGGTTCATACACACCTAATTAACTGAAATTTGGTAAAAAATATGTGATTACTTTGACTACTAATAAAACTTCAGGATTCAGAACAAATGTTTGTTAAAGTTAGCAGAAGTGTTTCATCTCTAGCTTGACAATTCGCTTTGACAGACTTCTGTTTTATGTAAGTTTTGATTTAAAATGTATGTACATTTAATTGTGCTTTATATCTGTGCAAAATGAAGGTCATCAATGCGTGTTGATGATTAAGGGTAAATATCCACTAACTTTAGCACATTTTAGCCTTGAAACCTGATTTTTTATTAATAGTCATATTAGGCATAAATTTTTGACCGGATTTCAGTGTGCATGACCCTACATGATGATAAAAAGTATAATATTTTCCATTTAACCCTCTCCTGCACCATAAGTTTTCAATAAGTTTTGGTTGCATGCACAGAACCAAAACCTCACTCAGGCTGGCTACGCTCGTGCGGCAAGGAAAAAAATTCCATGGCCCAATTTACTCTCATAAAGTGTTTATATTGTTATAAATCGCTTCCCATCATCTTTGTTGATGTTTATACTATCAAATAAGAAAAAAAAAACACATAAAACAGATGAATATATATACAGAAATTAAGGCAGAATAAACCTTATTTACGTGAAAACTAGCTTCTCATAACTTCCCAACATCACCGTGAAAATTTTTTCCCGTGACGCGCAGTTGGAGAGGACATGTCTATATGCAGAACCTCAAGATTTTTCATCTGTGAAAGTTTCAAGTTGATACGTCCAATAGTTTTCGAGTAAATCGAAAAAAAAAAAAAAAACGAAAATCGCCTAAAAACATCTGATTTGTCTATTATTTCGTATGTTGTTAGTGACACTGTAACAAACATATATGTAAATTATATCCAGTTTTGTAGCTCAAAGGTTAAGGAAGCCCATGATATAATTCACAGTTATAACCCTTATTGTTACGAAGAAAATGAATTTTGAAAAGTTACGATGGGTTGCATGCAGTTACAGCACCTACTCTCTGGCCCGTAGGCTGAGTATGTTCGTCTTTCATAACTTTTCCCCCAATATTTTCACACATAGGTTACACTGCTTTACAAAAGGATGCATAAGAAATCATCAGCTTGATCAAGCTTTCTTCAGATTTTTTATGGAACCTATACATTACGAGTATAATATCTGAGAGAATAGCAATGAAATCCACCACATTTTCCCTGTGAGAAATATATAGTAAACACACATTTTATACTTTACAGTAAATTGTATAAAAACTAAACAAATAAGCTGGTTACTCATGTCCTCTAGCAGTGTTGTGGTGTTTCTTGAGAGGAGATGGAGTTGCAGAGAGGAGGACAGGTACGATCACAGCCTGTGTGTGTGTGTGTGTGTGTGTGTGTGTGTGTGTGTGTGTGTGTGTGTGTGTGTGTGTGCGTGCGAGTGTGTGTGTGTGTGTGTGTGTGTGTGTGTGTGTGTGTGTGTGTGTGTGTGTGTGTGTGTGTGTGTGTGTGTGTGTGTGTGTGTGTGTGTGTGTGTGTGTGATGTGCGAGTGTGTGTGTGTGTGTGTGTGTGTGTGTGTGTGTGTGTGTGTGTGTGGAGTGATGGCAGTGGTGTCAGTTGTCATAGGAGTGATGGCAGTGGTGTCAGTTGTCATAGGAGTGATGGCAGTGGTGTCGGTTGTCACAGGAGTGATGGCAGTGGTGTCAGTCGTCATAGGAGTGATGGCAGTGGTGTCAGTCGTCATAGGAGTGATGGCAGTGGTGTCAGTTGTCATAGAAGTGATGACAGTGATGTCAGTTGTCATAGGAGCAATGGCAGTGGTGTCATTTGTCATAGGAGTGATGACAGTGGTGTCAGTTGTCATAGGAGTGATGGCAGTGGTCTCAGTTGTCATAGGAGTGATGGCAGTGGCATCAATTGTCATAGGAGTGATGGCAGTGGTGTCCGTTTTCATAGGAGTGATGGCAGTGACGTCAATTGTCACATGAGTGATGGCAGTGGTGTCAGTTGTCATAGGAGCACTGGCAGTGGTGTCAAGTGTCATGTACTCTTTCTCTGATAAGCCCTTGCGAGACATTGTAGGTTTAGTGTAAAACAGAAGGGGAACGGTAAAAATCGGTTAGGAATGTTCAAATCTGGCTTTCTCTGAAACTATATAAGAAACACTTATATGCATTCTTCACAAGCACACTGCACTATATATAACACAATATCACTATAATACACGTAAGGTATGGACGGTGCAGTAGTGGGAAATGCGGGTTTAAATGGTCCGCCGGGCATTCACACACCTTTCGAGCCTGACTGTCGGGATAATACTGAGCTAAATATAGGCCGCTTGCCTCTTTGATAAGCTCCTGGTGTTGCCATATACTGTTTTTCCCGTAGATGTGGCTACCCTCAGCACTAACTCAACCAAAATTGACACAAATCCATCCACAGGAAAAGTTTTTATGACCATTTATAGGGAAGTTGTGTCATATTGTGTCATCAGTTACTATTCAGATTGCAAGGATCATGACTCACATTGCATCATTGTGTGCGAAGGGGTTAAGAGTGCTGATTTGGTAAAATATCGCTGATTCGGTATTTCGTTGTACAGCTCATAGCAGTAGGAGTTGCCCTCTGTAGCAGGATATTCCCGACACTTTTCACGTCTCTTGGAATAGAGATAAATCTTATTTCTGGTGTGATTCTATTTGTGTTCTTGCACAGTGGAACAAAGCACCAATGGTGATTATTTGCTAACTTGGCCATGACAAAGCAAATCTTGGCTAATCATCAGAACCACAATCACACAACTTTTGTCTCCCGGCTTGGCTGGTGTATGACGTCACGGCCACTCGAGACTCGTGCTACCATCAATCTCTTTTTGTGCAACTTTGAAGGATTATATATCCAAATTTTTACCTTGGTTTGTCAAATTAACAATATCATAGGATAATTCAACACATTTATCACCCCCAAAAAATTGCTTCATTAAAAAAAAATCTACTATCAACCATATCAACCAGTCCATTAGCAGAGCACCCCTGGCAAGTTTTTTTTTTTTTTCCTACCGTTTTTCCTCCCAGGTTGAGAGAGGAAGGAGGGAAACAGTTCAGGCAACCCTAGTTATGAAGTCTTTTTTTAGATGAACAGCGGGCTTCACAGGACCTCTTTCTCAATTATTTATTTTGCATGTTACATCTTTAAATAATCTTGTATATAACTAAGGGAATCTATGTCTACATAAAATAAATAAATAAATGGCATACCTTAACACATAATACGAAGACTTCAGATGCAGAATAAAATCATGAAGAACATGGTGCTACGAAGCCTTCCGTTCCAAGGAGGGGGAAACTAACAGTGGATGAGCTACCGCATTCATTTTACAGATGAAAAATCATGAGTTGGATTCTCTAGCTGGTCAGACTCCTACACAGAATCGTTTCCCCTGTCCCTGCTCACCCTGCAGTACCATTGGTGGCCTTGGAAACCAATTACTGCCAGTCATACGCTGCTGTTAAGTAGAAGATTGAGTCTTAACAAAAATTAATTGTTGGCCTCACTGATCTCCATTTAGCTGATTATCATTGATCTAAACCTTCTTTTTCTTCTCAGTCAAATCATCAGGTCTTTCAGTACAGCTGACACTATTAATGCGGCAACAATGATAAATCACCTCTTTAAGTACATATAATATGCATTTTTTCTCTGCCTTTCAGTAGACTTCATAGTAAATAAAAATGTAGAAAAGGCAGCTTACAACGACCACTTACTGTCAATAAAGCCTCCCATCCTTGGCCCATATTTTCGTCAGTTGAGGACGCTTCCTAAGATCTTTCCCACAGCAGTTCATTTTGTTTATTTACAACCTACAACTTACTGTCCTCTTCCTTGTTACAAAAATCCTTCCAGTATCGCCAAACTCTGCATAGGTAACATACCAAAGTGTATTAACCTCTCATCCAAAAGTAAATCGCTAAGGAAGGTGTTAGGGAACTCCTTTAACTAACGAGAATACGAGCCTAGGTCTCAAACGGGGAACATAGAGTGTTGCAATCTTTGGAGCTGGCCAGACACTTCAGAATATTATGCCAGATTTTCATAATTTCCAGCTAAGAGGTGGAGCGATATCCTTTGACTGCGACATTAACATACTTTATATTTTAGTTGAGAAGTAGCAGGAGAAAAATGTTATTGTATCTAGAGGGTTTGGGTAGACAAGAAAAGTGTTTGATTTGCTAGAGTGGCTGGGGAGGGAGTGACTTATGTGGGATGAACGGAATCTAAGAGATCGAACTTAACCTGAGGCATCCTGACAACATATGGATATGTTGCCACGTTTTGTCATGGTGACACCCAACGACATATCCATTCATTTTGCAATTGCGAGGTCCATCATTTGCACATTTATCAAGTTTCATGGGTGATTTTTGGCAGGCATATGTGGGAGACCTTCCTCTACCCAATGCCAGGTGGAGATAATGCCTGGTCCCACCTGGCCCTCCTCCCCCCCGCACGCCATTTTCTCGGCAACTCACCTGTCAGCAGTGACCTGGCCAGTATAGACATGTCACACCACTGTCTCTCCAATGACGAAATTCAAGGCAAAAGCGATTCCTGAGGTGGAGGACAAAGGAAGAAAGAAGCCAGAGGAAGAAACAAGAAGATGTGATGAGGTGGTAAAGTTGTAAAGGAAGGTGCCATATGTTGATGCTTTTCATGAGTGAACAACGTTTATATCACCTATATTATCGTGTGAAAAGCAATATACTCTTGTACTACATGTAAATTCATACCAAATAAACAAATATTTACATGTAATGAGTAGTGTGGAATAGTTACGCCTCCCAAGAAAACGTCTTCTCTGGAGCCTGGCCTGAGAGAACACGGTACCAAGGTGGGGGTACTGTTTCCTGTATTTGATATTTCTAAACTCAACTGAGCATTATCTGAAATTTCAATGTTTCTCATAAAAAGCAGAGGTTTTAGCCCAAAATAGATTTTTAAAAAATCTGCCGGGACTGGGGGGAGGTCAGTGGTGAAAAATCTGCTGGGATGCGGGGGGTTAATATTCTTGAGGGATTGTAAAGGATGTAATTATACTTGTAATGTAAGGGCAGGCAGGGACAATGTTTGATAGACTGGAGAGGGAACTAAGGAAAGAAGTTAGGCTGAGTACAGTGAATTCAACAGCATGTGCTAAATATCCTTGGTTGGTGATCAGAGAACAAGTACAGAAGTGATAGAAAGGCTGTAATATGAGATGCCCCTGAAGTCTACGGGACAGAGTGACAACCAGACAGGGCTGCTCTAGGAGATGCTCCCAGCTTTTACGTGATTATACCCAGAGTAGTGTGTTTGATTTGCTGCAGTGGCCATGGGAGGTACTGAGTTATGCTGGGGTCTCAGTGTCTGTTAACTGCCCATCCAAGTATTTGTCCCTAGTCGCAAACGCCATGGCAAGTTGGACAAGTGAGCTGAGAGTTATACAAATACACTGTTGACTGGGTGTCTGGCCTGAGTTCATGTGTGTGTGTGGGTTTGGGTGTGGATGTGGATGTGGGCATGGATGGGTGGATGGATAAGTGTGGGGTTGTGCTGTGTGTGTGGGGGGGGAGGTGGATAAATGGGTGTGTAGCTATGCAATGTGTACGTGTGTGTGTGTGATGGGATTATGAACGATGGAGATAGGAATGTCAAATTCTCCATGAAACTGTAAATCAAGTGTGTGATTCTCTAAAATGTACGCAAACTACTATCTCAAAAAACAGTTGCTAACTTTAATAGCTATTTGTGGTGGGTGATACGAGTGAAAACATTTTGATACGATACCGATTAATTTATTGGCCAGTATAGGTAGTATTGATTACCGATATCTATACCTATACTCCATTTCACTGAGTCTGGCACCATCAGTGATGTCATCAACACCTGCAAGATTGACAAAGGTCCTCAGAATAGGATATACTTTGTTGTATTGCCTTTTTATATTAGTTTTCAAGGTAATAAATAGAGGTTTACCCAGTGCAGAGGATTTACATCAACTCTACAGACATTGAGGACATCGCTGATGGTACCAAACTTTGTGAAAAGGAGTATAGTTTGTTACATTACTGTAACTGATACAGTCCAATGAACCATCAGAAAATTTAATAAAAATGTAGACAATGGAAGAAACTGAAGCACTGTAGGTTAAAAGAAGCATTGCACAGCCACTCTTTGTGGGGGAATGTGGCTAATAAATCTTAGAATCATCATCTCCCAGTCAACCAGATTTTCTTAAAATATGTTTTAAATTAATTGCTAAATCTACCTTTAGTGCTCATTGTAATTAATACCTAACCCTCATTACTGATACCTCCAGATAAACAGCTACTATCAGACATATCGATATTTTGGTATTGATACACCTACTGGAGATATCTTTAAGTGTAAATCATTAACCCCTTCATACACGATGACGCATTTGTCGTCATTAGGATCTTGCTGCGACAATACACATTGACACTTTTGGCGTCATTAAAGCATAAAAACTTTCGTCAGAGGAAAAGTTTTCGGCCGATCGGCATCATTTTTGGAGGTGTCATAACTTCCCTGCTCCTCATCAAAAGTAATGAGTTGGCAACTGTGGGTCCCAATACCAGCAAAAGAAAGGACAGGTTATTCAGTACCAAATGAGCTGTGAATGGGGAAGGTACTGCAAAGTTGTCCCTTTAAATTTCCACTCTTACCCCTATCCCCGCCTTGCAACATATTTCATTATACCAGTAGTGCTTGTGTATAGTGTTTGGGCACTGTTGTGATTAGATTTGGTGTTTGGAA
Source organism: Coenobita brevimanus (assembly GCF_032717465.1). Classification (NCBI taxonomy): domain Eukaryota; kingdom Metazoa; phylum Arthropoda; class Malacostraca; order Decapoda; family Coenobitidae; genus Coenobita; species Coenobita brevimanus. Next base: position 23,734,718 of record NC_136958.1, read on the forward strand.
TAGGAAATTTGGTGTTTGTGAAGCATTCCTGGTCGTTATCAACAGTTGGTCCGACAAAGATTGTGCTACTGTTTCTAATCGACTACACTGCCTCTACCCTGCACCAAATGTGAGTATTCAGTTATAAAAAAATTGTGACAGTGAATCATGTGAATATAGTGTGCATAGCTAATGTACAAAGAATTGGTGAAATATGTGCAGTAGCTTAGAGGAAGGTCGGAAACTGCCCTACAGTCACGACAAGGCATGGGTACACCATAGTTTTTCGCATTTTTCTTGAAAACTATGAGGACTAGGATCACTATTGTGGGCTCAAATGAAAGCCAATGAAATTCTGCATAGGATGATAGAATAAAAACATTACAGTGGCGAGGAAAGTTTTTCACTAGAGCTCCCTGATTAAAAAAATCTGTTGTCTATCGGAAAAGGATTTTACTTTTTTGCTTATTACTCGAACGCCATACCTCGTATCAAACTGGAACCTCTGGCATTCGAAAGCTAATAAAATTTTCTTTCCAATGATGTATAACATGTAGAGATTGATTAGTAAACATTTGATTTATGGTGTTGGGAAGTGAGATGTATGCTGCTGAATGTTTATTCACACGGCCCTAACATATGCATAGTGTTTTTTTTTGTTTTTTTTTGCTTATCTTGTAAAACAAACATCGATGAACAGGAACATGTGGGTTTTGTGGCAAAATGAATATGTTTGGGTGGTGAAAATTAGCCGAGAATACACATTTTTGGAGAACGCAGTGGGAGGGGGGGGCAGGGGGAAGGGAGAAAAGCTGGCGCGTCATGTCCCAGAAAACTTACTAACTTATCCGTGTGCGAAAGAGTTGAATTTTTAAATGGGACAAAGATTTCTCTTTCTTAACTCCCTAAGACTAATTTAAGTCTAAATATTTATATTAGGTCTTTCTATGCAGTGATGTCTGTTTGAAGTTAACATTTGCAGACAGCAGCAGCAGTAGTAGTAGTTGTAGTAGTAGTAGTAGGACTAGTAGTAGTAGTGGTGGTGGTGGTGGTGGAGATAATTGTTGCCTCATATTCTTCTACCAGTAGACTGGAGGCTGAAAGTGCCCTCCTCCAGCAGTCCACCATCCTGCTTTCGGGAGATAGAGAGGGAGTTAAGGGAAGTAAATGTAACCCAACACTGCAAATGCATGGTTATATTGGTGCCATCACATGAAGGCTTCCCTCTCCAGCACGAGCCTTGCGGGTACTTATGACATGGTACTAGAAGAGCTTTTGGTAGTAAACGTGTTAATAAAGGCTAAACTTATCTAACTCGTCCACTGAGAGAAAAATCTGGCTTAAGCTATATAAAGTGGTCAGGAGATAGCAAGCCAGAGGTAAGCATGACATTCTCTGGCTGAAAGCAATAATGAAGTCAATATCTAACGGCTCCAGTTCGACGTGTTATTGAAAACTGCATATGCTCAACATCATCATCAGCAGCAGCAGCATCAAAATCAGCTGCTTCTTTTTTCTCCGCTCATAGGTGGGATGAGGAAGGAATAAAAAAGCATATAAAAAGAAAAAAAAAGTAGTAATATGAGAACGAATCAACAGCATGCTCACTGAAATGGCCCACACACTCTCCGACTCAGCATTCAACCCCCTGGAAGCCAGACTTTACCCTGCAGAAGGCAAAAAAAGGACGAACTCGTGTTGAAGATGTTAATACGTCTTTCACTTGTTAATGGAGGCTGAGCAAGCTTCTCTCATCTGTATCTCATTGTGTAAACAAAAATGTATTTTTGTTTACTTTTGTCTTTATGAAGACACACACACACACACACACACACACACACACACACACACACACACACAAACCATCCATGTGTCTTTGTGTACACTTTCCATGAACACACACACACACACACACACCCACCCACACACACACACACACAATGACATACTAAACTTAGAGGAATACAATATATGGAGGAGACAAAAATTTTAAAAAAAGGAGGAATTATAATATTAACTAAGAAAAATTTAAAAGTCAATGAAATAAAACTAGATATACCATCACAAGTAGAACTGATTGCAGTAGAGATCAACACATCTGAAGGTAAAGTAATTGTAGCCAATTTGTACATGCCACCCAGATCAAACACATGGGAAAGAGACGAATATGAGGACCTGGCAGAGAGTACAATTCAGAGTTTAAGATCATTACTACATAAAATGGAAGAGAAATCGGAAAGAATTATACTAACTGGGGATTTCAATACAAATATAAATTGGAATACTCTATATATAATTAGCCAAGAAAACTGTTGGGACCAAAAGCTCCTGGATCTCGTGCAAGAGTTTTTCCTAACGCAACATGTGAGGGAAACCACCAGAAAAAGAGGACTTGATGTACCTTCAGTGCTAGATCTAATATTTACTAGGCAAGAAAATGATATTGACAGTTTAATATATCACCCTCCACTCGGCAAAAGCGATCATGCAGTAATAAATTATAACTTCAGGATAGCATATGACATAGTAAACAGCAATGACAGTTACAAAAAGAGACTAAACTATAAAAAGGGAAATTATCAAGACCTAAAGAAGTATTTCTTAGAAGCTGATTGGGAAAATGAGCTTAGAGGACAAGATTTAAATGCTGTATATAAAAAATTCTGTGAATTTTATGAAATAAGAGTCCAGAAGTACATCCCACAGCACAAAGAAGCAGATAAGAAAATACAGAAATGGTTCAATACAGAATGTAAAAAATCAAAAGAAAGAAGAGATTTGTTGTGGAACAGATACAGAAGACACAATAGTGAAAGGGCGTATAATAATTACAAACAGGCAAGAAACGATTATACAAGAATAAGGAGGGAAGCCCAAAAACAGTTTGAGGAGGATATAATAAATAAAAGTAGTGATCAACCAAAGCTGTTTTACAGCTATATCAGAAGCAAAACCAAAGTAAAAGATATAATACAATCCATTACGGACGAGGGAATCACTTATACACAAGACAAAGATATTTGTGAAGCACTAAATATGAATTTCCAATTAGTTTTTACAGAAGAAAAAAATTTTGAGGGGGACTATGTGGAACATGCACGTCCACACCTACTACCAGATATACAAATAGCAGAAAAAGTGATACAGGAGGAGTTAAGTGGATTAGACAGAGGAAAAGCAAGTGGTCCTGATGAAATTTCATGTTAGGTATTACGAGAATGTGCAAAGGAGTTAAGTAAACCATTATTTTTAATTTTCAAGATATCCTTGAGTCAAGGTAAACTACCTGATATTTGGAAAAAGGCAAATATTGTCCTCTTATTCAAGAAAGGAAATAGACAAAATCCACTCAACTACCGACCAGTATCACTGACCAGTGTTGTAAGCAAGGTATTAGAAAAGCTTATAAGAAAAGCTTGGGTAAATCATCTAGAAGAACACTGTATGATAACAGAAAGACAGTTTGGTTTCAGAAAAGAAAAATCATGTGTTACTAATCTGTTGAGCTACTATAGCAGAGTAACAAACACAATACAGGAAAGGGAAGGATGGGTGGACAATATCTATTTAGATTTCAAGAAAGCTTTTGACACAGTACCACACCAAAGACTTTTATGGAAACTGTACCATCAAGGAGGAATTCGAGGCAAACTGTTTTGTTGGATGCAAGACTTTCTCATAAAAAGAGAAATGAGAACAGTACTAAGAGGAAGCTACTCATCATGGAAAGAAATGACTAGTGGAGTACCACAGGGTTCAGTGCTGGCACCAATCATGTTTTTAGTGTATATAAATGATATAAACAGTAACATTGGAAATGAGAGCTATCTGAATATGTTTGCAGATGATGCAAAAATACAAAGGAGAATTACTAACACAGACTCTTGTAAAGAGCTACAAGAAGAATTAAATAAACTTCATGAATGGAGTAGTACATGGCAAATGGAATTCAGTGTGGACAAGTGTCATGTAATCAAGTTTGGTAAAAGTGGAAAAAGACCTGATTGGGATTATAAGTTAGGAAATAAAACCCTATTGACATCAGAAAGAGAGAAAGACCTAGGTGTGATTATCAATAACAGACTATCTCCGGCTGACCACATCAGCTAGAAGGTACGGAACATGTATACACTGCTTGCAAATATGAGAATAGCATTCACATACATAAATGAAGACATGCTAAGAAGGATAATAACATCATTCATTAGACCAACCCTGGAATATGCATCAGTAGTCTGAAGTCCTCATCTCAAAAAGCACATAGACAAGATTGAAAAAGTTCAAAGGGCCGCTACAAGATGGATACCAAGCTTAACGGACCTAAGCTACGAAGAAAGACTAAATAAACTGAATCTACCAACACTACAGGAGAGAAGGAAAAGAGGTGACATGATAATGCTATATAAGTGCATATCAGGGAAGGAGAAAATAGACATAAATGATTACTTAACATATGGAGAAGCATCAGCAAGAGGACACTGCAAAAAACTGCATAAGAAGAGAGGTGATAAAGACGTAAGGAAATTCAGTTTCCCAAACAGAGCAATTGATCAATGGAGTGCACTACCGAATGAAATAGTGTGTGCCAAAACAATTCACAAATTTAAGGATGTGTACGATAAATATGGTTTAAGACACGGGACAGTACGAGCTTGACTCATTCCTGTAAAGATACAATTAGGTAAGAACAATTAGGTAAGAACACACACACACACACACACACACACACAGACACACACACACACACACACACAAACCATCCTAGTGTCTTTGTGTACAGTTTCCATGAACACACACACACACACACACACAGACACACACACACACACACACACACACACACAACACACACACACACACACACACACACACACACACACACACACACACACACACACACACACACTGTTCTTGTGTCTATGTGCAGCTTTCATGAACACACACACACACACACACACACACACACACACACACACACACTGTTCTTGTGTCTGTGTGCAGCTTTCATGAACACACACACACATACACACACACACACACACTGTTCTTGTGTCTGTGTGCAGCTTTCATGAACACACACACACACACACACACACACACACACACACACTCTGCCCTTGAATCTGTGTGCAGCCTATACACACACACACACACACACACACACACACACACACACACATACACACACACTCACTTACACCTTTTATTGAAATGCAAGAAACTCCTCTCACGAATTCAGTAGCGATGTTCTGCCCTTGAATCTGTGTGCAGCCTACACACACACACACACACACACACACACATACACACACACTCACTCACACCTTTTATTGAAATGCAAGAAACTCCTCTCACGAATTCAGTAGCGATGTTCTTTTTATTTCCACGAAGTAATTGTATTCATCTTTCTGTACCTAAATTTCCATATTGATCATCAGAGGAAGGAAAACAGTCTCCAGTTATACTTTCAATGGAATGGCTTTTTTTCACTGATGCTTTAGACAGGCGGTTTTATTTACTATCGGAAGTGGCTCATAGCACTAAAAGCACCAAATATTTATCGACAAACACGCGGTGAAGTTTGCAAGGATAGAGAGACAACAAAAAATGCATCTGGTATTCATTGAGATTACACACAGGGACTCAAGGACACGGTGTGTGTGTGTGTGTGCTTAAGCGAGTGAAATCGTCCCATGGTAGCCAGACTTTTTTTTTTCTTATTCAGACTGCGTTTAACCCTATCACTCGAGAAGTCTTTCTTGAGGTAAATAAAATCGCCTGATGGAAGCCAAGGTACATAAGAGAGACGTCATCGTTTTGAAAAATAATATATGACTGCTCTAATATTTCACTGTTTTTTTCCTAAGGTGAACGCAGTAGCCTGGTGAAAAAATAAAGTTAGAAAATACATATAAATAGAATAAGTAAATAAATAATGAAAGAAAACCGTAACAAATATGTATGTATTTCAGACTTGTAAGGGACCAAATATCCATAGTACTGACAATGAAGACATTACAAGGGCCCTTGTTTCCTGTGTTTGAGCTGCTTCCTGTGTCACCCAATGAGCCCTTGTTGACAGGTACTCACGGTGAGAGGTTCCTGCACAGGCAGGATCAACAGTCCGCTATATTCACCTGCTGATGACCTCCCCCGATGAACACTACACTATGCCATATGCACATCACCACTGTAAATATACGAGTATAATTATGTAGAGTGATATAAACACGTTTTTAAAAAATGGCTAAATATAGATAGAGTATACGGCATATATTCTTTTTGCGCAAATTATTTCGTCAGTTATGTTAGATTCATCTAAATTATTGGAAACTTGAATTGAATTTAAATGTATAGAAGATATTCAAATACAGTAACTATAACAACAGGACTGCCAACTCTCTCTAGGGAATGCAAAGTGGCCTCCACACGAATACAGTTCACTGCCACTGTTCAGTCCACATTGCCATGAAAATTAATGTATATGAAAAATCATAGGCTCTCAAAATCTGAGAACTATATGGCCTGACGTTTTAATGTATGAATCCGAAAAAAGACTAAATAAAACTATGAACAATGAGTCTGAGGGTAATGGCTCAAGGAAACATTGTGCTAAGCTTAAATTAGTGAAAAAATACAGAAGTGACACCAAGATGAAAAGCTTTTGGAAAGAAGGAGACGGAGGAAATGCAGTAGCACTGCACCTTTAACTATGAATATTATCTATGTGAGGTGGAGTGTGGCGTGAAGAAAAAACAAAAGAGGGTGCAAAGAACAGCATGGAAGAATGAAGAGGTGAGGCAGGTTGTGGAGCAAAAGAAAGCATATAGTAAGTGGATGAGAAAAAGCAGCGTGGAAGAAGTTGAGAGACAGAAGAGAGAGTTATAATGTAGAGAGGAGGAGAGAAGTAAAAGAACAGTAAGAGTAAGAAGAGAATGGGTGAGGAATTCGGAAGGAATTTGAGTGTAAAGTGGGGGGAATGTAAGAAAATGTTCTGGAAAGAGGCAAAGAGAGTTAGACAGGTGATAAAGAAGCAAGTCGGGGAGTGAAATATAGAAACGGTATATCACTAGTGATGATGGGAGAAAAAAGTGAGCCGATGGAGAGAACACTTTAAGGACTTGTTGAGCATAAAGAATGAAAAGTAATGCGAGTATAAGTGGCTGGGGAATGGCCGGGAGGAGGGGGAGGTGAGAAAAGAGGAAGGAATCAGTAGGATGGAAGTAGCGGAAGCAATAAAAAAAGTCAAAATGGGGAAAGCCCAATGAATTGTTGGAGTGTATGGTGAAATGCTGAAGCATGGGGGAGAGATAGGAGTAGAATAGATATGGAAGATGTGAAGATCGGCCTGGGAGGAAGGTAGAGTCCCGGAGGATTGGAAGTTAGGTATAATTATTCCCCAGTACAAAGGACAAAGGGAAAAAGAAGTGTGTAGTAATCATTGGGGCATTTGTCTTCTAAGTGCAATAGGAAAAGTATGTGGTAGGATACTTACTGGCCAAGTTAGAGAAATAACAGAGGAATTAGTTGGAGAAGAGCAGGGAGAGTTTAGGAAGGGAAGAGGTTGTGTAGATCAGATATTCATACTTAGGTATTTCGTGGAAAAGATTCTAGAAAAGGGAAAGAATGTGGCCTTCATGGATTTGGAGAAAGCATATGCCAGAGTGGATAGACAAGGAATGTGGAAAGCATTAACCCGCCGCGTGCCAGCTATTTTTTACCCTATGGGTCGCCTCTGTGCCAGCCATTTTTTGACCTTTTATTTTATTGGCTGAAATGATAGATTTTGATGTAAACAACGAATTTCACCATTAAAATGCTCACCAAAGCTCAGAAATGGGTTTTAATGAGTCCTGCATACTCGTATGCAAGTATATCCACTCTCTTACGCTCACCATGTACAATTTGCATGTCTTTCTCACTGTGAATGCATTATTTTACACGTACTTGAATATAGGTACAACCTGACTTCATTATATACAGTCCTGGCACTTACAAGAAGGCATTTACAACTTGACTTCACTATATAGTCCTTACATTTACAAGAAAATATTTACAACTTACAGTTACGTGAAAATATTTACAAAATGCCTTCACTGTGTACAGCACTGGGTGTGGCACACAAGCAGAGTGAGGCAGAGTGAATGTGAGGGGGGGGGGTGAGTAAATGTATGGCCTTGACAGTTTGGGGGATGGTAGGGGAACAGTTACCATACATGCCTACCAATTTTTACCTGCAAATCTTGAAAAATGCAGTCACAGTGAATTATTTTATTTTAAACCGTTTTAAAAAGGCACTGGCACTGGCCGCGGAATTATGTAAGACTGTTTTGAAACGGCACTGGCACACGGCGGGTTAAGGATATATGGAGTAAATGGGAAGTTGTTGAATGCCGTGAAGAGTATGTACAAATGTACTAAAGCTGCAGTGTGTGTGGATAGTAAACTGAGTGAATTTTTCTGTTTCAATGTCGGACTGAAATAAGGATGTGTCATGCCCCCATGGTTCTTCAATCTGTATATGGATGGGGTTATGTAAGAGATACAAGGTAGGACAGTGGATGTTGGAGTGACCCTTATGAGAGATGGCAGTGTTTGGAAACTCCCTGTACTATTGTTTGCAGATGATGATACTGTATTCTTAAGTGAAGATGAGGGGGAACTGCAAGGCTAGGTGAATGAGTTTGGGAGAGTGTGTAAGAAAAGGAATCTGAAGGTGAATGTAGGGAAGAATAAAGTTATGGTCTCTGAGAGAAGTAAAGTCACTGAAAGTACATTAAGGATGGATAAGGAAATGGAAAATGTGAGTGTTTATAAGTATTTGGGTGGTGTGATGAATCAGGTTGGAAGTTTGGAGGATGAAGTGGTTGAAAGGGTACAACAGGGAAGAAAGGTTGCTGGTTCTTTGAAAGCAGTGACAAGAAACAGGAAAGTGAGCATGGAAGTAAAAATGTCATTGCATGACACTATTGTGATACCAACTCAAAAGTATGGAAGTGAAGCTTGGACCTTGTTGGATGGACACAAGTCAAGTGTGAGAGCAGTGGAAATGAGATATTTGAGAGGAGCATGCGGAGTCACATGAAAAGACAGATTGACAAATGAGGAAGTGAAGCAGCATTGTGGTGTGGATGTGAATGTGTCAGAAAGCGTTAGGGGAAATACACTGAGGTGGTTTGGCCATGTGGAGAGGATGGAGAAAGACAGACTAATGAAGAGAGTATATGTGAGTGAGGTGGAGGAAGGGAGAGGGAAAGGGATGCCGAGGATGAGATGGAGGGATGGAATCGAGGGGTATATGATTGAGGCGGGTGTAAGCTGGAAGCAAGGCAGTGAAGTGGAATTGGACATGGTGACATAGAGGCAATTTGTTTGTGGCTGCCCCTTATGGGATTGAGGTGTCTGGCAATAGATAGAACTATCAATTAGTTTACCTTTCTCTTTAACCCGCCCCATCCCGTCGACGTATGGGTACGTTGCAACGATTTGCATTTGCCAGTCCCGGCGACGTACCAGTACGTTGTGCAATTGCAAGGTTCCTAATTTGCACAATTTTCAATTTTCGCACGTGATTTTTCGTATGTATACACGGGACACCTTCTTCTATTCCTCTACAAGATGCCAAGCAGGGACAATGCCTTATACTGCATAACCTCCCCCCTCCCCCCCTCACGCCATTGTCTTGGCAAAGGACCTGTTACCAGTGACCTGGCTAGTAAAGATATTCAGGGCCAGAGTGATTCCCCAATCGATGACAATGTGGAGGACAATGTTTACATAGCATTAGAAGAAGAAACAGCCAGAAATAATGATCAGGTAATGTGGCAAAAAAAGGTCAGGTATGGTGATTAGTTAGTGAGTGAAACAATGCTTATAATGCCTTTATTACTGCTTGAAAACCAATACACTCTCATACTGCATATACATTCGTACCAAGTAAATAAATAAATACCGTTTATGAGTGGATAAAATAGTTACCCTCCCATAGAACTCGTTTTCTTTGGTGCCAGCATGTTAGAAAACCCACTCAGGTAAGGAGGAACTCCTACCTGGATTGGGCACTTTAAACCTCAGGTGAGCGATTTCTCTATGAATTTTCGATGTTTCTCACCAAAAGCGAAGGTTTTAGCAAAAAAAAAAAAATCGAAAATACCTCGGGACTGGGCGATGTCGGAGGTGCGGAAAACCTCGGGACGTGACGGGTTAACTAGCTTTCTTTATCCATTCATTCTTTGTCTGTCTCTCTGTCTATGTATTTACCTATCTGAATACTGGCTATGTGTAAACCGATGCGGTAATAAAACATAAAACTTAACCTCTTTCGTGTCTTCCTCATCCATTTCACAAGCATTTTTACCAAAAGACTCTTGTTGCTGAATGCTACCCACCCAGTGCATATGTAGTAAAAGGTAAAGAGAGAGAGAGAGAGAGAGAGAGAGAGAGAGAGAGGGCGGTAATTAAATATGTGAGTTATTACAAGAGGGAAGCGATGGAAGAGCGAGAATGACACACACACCTCAACAACGCAATTAAACAGACAGAAATACCATCGAACATTTAGGGTTGTATAAAGGTGTTTCTGAGGGAGGGAGAAAGTGAAATAAGGGGAGAAAGAGGAGGAAAAGAAAGACAAAAGGGGAAGAAGAGAGTGGAGAGGAGGAAATGGAAGAGGAAGATGAGAAAGAATGGTGAGGAAGGAGAGGAGGAAGAGGGTGAAAAAAAGGAGGACAAAGGAAAGCAAACAACAACAGACCTGTTGGTTTTGTATACGGACAGTTGTAGCTAACAAAATTATTCTATCAGCTGAAGACAATGATAGAAAACCAGGAAGGCTCCCCCAACCCACCAAACCCTCCAGCAGATGCTGACAGGAAATAGTGACATGAACCACCATGCAACGCAGAAGAGCTGTCATGAAAATTTTATTTTATACTATATACCTGAAAGGAAGAGAAACTTTATGTCAGCAGTAGAGTAGGAGTAGACTGTAGCACCAGTCGAACAGGGCAGTTCTCCCAAGGTGGATAGAAAGCTGATGACAGGGAGAGCTGGACCTCCCGTTTCATCAGCCCTCGGGACTAGGTCCCGACCATCCCCCTTTGCTGAACTTTTTCAGTGTCTCAGTAACACAGAGAGTAGGCCAGCATGCTCTCCAATACAAGTTTCTCTATCAACACCAAACTGCACAGTACACACTACACTTCCTTTTCCAAAATTAAAAAAAAAAGTCATGGCAGCACTACACGTAGCCTCAGAGTCCCCAGGGGGGGGGGACCATAAATGCCCCCACCTTCCGCCCCTCTCCCGGTGTTGACTTGAGCTGCCTGAAACCACTGTCTGACTCTCTTCTTCTTCATTTCTGCAACATTCGCGGCCTTTCCTTTAAGTTTCGCACTGTTGAGCACCACCTCTCCTCTAAACCTCACCTTCTTTTTCTAACTGAGACTCAGCTGTCCGAGGCAACTGACAGCAAACCCTTTTCTGTATCTTCCAACTCTCTCTATACTCATTTCAAAGCCAAAGGTGGATGTTGCGTATATGTATGCAACGACCTATCTTGTTCTCGTGTTCCTGAACTCGATTCTTCTGAATTCACTACACTCTGGCTTCGGCTTTCCTGTCATTCTCTGACTAAATATATCTGCGCTGTTTACTTATCTCCTAATTCTACTGACTATCAAAAATTCTTTGACTATCTTATTTCTACGATGGAACACATTCTGCCCATTTCTCCTTTCTCTCCTCTCCTTTCATTGATCCACCTGGTGAACTAGCTTACACCTTTTCTATCCTTAATGACCTAAAGCAGCTTGTACAGCACCCTACCCGTATCCTTGACCACCTTGGAGAGAGCTCCAACATACTTGACCTCTTCCTTAGTACTAATCTTTCTGCTTACACTGTTAATCTTTTCTCTCCGTTGGGCTCCTTCAATCACAACCTTATCACTTTAACCTGTCCTATCGCTCCGGTACAGCCTGTGGACCCTCCAAAGAAATGACGTCTATGGCATTTTGGAGCTGCGGATTGGGAGGCCCTCAGGCAGTACTTCTTTGATTTTCCATGGAATTATTATTGCTTCCATGGCCGGAAGCCATCTGGGTGTGCCTTGCACATTACGGAGGTTATTCTTTCGGGCATGGAAGCATACATTCCTTTCTCATATCCTCTGACTAATGCAAGAAGGCCTTGATTTAATCACGCTTGTTCTAATGCTGTCCGCAACAAGGAGAGGGCCTATAAAAGGTACCAGAGCCAACCCATCCCTGAATCACATCTTTTATACGTTTCTGCCCGGAATCGTGCTAAGTCTGTTCTTCGCTTTGCTGAAAATAATTTCATCTGTACTAAATGCTCTCAACTCTCCAACTCGAATTCTTCCCGTGCCTTCTGGCACCTTACCAAAAACCTTTCTAACAACTTTACCTCATCATCCTTCCCTCCTCTTTTCTACTCAGATGGCTCTGTAGCTATTTCTTCTACTGATAAAGCAGATCTCTTTGCGCAGACTTTCTCCTTCAATTCCACCTTAGACGATTCTGGTGCTGTTCCTTTATCACTTCCCCCTCTGACTTCCTCATGGCTGATTTTAAAATTTCTTCAGCTGATGTATTTTCTGCCATCACTGGCCTCAATACTAACAAGGCATATGGGCCTGACGGAGTCCCTCCTGTCGTTCTCAAGAACTGTGTTTCTGAGCTTACACCCTGCCTAGGCAAACTCTTTCACCTTTGTCTATCAACTCATACCTTTCCTTCATGCTGGAAGTTTGCTCTCATTCAGCCAGTCCCAAAGAAGGGTGACCAGTCCCAACCCTCTAACTATCGTCCAATTGCTTTAACATCCTGTATCTCAAAAGTTTTCGAGTCAATTCTTAATAAAAAATTTTTAAAGCATCTTTCCAATCACAACCTTCTTTCTGATCGTCAGTATGGGTTCCGTCAGGGACGCTCCACTGGCGATCTTCTCACCTACCTTTCAGACTCCTGGTCATCCTCCTTTCGGGACTTTGGCGAAAGCTTTGCCATTGCACTTGACATCTCAAAGGCTTTCGATCGAGTCTGGCATAAATCTTTAATTTCCAAACTGCCCTCTTACGGTTTCTATCCATCTATCTGTGCCTTCATCTCTAGCTTCCTTTCTGGTCGTTCTATAGCAGCTGTTGTAGACGGCCATCGTTCTTCTCCTAGATCTATTAACAGTGGTGTTCCTCAGGGCTCTGTCCTATCACCAACTCTCTTCCTTTTATTCATCAATGACCTTCTAAGCTGTACATCTAACCCTATCCACTCATATGCTGATGACTCCACCCTTCACCTATCCAATCGGTTCCCGCAACGTCCATCTCAGCAGTTACTTCAACAAACAAGGGACAAGGCTATGGCACACCTAATGTCTGACTTGGCTCGTATCTCTGACTGGGGTAAAAATAATCTGGTTGTTTTTAAAGCTTCAAAGACTCAGTTTTTACACCTATCAACCCGACAAAATATTCTGCAGGTATACCCACTAATGTTTAATAATATTCAGCTTAATCCTGCATCACCCTTGAACATGCTTGGGGTTTCATTTACTCGGGACTTATCTTGGAAAGATCATATTACATCTCTTGTAAAATCTGCTTCCAAGAGATTAGGTGTGCTAAGCCAACTCCGTTCCTTCTTTACCCCTGCACAATTGTTGACTCTATACAGGGGTTTTATCCGCCCCTGTGTGGAGTACAACTCTCATGTGTGGGGAGGCTCCCCACTTGATAAATGATAGACTTGATAAATGTGGATATGGAGACAGGACAACACGAGCATTGCTCAATTCCTGTATACTACAAATAGGTAAATACAAATAGGTAAATACATACAGCTCTTCTCAATAGGGTGGAGTCAAAGGCTTTTCGTCTCATTAACTCTCCTCCTCTTACTGACTCCCTTCAACCTCTGTCTCTTCGTCACACTGTTGCATCTTTATCTCTTTTCTATCGCTACTTCAATGGTCACTGCTCCTCTGAACAGTCTGTATGCATTCCTCCTCCTCTACTATGGGCGCGTTGTCTAGCAGCAAACTCTGATCCCTTTTCTGTCCAACCCTCTAATGCAAGAGTTAACCGTTACTCCCAGTCTTTCATTTATGCAACAGGTCAACTCTGGAACTCTCTCCCTCTGTCTGTATTTCCTGCTTCCTATGATCTCCAGTCTTTCAAACGCAGTGTGTCCAGGCATCTCGAAATGATCGGATCTTGAATTTGGCTCTCTATTGTATTATCTTTCTGACCCTCTAATTTAAAATTTGAGTGTATATTTTAAGTTCCATCTCCATGAATATGTCAAGCAATGAATTATGCATCGTGATGGTGAATCTGTGTTGCATGTAAAAGATATTGAGGCTACCCTTCAATTAATTGCATAGATTCTGGATTATTCGTACAGCTGAGGAGGGGGATGGTTTGTCGTGTTCAAACTAAATTATGGCTACAATATGCGCTATAAGAACAGTCAGTCAGTCAGAAATAGGGAAATAAATAGATAAAACAAGAGATAAGTTTCTTTTGCAATCTGAAATAGATGCCTTGAAAGTGAGAACTGAAGTTAATATTCCAGAGAGAGAGAGAGAGAGAGAGAGAGACCAATTATGCATAACTTTAAGCAGAGTATGAGGTTGTCAGCTAACCATAATTTTTATGAATTTGTATTTCACTTTAATCAAAATATGTTTTGGAACCATTATGAAGAGAACTTGGCTTTTGAGGTCAAATTTATGCCTGTGTGAGAATACTCATTATTTTAAAGCAGGAAGAGGCTAAGTCAGTTATCCATGATTCTTGTGAAACTTGTTACAGTTTTAAAATACTGTATTATTTTTTAACAAATATGAAGAGGCTTATTTGGATTCTAAAGTTTAACTTTGTACCTTGCGAAAATAAAATTTTGAACTGACAAGTTTTTGCTTTCAGCCAATCGAATGCTCATGACTTTAAGAATATGCCAATTAATACATGTAGCCGAACCATCCCACCCTTCTGTCCAAACTACCACCACAGGTAGGAATGGTTTGGACGATTTAGAAACTTGTGTTTCGTTAACTATAGCTTAAAACTGAAAAGAGTTAAAGGTTTGATATTATCAGGCATTACACTAAATCTTAAGAAATGTTTTTTTAAAAAAGCATCCAAACTATCGCTGCTCTTCTCTGCACTTTGAGCAATCAACTGAGAAGTATTTGTTGATGGCCATATTTTCATGTTCTTTGAATATTTTGAATACTTGAATTAAATATCGTAATTACCTGCATTTAATTGGGGTATATTCAGGGCATATAAACGTTCTTCGTATGGTTTATTTCTCAGTCTGTCACCCTTTGCTGTAATCTCTCAAGTTTCTCCATATGTATTTTATAAAACTGTGAGCAGAAATGAGTGTAATACTTCAGGTGTGAGTGTTCTAATGATACAAAGTGAGGGCTATATTTTCAGATTCATATTCAAATGCTCTACCTATGACTCCTATCAGTTTACTGATTTTTAACAGATTTTGTACATTGTTGCTTGATTTCAAATCATATATTATAACTCTTAAGTGATTTTCATGGTTTATGAAGTTGGACATAATTTATTTTAAAACTGTTATGTTTTACTGTCAGTTCTTAGCACTTTACTTTTATTAATATTGAAATCCATTGGCCATGTTTAGCTCCAGTTAAATAGTTGTTCAAGATCTCTGAATTACCTGTCTTTGCTGTGCAGTATCTGCTTTGTTACATGTTTTAGTATCGGTGGCAAATTTAGAAATCTGACAAGGTAATCATTCATCAGTTTAGGTTAGATATATTTTAAAAAATAATAGAACCTAACGCTGAACCCTGCGGCATTCTATTTGTACCGTTTATACAATGCCTCCTCCATTATTACAGCTTTTTGCTTTCATCCGGTAAGACAAGCGTTGATCCACCCAAGCACACTGCCACTGAAATCATGCACCTTTAGCTTCTGAGAGAGTCTTTTATGTGGAACTTTGTCAAAAGTATATTGAAAATGAATACAGACAACGCAAATAGATCTAATCTTACATTTTCAACATATTGTTTAAAAAGTCCGAAAAATTTGTGAGTCATGAGAGATTATTCTGAAAACCATGTTGCGAATCTTTTATGAGATTATTTATGTCTAAGTGTTTCTAAGTGTTTCATTCTGTTTCTAAGTGTTTCCACACTGAGCTGGGCTTAGGACACATGCGTTATCATTTGACAGATGTACTGCTCCAGTCAACTCCCCTCCTGATTCTGATAATACCTTGTCTCTAATAATAGTCTCAAGCAATTTGCAAACCATTGATGCTAAAGTAATTATTGAGCAGTTGTTATCTGGTTGTGCTCGTTACCCTTTTTAAATACCGGGGTTACTTTTGCACACTTCCATTCATGTGGCACTTTACTGTTCTTTTTTGATAAGTTAAAAAGTTCAGATACAGGCTTATCTATTTCAGTTTGTGGTTCTTTTAATACACATGGTGATATTTTGTCCATTCCCCGTGTTTTATTCTCCTTTAATTTGCTAATTGCAAGTAGTACATCATCTTCATTAACTGCAATATCATTGATTAGCCCTCTTATATAGGAACTGCAGAAACTGTAGGAAACATGTGTGTATTTTCAACTGTAAATATAATGTAGATGCAAAGAATGTATTAAGAATTTTCACCATCTTCGTTTCACCATAAGTATGCTCTCCATTTGAGTCCGATTGTTGGAGTTTTTGCATTTTTGCTTCTAATGTAACCTAAAAATTCTTTGAGATCTTATTTATTGATTCTTTCAATACGTGCCTCAAGGTTTTTCTTATTGCATTAAATTATTTTTTTGGGTTCTGGTCTAAGAGCATATTATTTGTTTGCATCTCTTTGACGCTTTGTGGTATTATGGTTGATGTATGCATGATTTTTTGTTAACAGACAATGTTTAATATTGGAGTTCCACCATTTGGGTTTAGAATTTTTGTACAGCCTTATGTTGTGCATTGGAATACATAGCTTAACCTCATTACTGAGTTTCTTTTAAAAATTTCCATGCATCACTGATATTTAACGGTTCAACAGTGGGGATGCAAGTCACTGACACCCACAATCGCCTTTAATTTTTAAAAATTAATCCACTCATAGTTCGGCACTTTTATCACGACTGGCCTGATATTGTATTCACTGAATTTAATGTCAGATGTAACTATGTGATGATCCCTTGTACCTAATTCTTCTATAATAACACTACTCACTAAATTTTCATATGTAGCTAGGATAAGACCTATGATGTTACCTCCATGTGTCAGATAATTTATAGTTTGATACAATGAAGTTCCCTGCTAGTTTGTATAGGAAAGAGAAGCAGAGGGTAAAAGAAAAGAAGGAAAGAGATGGGACAAGGAGAGAGAGTGAGAAAAGGAAAGAAAAAGAGGAGAAAGGAGAGGTGGGGACATACTGCACCTCATCACCATAAAGAATTTCCTGGGAGTCTGAATTTCTTGGGTCCTACTTGAAATGAATCGCCTCGTAAATCGCCGGGGCAGCAACACCAACCTCTTCTTACTTGTCCAGCGATACAGATTAAGGTTTATGCCTCTTAAGTCGGGGTCCTGTTGTTGCGAGGTAAGAGGGATCTGCAGAGGGAAAGAGAAAAATGAAAACTTAATCAAATCTATGCAAACAGAGACATTCTAACTTGTACAGCTAATGTATTACGGTTTCTGTCTCATGTGGCGGGCCCTGTTGTCCGGGAGTAAGAGAGAGAGAGAGAGAGAGAGAGAGAAATTCATTGTCTTCGCTAGTGAGAGAAAAAAAAAAATCAGCAGAACACATTTTTATTTTCAATGTCAGAAGTTATGCTGTGAAAAGTTTAAATTGCTCCTCAGATCTTGTTAAGGTACTGTACGTGCAGCCTCGCGGGAAGGAGGAGAACAGGGAGACCAAAGTGGAAAAAGAGGATATATGCTGTTTTTATTATTGGTTCATCTTTGGAGGAGGATGAGGAGGAAAAGGAGACCAAGGGTAAGAAAGATGGAGTATATAACATCTGTTACGTCCCCATCCCACACTGCCACAGGCTCCAACAGCAGTAGTACAGTATAGGAAGGACGTTTCCCAGTGGGTTGTTTTTCCTATGGTCAGCTTTAAGATGTACAATATGCAAGATCAGCTGAGGCGTTGTAAATAAACACTGACTTCTCAAGTTCACTGTCTTTACTTCCTAGATAATTGCACTAAATGCTTTCCAACTTCACTTCACTATTCTCACAACTCAGGAGCTGTACAAACTTTATTAACGGCAATTACACTTCACTGTCTGCCAACAACAATTCACTATTTTCACAGTTACCGAAGATCTATCTATCTATCTATTGCCAGATGTCTTAATCCCGTAAGGGGTGGCCACAGACAAATCGCCTCCATGTCGCACTTTCCCCCTTCATTTCACTGCCCTGCTCCCAGCTAACACCCCCCTCTCTCATATAACTCTCCACTCCATCCTTCCATCTCTCATCCTTGGCCTCCCCCTCCCTCTCTCTCCCTTCACTTCACTCACTCTCCTCGTTAGTCTCTCAGTCTCCATCCTCTCCTCATTAGCCAAAACACCTCAGTGTGTTTCTTCTAATGCTTCCAATCACATCCACTTCCACACCAAAACGATCCTTCACTTCCTCATTTGTCAATCTGTCACTCCATGTGACTCCACATGCTTCTCCCAAATAACTAATTTCCACGGCTCTCACTCTTGACTTCTGTCCCTCCAGTAAGGTCCAAGCTTCACTTCCATACGTTAGAGCTGGTATCACAATACTGTCATGTAGTAACTTTTTAACTTCCATGCTCACTTCCCTGTTCCTTATCACTGCTTTCAAGGAACCAGCAACATTTCTTCCTTGTTGTACCCTTTCAAGCACTTCACCCTCTAAACTTCCATCCTAACTAATCACACTACCCAAGTACTTACAGTAAAGGCACTCACATTTTCCATTTCCTCCTCGTCCAACCTCTCTGTACATTCACTGACTAATTCACTGACTTCACATCTCAAGAAGACCATCACTTTTACTCTTCTCTTCATTCACCTTTAGATTCCGTTTCTTACACACTCTCCCATACTCATCCACCAAGCTTTGCAGCTCCTCTTCGTCTTCACTTAACAACACAGTATTATCTGCAAACAACAGTACAGGGAGTTAACAAACACTGCCCTCTCTCATTAGGGCCAATCCAACATCCACTCCCCTACCTTGTATCTCTTTTATAACCCCATCCATGTATAGATTGAACAACCATGGAGACATGACACATCCCTGTTTCAATCCAACCTTCAAATAGAAAAATTCACTCAGTTCACTATTCACACGCACTACAGTCTTAGCACCCTCAAACATATTCTTAACGGCATTCAGCAACTCCCCACCAACTCCATATATTCTTAATACTTTCCACAATCCTTGTCTATCCATCCTGTCATATGCTATCTCCAAATCCATGAAGGCCGCATACAACTTCTTTTCTTTCTCTAGAAACTTTTCTACTAAAGATCAAAGAATGAATATCTGATTTACACAACCTCTTCCCTTCCTAAAACCTCCCTGTTCTTCTCCAACTAGTTCCTCTGTTATTTTCCTAACTCTGTCAATAAGTATCCTGCTATATACTTTTCCTGTTACAGTAAGAAGACAAATGCCCCTATGATTACCATATACTTCTTTTTCCCCTTTTCCTTTGTACAGGGGAATAGTTATATGTGACTTCCAATCATTAGGAACTCTACCTTCGTCCCAGGCCAAACTGCACATCTTCCACGTCCATTCTATTACTATCTCTCCCCCATGCTTCAGCATTTCACCACACACTCCATCAATTCCTGGGGCTTGACAGAACTATTTTCACAAAGTACCAATGATATACAAACTTCACTGCACTGTCACTGCACTACTGTACACTGAAAGTGAACTGAAAACCGACTGAACTCGAACTAGTCTCTTCCCCATCCTTATATAAGCTTGCATTGTACTAGAATGATTTACTCCACAGTTCTGGTGTATTCCAGAGAGAGAGCACAGTTACCAACTCGGAGACAACCAAACCATGACAGTTTTCTTACAGTACATAACCCTAAAAATTATTTAGCATACAAACTTAAACTGAACTGCATAATTTAACAATCACATAAGTGAAACAGCATTAAGGAAAAAAGAGCACAAATATTAATGCATGACTTATGAAATAACTACGCTCACAATTGCAGGCTAACTGGCAGCTCAGACTCGTAACGGTAAAATACCAGGAACATCAAGAAACATCCAGACTACCTAACTAGCAAATCCTGCTTCTTAACACTTGTAATAGGTCTCCACACTGAAAGTGTGGAACGTGTTCGAACAAGCGAGCGAGCAAGACAGGCAGTGCTGAATTTTACAGAAATGAAAGGAATCCAACAATGAAATGTCCGGTCACCATTTAAGCAACTGATATTTGATTTCAATACTTAATGAAATGTAACGAATGCTTAATTTGTTTACTTGAGATTCTACTGCAGTTGTCTTTAGAAAGATAGCAACTTGCTAAGCTGTAAACTGTAGTAAAAGTATTCAAATGATGACTCTGCATTTTGCCCAGTCACAAAAATTACTTTTACCAAATCTCTTGGTGAACTCCGATTCAAATCAGAAATAAAAAATTTAGAGTTTCTTTTGTTGATCAGGGTATTGTAGTCTGACTCAGATTCAGTCAAAAAAAAAAAAAAAAAAAAAAAAAGCCAAACAGAGGGTATTATTTGTTTTGAAATGGTAAAGTTTGGTGGCTCTTAGCACTCGTCGGAAAATATTGCTGCGCTACTCACGCAATCTTAGATCGTTACTTCTTGCACAGCCGGCTGTTATGCTAATCTGTCTTATAAAAAATCGTTTCCTCGAATTATGAAAAAACTATTGGGAATTATGAGTTGTTTAAGAAATGAAAGTAACTGAGGATTTTTATGAGATTTCCAAATTGGTGCCTATCTTTCTTGTAACTTCAAAATTGACTCAGATATCCAAACAGTTCGATACTGTACTACAGAGTTTTCCTCCCGACCCCTATCCCCATTTCTTGCTGATGTGATAAATCTTTCGCTCGAGTACATACTGCATGTCGGGGGTCCAAACTGTGACTAAATTTGGTGTTCTCGCTCGCTTCACATGCTCGAACAATAATTCTTGTTATAGGTCTGCGTTTTTAGGAGAAGAATATCGAGAATGTAGGAAGAGAATATACTTGGTTTTTGGTCCAATTTTATATTTTCAGGAGAAGGAAACTGAGCTTAAGGGAGAGGAATAAATTTGTTTTTTTGTTCTTGGCTCATATTTTTAGAGAGAGAAAGAGAATGATATAAAAAGGAAAGAGAGTATGCCTGCTTTATTTACCCCTACCCACCCCGGAGGGGCTCGGGGACTGGTGTTGTTTTCACTCGGTTTGTCTGTTTGTTTGTTTGTTTGTCTCTCTATCCGTCTGTCTGTCTGCGAACATCTTGACGCAAAAACTACTAGTGAGATTTTGAGTAAAATTGCAGGGATGATAGGCAAGGGCCTTCTGATCACCTGATTAAATTTGGGGCCAAACTGGGCCAAGGCCCAGGCTGTTGGTCCCCAAAATGTAAAAATAAATTTATATATGTACGGTTAAATAATCGTTTTTTTCGCCATAATTCCTTTCAAATTCATCATATCGACATGAACCCAAGACCTAAATGTGCATCTTTCAAAACTGCATCCTATAACATGCCCTATAACATCAAGGGGGTTACTCCTGAGTTAGCAATGGGGGGGGGGTCAATGTCAGGTGGATCAGGCCTAAAATTTCAAATGGGCATAGAAACAGTTATCACCCGATTTACTCCAAATTTGATATGCGACATTTTTAGCTAAATATCCTGTTGTGCTGATACGTCATACTAAAATGACAACGGCGAACGGGTTTGCTGTGCCTTGGCACCGTTTCTTGTTTCCCTTGACTCTTACAGTATTTTCTGGAGAAGAACACTGATAATGAGGGAAGAGACTGTACGGTATACGCTTCATGTTCTTGGTTCATGGTTTTAGCAGAAGGAGAGGGAGATAAAGAACAAAACGGTAATAGGGAATACGTGCTTTGTGTACGTGCTTTGTGTGTGGTTTATATATCAATGAGAAAGGAAGACTGTGAATAGAAGGGTAAAGGATTATACGTGCATTTTATTCTGGGTATATAGTTTTAGGAAAAGGAGTCTGAGATCAAGAGATTTTTTTTTTTTCCTCTGTTCATGTTTCCAGGAGGAAGAAAGGGAGACGGATAATTAGATGAGACGCTACATATGTTCCGATTTCATGGTCTTTCTTGTTCTCGGAAAGAAAGACCAAGAACTTGGGGAAAGGTGTAAACATACCTCTTGTTCTTGGTTCTTATTTCAAGGGGAAGAAGACTAAGAACAAGCGAAGACACTATGCCTTCATCTTGTTCTTGATCTACATTTATTAAATCCCATAGATCTGATAACATATTTTTAATTTTATTCTTACTGTATATTTTCAGATGAAGAAAACTAAGAATGAGAAAAGAGGGTATACGTGCTTTTTGCTCTATATTAAGCTTTAATCCCTGGAATGGTGCTGGAGAGGGACGCCTTCACTTAGTTGCACCGATATGACCGGATGGCTCCACTGCCTGGTCATACAAACGTTCCTCAGGTCCCAGTGGACTGCAGGAGGTTTACTTTAGCCTGCAGTCCACTGGGAACACATTCACATGAGTTGAGGTTACTACTACTATTGTAGTACTGCTATACTTTTACTATGCTGCTGCTACTACTACTACTACTACTACTACTACTACTACTACTACTGCTACTACTACTACTACTACTACTACTACTACTACTGCTACTACTACTACTACTACTACTACTACTACTAGTGCTGTAGCTCCTGCTGCTACTACTACTACTAACCCTTGGAGTCCTATGACGTACCTCGGTATTATTCTTGTTATCTATTGCTAATTTTCTTTAGCAATGGAGAGACTTTTCCAACTGAAGGTGTTGGATACAGTTTTCATCAACTCCTCTACCATAAGTAATCTTCCCTCAGCTGAATAGAACCGTCTGTAAGTTGGAAGAAGGTTTAATACGTTATTTGATGTATTGGTTACATCCATCCATCCATCCATCATCCAATCTTACACTGCCCCATGAGGAGCGTAGGAGCCCGGGGCTAGACAGTTGGTCTCGACACTTAAGATGAGAGTGACCAGCCTCATTCATCCCTGAGTGGCATTACATGAGCAATCAACCCCAAACACCCCTTGGATATAAACCTTCACCGGCTCAATCCGATTGGAGCGCAATAATTACTCACTAAACCACCAGGTGCCAAAATTTGGCTATATGGTTACCACCTAGCGTAGTAAATGGTTTCCTGGTGTACAGCAAACCATTTGGCTTGTCACTCAGTGTAGAGTCACCCACAGGCAGAAGGAAAAAGGAAAGAATGAAGGAAAGCAAGACAGAAGTGGATGGAAGGAAAGAAGGATGGAAGAGAGGAAAGGGCAGACACCCGAGAGCAGCACTACATCGTGTATTGGTTACAACTGTATTAAATCTGGAATAATGAAAGACCATCAGGGGAACTAAAAATTAAATCTATCTATATATCAAGGCTAGTACCCCACAGAAAGAGAGGTAGCCGAGACAGGACGACACACTTCCAATTTACTCATCCACACCAACACATTCGTTTGCATCTTAGTCCCCCTGTGGCAGGGGGGACACAACCTGGCCGCAATATGGGGTGGTACTACCGCTCTGTGGCCAGGTTGTGTTAGGAAGAATACTGCCACCGTATTCCCTGTGCGTCGTAAAAGGCGATTAAAGGGGGCGGAGTGAGGGGACTAGGGACCCCATCCTATGTTTTTTTAGTTCCTACAAAGAAACAGGAGAAAAATTAAATACTGGGTGAAAAAAAAAGTAAAAGTTAAGGTCAAGGTAAGGTCAAAGTAAGGTTATAGTCAAGGTAAGGCCAAAGTCATGGTAAGGTTAAGGTCATCAAAAACATGACTATCAATAAATTATGTATATCCCATGAACTAATGTGGATAAGGACAGGGAACGAAGACCATAAAACTCTGTGTAGAAAGCCCTTCAGTTTCGTCATATGTTCTAAACTTTTTAGTGTGTAACCCTTTTTGGAATATTTCGAGACTCGCAACCCACACAGTAAGAGAGAGAGAGAGAGAGAGAGAGAGAGAGACAGACAGACAGACAGACAGACAGACAGACAGACAGAGACAGAGACAGACACACAGACAGACAGACAGACAGAGACAGAGAAAGACAGACAGACAGACAGACAAACAGTGAGTAACCAGTATATAGCCTATAATATTATTATGAATATGCTACTGGTATAATATGGATAATTACAATTTCAATTAAGTATATAAAATATACTGAAAGTACTAGGCCTGTTCTATGTCCATGCAACCCATCGTCTAGCGACCCACCTTTGGGTCGCGACCCATAGCTTGAGAATCACTGCCTTAAAACCTTGTCAAGAGATCAAGGTCAAACTCAGCCATTTGGACCTAGAACTCTGAAATTTTGGTAGAAATATGAAGTCTCTGAATTCTCATTTTATATACTTTTGTTCCAATACTATTTTTTTGCATTGCAATTCCCCATTGACCCCCTTCTGTGTTCTGACGCCCTGTCCCTTGGTGTCAACACTTAAGGTATGTTGTACTGGTCTGCCTGTTGCTTTAGTGCTGGAGAGGAACGCCTTCACACAGTGGCACTGATATAAACGGTTGGCTCAACTGACCGGTTATGGAAATGTCCCCCTTCGAACTTTCTACCACCATGAAAAGAGGCAGATGGATATCTACATGAGGGCAACTTCCACCTGGAGTTCAATGGATTCACATTAAGAAGAGCATGGAGTTACATCTATTACTAATACTACCTGTTCTTATAAGTATCAATTGGTCATGATTTCATTGTCAAAAAGGAGCGCAACAGGTTTTTAATTAGGGAATTAATCCCTTATGTTATATTTTATTCTGGTTTATGTCGCCAATTCTCAGGAAACAAGAAATTTATAAACTTCTCTTCGAACAGTACTCAGCAAGGTATAATCACTCACTAATAATGAATTAGTAAGTACTGTCGGCCTCTAGAAAAAGAACCTGCCTCTGGCAATTGATAATTCATTCTGGAACTTAGTAATACTAAATCAGGCTCTTGCTTTCCCATCACTTAACTTGCACATACGGTTTTATTATAAGTTAAAATGAACGAACTGGCTTAACTACCAGTCGTGATTAATATTAAGAAAAGTTTGTGCAAGCTGGGAGCAAAGTAAACTAAGTAAGAACAATTTGGAAATGTGAAACATTTATTCGAGTTCAATAGAAAAGCTGGAAATTTATTAATAACAACAAAATTAATATCTACATTATAAAAGAACTTAAAGCAAGTAGTTTCACCCACTCATGCATTTACAGCTCTTAAATCTAGAAAACAGAAGGAAATACTGGTAAATGAGAGTTTATGGAGTCACAGAACTGCGAGGAGCTTGGATGATCTGTTGCTCAAGATACCGCCAAGACACCAGGGGTGGTCTCTGCTAATTGCTGCTGTGTCGCACTGTGCTGCCAACGTCCATCTCTCAGGGCTGCCAGTCTCTCGGTGAATGGAGAGGTATGGAGTCACGGAACTGCAAGAAGACTGGCTGATCCACTGCTCAAGACACCAGGGTGGCCTTCGCTGATCACTGCTATGTCGCAATGCTCTGCCCTATGTCCGTCTCTCAGGGCTGTCGGTCTCAGACTGTCTGTTCTTACTGGATGCAGGGCATGATTGTGGGAAGAGAGTGGAGCTTCCTTTCCCTGTGGTTACAAGGGTGGGGCTAATGGTATATACATACTAATTTCGCTCAGTGATACACTGTTGTCTACGCATACACTCATGCATGAAACAACGGTAAAGGTTTTGAAAATTTATTCCAATTGGAGTGCTGACATGTGAGGTTATTAAGTGAGCAAAGTTCACTGGGATTTCCACTAGTGTTCATAGACTCCAGTAATAATGTAATGTCGCGAATTCGTGACATTACTCTCCATTAAAATGAAATTTTGCTCTCGAAAATATAATAGGAGCTAGTATATATACCATACATCTTAAGCCAGGCACACATGATTCACACTGTGGTGTGTGTGCGCTATCCTGCAATAGGGGAAAATCACCGTCATCACTGAGTCTAAAAACCTTGTACTTATGTTAAGAGCTGCAAGCTTGAGGGAAAACCTCCCTGACAATGGTGATAAACCCTGTACTCAGGTCAAACTAAGCTAAAGGTCACTACGTATGTTTTAACAACTAACTGTTATGTAATGTGGTGTATGTAATACACGACGTAAATGTGACAGTTACAGTGTAACTGTACCTATGTGTAAAACAATATAGTACCAAGCAGTAGTGATATGCTGACGGTGAGGATGGAGAAGAGAAGGTGACAGCACTCAAGTGGCGATGGTGAACTTGATGAAGATCAAATGCGGCAGCAATGCTACACCCACCAACTGCACCTGAAAAATATTCAAAGATGGAGTATCAATGGTACCAATGTGGGGATTACAATTTGTATTGAATTACAGTTACCTTCTCCCTAGCGGTCAGCACATACTACAAAAGGTATGCTCTGGTTGAGAAGTTCGGGTGCCAGCCAGGGCTTTGCGCATGTGAGGTCGCCATTAATTTCTCATCAGTTATAGACTATGAACCAGGAAGCATAAGCTAGTTCTTGGGTGGAAAAATGGCTCAGAATGGATTGTTACTTGTTCGCTGATTAAACCCTATGACTAAGAGTGTACATAAATTTTCACCTTTATAACTAACATTTGTAAAGCTTGAGAATCTCTGTGCAAACTTGGGCAGGTCTCAGTTTAACACCCAGTGCTAGTGTGAACATTCATATAGCACAAGGTAGTTCAAACACAGCCTCAGAATGCCTCCATGAGGTTTTCGAAATTTTCCCTTAGCCTACGGTATATGTGTATATATATATATCCGGGTTAACTCTATTCGGGTTAATCACTGGCCAACAGACGAGACATCAGGTCTGCACCCACATTGTCACTGCCCTTAATATATCTGACAACGAGGTTGAATTGCTGCAGGTAAAATGCCCACTGAGTAACTTTTGCATTAGCAGTCTTAGTGGTACTGAGACTAGTAAGTGGCATATGATCTGATTCCAAAAAGAACTGTGCTTCATACAAATTGTAATATCTCTTGACGCTATCTACACCTGCCCAAATTTCCTTTTTAACTGTACTGTAATTCTTTTTGGTGGGTCTTAGTGTGTGGCTATGATATATGCCACTGGAAGAATTCCACCTTCGGATTCTTGCATTCGCACAGCACCTACTCCATCTTGTAAAGTATCAGTGCACAAAATGAAGAGTTTACTAGAATCAGGCAGCTGCAAGGTAGGTTCTTTTCACAACATATTATTGAGAGTGGCAAAAGACTTTTCCTGTGCTTCTTCCCATTCGATGGTACTTGGAGCATATTTTTTTAGCATGTCATACAATGGCTGGACAACGATAGCAAAGTTAGGAATAAAGCCTGTAATACCTGAGGAATGTCCTAACCTGTTTCATGGTCACAGACCTTCCTGATCTTCCTGACAGACCTTCCTGATCTTGTCGCCTTGACACCTGCAGCAAATATTTCCAACTATGTGTCTTAGAAATTCCACCTCACTGTGTGCAGCTTTATATTTACTGGGCTTCACAGTCATCTTGAAACTCTGGAGTCCAATAAAGACAACTTCCAAGAGGCTGAGTTGTTCCTCTACTGTGGCAGAATGTTGTCAAAGAACATTTCTACTCCGATGATACTGTGGAGCACTTGTCTCATAGCTTAACTGAATATGGATGGAGAGATGGTAAGGTCAAATGGATGGACTTTATACTGATACAACCCTCTAGGAGAACCAAAATCAGTGAACTGACAACAGTCAGGATGAAGGGGTACTTGGAAAATCCCTTACCCAAGTCAACTTCATTCAAGTATCATGACCCTGCCAGTGTAAGGAAAGTGGCAGAGTGTGACTCAGTGGTTGTGTATCAACCTTAGTGGCCGCATTAAACCTTTTATAGTCACCATCTTTCTTACGAATTACTACCTTTGGACTGCCGTAAGGATAGGAAGACTTTTTAGTAATGCCTGCAGTCTCCATGTCAGCAATTTCCCCATCTACTGCACTGAGTAGTCGCATGGGAATTGGATATGGCTTGACTTCTGTGGGAGTTTTGCTGGTCAGCTTAGGCTTGTGACACTCAATCTTTGTAAGCCTTGGTTGGTCAATGAAGACATCAGCATAACAACAAAGCAAGGACTTTATGCATTCTGGTCTTTCACTACTAAGTCAGTTTTCAGCAGTGTGTCCTTGACAGCCCCTTCCTGACGGGACTGAACTGTTAATGCCTCATCATCCTGGTCATTAGCTGGGATCACTGAAGCTGCCCCAGTTTGTTCAGGAGGATGGTCACTGTCATCGATCACTTGTACACCAGTGTCCTCAGGGTATGACTCATGATAGACCTTAACCTCTCACATGTGGGCGACATTATATAACATTCGTTATGTAATGTCTAGCCATTTTCTGTCCTAATATGTTGGTGGAATTGAGGGATATGGCATCTTTGTCACCTACTGTCCTGGCCTCTACTCACCCAAGCCTTGAAACAAGTAAAATAGGATATACACGCTTAAGTTGTAGTGTTATAAGTGTTCAAACAATATAGAATATATATGTACATAAATTTTATTGTTATAAGTGTTCAAGTAAAATAGAAAACACATAAATAAGATTTTGATGACGTTGAACAGTATAAAGAATGCATAAATGATAAATTTAGTGTTCAGTGGGGAAGAAAAAGAAAATGAGTCTGCTAGCCTTGCCCCAAGCATGCCTGGAGATGAGCTGTCTGCCAGTGCTCCTCCCTTACTCCTCCCCTCCTACTCCTACAGCCATTACCACGTAACACCTCTAACCTTCGTTTTTAATTCATTTTCATCGATTTATGCATGTTTAGGCTTCTTCCTTGATACTTTATTTTTTCTGAATGTGTCGCCCCACACACATGTTTAACTGATAAGTCGCCCACCCACGAGGGGTTAAACATATTAATGTAGAACATTTACAAAGTTCCCCATCTGAATTATGTAGCTGAGGTCTGAAGCACACTCTGCTGCATCATATGGACCCTTCCACTGTACCAACAAACTTGTTCTATTCAGTAGGGAGTAATACTAAGCATTTGTCACCGGAACTGAACTTCCAAAGCTTTGCTTTTTTATCATAATAAGCCTTCTGAACTTCATGCACCCTGATAAATTCTTCCTTAGCTAACTTGCACATTGAGTGAAGGCAATCAGGTAAATCTAGGGCAAAAGTAGAGGTGGTCTTGACTTCAGGATCAGGTTCTTTGTCATCCCATAACTTATAATGGACTTGAAGAGGTCCATGAACTGACATTCTGTACACTAGTTCAGTGGATGAGAACTTCAAAGAATTCTGTGGGGCTTCTCAGAAGAGGGGCAATGAACCACAGCTATTCTCTGGGCAGTTCAGTGGCCATGTGCTTCTGCATCTTCTTGAGTCTCATTAGACATCCCACACAACCCGTTACACATGAGATGGTAATGCGTAGTTCACAAATCTCGGACAGACAACACCCTGAGTACTTCATTCATTATTGCAGAAGTGAATTATGAACCCTTGTCACTTAAGACTTCCCTGAGGATTCCTACTCGGCAAAACACCTCAGCCATAGCCTATGCAATAGTGATGGCCTTTAAATTTTTAAGGGCCATGGCTTCAGGTCACTATATGCTGAAATCAACAATAGTGAGGATATACTTTGATCAGTCACTGGCCTTAGGAGTGATTGGCCCAGCAATGTCAACTGCTGCTCTCTCAAATGGCTCAGAGATTATAGGCATAGGTTTCAATGGCACAGGTCGAACACATCCCCGCTCAGCAGTATGTTGACACACTTCACAGCAATGCACAAACCTATTTATTTCCTACCCCATTCCTGGCTAGACAGAGACAGCATGGATACGGTCAATGGTTATCTTTTGGCCAATGTGACCTCCCAGCACTGAACAATGAATCAAATAGAACAGTGTTTGGCTATATTTTATGGGAACGACAAACTACATTTGAACCTCGCCTTTGGGTGTTTGTAACTCACAGTTTAGCCATTCTTGTTTAGCAAGGAACCTAGCTTGACCTCCCTGTGAATGTTTTAGCCCATTATCCTCCAGTTTTTTAAGCACTACAGCGAGATTCGGGTCAGACTGTCGTCCTTGGACAACATCTTGACTACGAATCAGACCTTGCGGCGTTCCAATGGTCAATGGGGTGACTTGGTTTGAAGCCTTGGTGATGGTTCTCATGTTACTGCGACAGTCGAAGTCTGAGTAGTGACATCAGTGGTGCAACTATTTTTGAAGCCACTAATGTCCCTTATAATAAGGTCCAACAGAGGTTTTGGCATGACAACTGCTACTGTTAAACTTGTGTAAAAAGGAGATGCTACCTGGATATGCACCTCAGGAAACAATCTCACTGATCCATCAATAAGACTCACTTGGATCTGTCTACCTGTGTACTCCTCAGTCAGAACTAGACTCTGCCTGACAGAGCAACCTGAGGAATCATTGTCTCTTAGGACATTAACCTGAGACGTCCCGTCAACGTATGGGTATGTTGCAACATTTTGCATTTGCCAGTCCCATCGATGTACTGGTATGTCGTGCAATTGCAAGGTCCCTAATTTGCACAATTTTCAATTTTCGTGCATGATTTTTCATACGTATACACGGGACACCTTCCTCTATTCCTCTACAAGATGCCAAGCAGGGACAATGCCTTACACCGCATAACCTCCCCCACCATTGTCTCGGCAATTCACCTGTTACCAGTGACCTGGCCAATGAAGACATTCAGGGCCAGAGTGATTCCCCAATCGATGACAATGTGGAGGACAAAGTTTACATAGCATTAGAGGAAGAAACAGTCAGAAATGATGATCAGGTAATGTGACAAAAGGTCAGGAATGGTGATGAGTTAGTGAGTGAAACAATGCTTATAATGCCTACATTACTGTTTGAAAACCAATATACTCTCGTACTACATATATTTTGTACCAAATAAATAAATAAATACCGTTTATGAGTGGTGTGGAATAGTTATCCTCCCATAGAACTCGTTTTCTTTGCAGTCTTCCTAATAGAAAACCCTGTAAGGTAAGGAGGTACTCCTACCTGTATCGAGTATTTTAAACCTCAGGTGAGCGATTTCTCTATGAATTTTCGATGTTTCTCACCAAAAGCGGAGGTTTTAGCCAAAAACTTTTTTTTCCAAAAATGCTCAGGACTGGGGGGTGTCGGAGGTGCGAAAGTGCTCGGGACGTGACAGGTTAAAGGAAACACCTCCCACTAACCCTGACTGAACAATGAAGGCACTGTTAGTTGTGGAAACACCTAAGGAGGTAGTGGCAAACCATTGATGAGACTGCAGAACGAATGAATCAGCAAGCGTGGTGTCCTGAAGACTAGATACCTGAAGGGTCGTACTTACCATCTCAGGAGTTGGAGCACTGACTACCTGTGGAGGAGAGTTTACCATCTGAGGGGGACTAGTTATGTGTGGGGGAGGACTTGTGCTGCTAGGGACGGCACTGCCATACAACTGTTGAGGAATGTAGGTGGCATTTGCCTCCTGCCTCTAAAGCACTGGAGCTGGTGTTGAAGGTGGTTGTCCTGACTGTTGATAGGGTGGCTTGTTGTTTTTGTGGACACCTTTGTACTGCTGCAAGTTAGGGTACTTATTGTACTTCTTCCAGTCAGGTTGCTGACTATTCTGCCCTTGATCTTTTCTCTGCTGTTTATTTCGATACTGGCCATTATTCTGGTAATGGCCTTGATGCTGGGATTTGTTCTGAGGTGGCTTCCCAGTCTTGGCAGTATTCTTTTTGTTCCAGGACTCTTGTTTATGAGTCTGGTACCCATATGCAGTAAAGAATGCATCAGTCTTCTCCACCATCTGTCTGGCATCCTTTATCTGGTAGATCTTTACCTGTGCAGTAAGCTCAGCAGGCCATGATTTTTCTAACTGAGTATGCAGAATAAGGTTAATTACACCCTTCATTTGTTGGGAGTTTCATCCTCCTCCATCCACTCATTTAAGTGTGTGGTAAGGCAATCAAGGAAGTGGATGACAGTCTCCTTTTCCTGAAGATGCGTCCTCAAGAACTGACACCTGGTGTCATCTACAGTGAGACCACATGCCTTGATGAGCATTGCCTTCATCATCTCATAAGTCAAATTTTCGCTCTGAATTCTGTGCTAAATTTCGAGAGGTGCGCCCTCAAACAAGCCAAGAAACTGGAATAATTTGGCTGACTCATCTAGCTGGTACAATGCACCATGTCCTCAAAACGGGCTATGAAGGGTTCGATTCGCACCTTCTTTGTACAAAGGGAGCTTGTGATGCAAAGTTGCGAAGACAGGTGCTGGAGAAATGTGCACTGAGCTAGGGTCACCAGGGCCTGATGTTGTTAATTAAATGCTGAGAGTTAGCTTGAGTTTCAGTACTTGAGGCTCGTGCTTCTCACATGCCTCATGTTCAGCACGTTGATACTCAGCTGTCCATGTTTGTATTCACATTCTCTCTTGTGTTTCTCCAGCTGTTCATGCTCACATTCACACTGTTCATGCACATGTTTGCACTGTTCACACTCATGTTGGCACTGTTCACGCTCGTGTTCACGCTGAATTCTATGCTCCTCACGGACATCACTATCGTGCTGTGGGACATACTGTTTAACTCCTTTGTGCCAGCATATTTTAGGCATGGCTGCCCTCTTGGCACAGCAATATTTCCCCAAACAGCTGTATTTCAACCCTTCATATCTGGAAAAGTATAGCAGTTAGGGAAACAAATGAAAGACCATATTACACACAAACTCTTTCTCTTGCGAAATGAAGCATCTCCAGGTCTGCAGGTGTGTCTCATTGATGAGTTAGGACATGAAGAAGATTATCAACTTTTGCTGCTCAAAGCAGGATGTCTTTGTGCATATGTCATCCACTTCCTGACTTTGGCGTCATTCTCAGCATGATAATTTCTCCCTTACAAGATTAACTAGACACACTGGTGTCCAAGGCATGCCGATAGCACTGTCATCGAGCCCTTTCATAGTATCCTTGAAAAGAGGCTTGGCAGAGGTGGGTGAGGCAAGGGGTCTGACTTAGAGGAGACTTGAATCAGATTAGGTCTCACAAAACATCGTTCAACACCTGGCTAAGTCACAAAGAAGATTGAGGTATGCTTGCATGGGGTCCTGTGAGTCTCTCCCTACTCTTTGGTGAGGAGATCATGTGGCAGTTACTTCAAAGTATGGCAGGAATATGTTTGTGGTTCCTACCGACACCCGGTGGGCTCTCTCAAACTATTTTGAGTCGGTCCTAACTGACGCCCGGTGGTGAGGAGTTGATTTTCTGAGGACCAGTAAGTCCCATATCCTTGGCTTCCTGTATAAACAGGTTAGTAGCCATGGTGCTAACTCAGACTGAGACAGAATGAACTAAAGGAAAATATTGAAAAGAATATTGGGAAGCCACAGCTCAAGACAAAAAGTACCAACAAAATGGATGTATGAACTGTGCTGTTTAAGAATATAGGCACAGGCTGGTGGTGACCAGTTTTATCTAATTAAACTAGGAAGCAAGAAAAAAGTCCACAAACTAGCTGGCTAAAGACTTTCACAATAACTAGTTAAGCAGGAATACTAACCTACTTAAGAGTAACCACCAGTTAACTAGTACCTATGAGCTTTAATGATTATAACTATTAAGTGGCTAGGAGTGAGCGAGTTTATTAATATATGGTTCCTAACTTATCTCTATAGCTAAGTGTTAATATCCAGGTGAAGTCATCACTTAGTCAAAAAGGGGGGTAAACAGTTTATTAATTATGGAATTAAAGTTTTAAGTTGTATTTTACTCTAGATTATGTTGCCAGTTTTCAGAAAACAAGAAATTTATAAACTGTCTCTTCAAACAGCACACAACAACGAATAATCACTCACTGATAATGAACTGGTAAGTACTGTCAGTCACAAGAGAAAGAACCTGCCCTGACAATCAAGAATTCATCCTGGAACTTAGTAACACTAAACCAGGCTCTTGCTTTAGCCTCTCCTGGCTAGCGCAATTGGTTTTATTATTAATTAATACGAATGTACTGGCCTAAATACCTGTTGTGATTAATACTGAGAAAAGTTTGTGCAAGCCGGGAGCAAAGTAAAAGCAATTTGGAAAAGTGAAACATGATTTTACATTTAATCAAGCTCAAAAGAAAAGATGTAAATTAATTGATTACAACAAAATGAATGCATATGTTATAGAACTTAAAGCAAGTAGATTCGCCCACTTACGTACCCAAGCTACCTAATACTGTTAAGTCTAGGAAACAGAAAGGAAATACTGGTAAACAAAGAGATATGGTACCGAACTGTGAGAAGCCTGGGTGATCTGCTGCTCAAGACACCGCCAAGACACCAGGGGTGGTCTCCCTTGATCACCAATGCATCACGCTGTCCTGCCAATGTTCATCTCTCGGGGCTGCCAGCCTCAGACTCGGTGAATGGAGAGGTAGGCTATGGAGTCGCAAAACTGTGAGAAGACTAGGTGATCCGCTGTTCAAGACAGCAGGGTAGCCTTCGTTGTTCACTGTTGCATCACACTGCTCTGCCATACGTCAGTCTCTCATGGCAGCCAGTCTCAGATTTCCTCTGTTCTCTCATGGGATGCAGGGCGTGATCGCGGGAAGAGGGCACAGCTTCCTTTCACGGCGGGTACCGGGGCGGGGCGAACGATATGTACAGACGTCGGATTAAGTTCGTTTCCATTTCCGTGGACCAAGGTGTTTGTAACACTGCTCGATGGAGAGCTATCCCCTCCTCCTCCCTTCCTCAGATTCCCACACTCCCACCCAACCCCCCCAGTTTTCTCTCCAACCCCATAATCCCAACCATAGAGGTAGGAGGAAGAAGCAGAGAGGAAGAAAACACCCAGGTGAAAAAATGGAACAATGTTATAGAAGTGACACAGGGACGGAAGCACACACACACACACACACACACCGCTCGCTGGTGCAGTGGTAACGCTCTCGCTTGCGATCTGGTAGACGGGAGTTCGCGCCTCGCTCAGGTTGCGAAAAGTTTCACTGACGAAGTGGGTGGTTACTGTCCCCCTTGAGCAAGGGAACGGGTGTGTGAGTGTGTGAAGGTCACAGCCTTGCCCTTAGATCGGACTATATGAGCTCTCAGCTCCCTTCCGGGAGGGTAAGAGCTGACGATCACGACCAAGTGATCCTGACCGACCCGGTGAATTACACACACACACACACACACACACGCACACAAACGCACAATTTCTGCATATTTGTCGACCTATCTGTCTGTGCCTGTCGGTGTACTCCCCCCCCCCCCTCTATCTCACTGTATCATTTATCTCATCCCCAGTTTCTTTTCCCCTCCTTCCCCTTCCTCTATAGCTATCTGCTCAGTTCCTACCTTCCTCCCTCTCTCTTTCCATTCCTTCGTCCCTTTCCCCCTCTGTCACTCCCTCCTTACGTCACTCTTCTTTCTCCCTCCCTGTGTCACAAGTTTGTCATTCCTCTTCATCTGTTACATATCTTACCTTGTGTTTCCATTGCTTTCTCCGTATTTCTTTACTTGTACTAAATCCATTTCTTTCACTGCTTTCTTTCTCCAGTAATAACTGCATGATCTTTTCCTCTCTTCTCTTTCCCTGTCACCCGAAATCTCTTCTTTCATTCCGCTCTTCCCACTGTCTTTCCCTCACTCCCTCCCTCTCCCTCCCCATGCCTTCCACTTAACATCCCCCTCCTCTATCTTGCCCTAAAAATTAAACTATTTTCTTCCCACCCTTAATGTCTACTTTCTCTCCGCAAATTTCTCTGATTTCTCTGTTTCTCTCCCTCCCTTTTTACTTGAATGTTACATTCGTTCTACTCAGCCTCATGCTTTCGTCTTATCCTGCTTAGTTCTTTCCCTGCGTCCTTGCCAGAATAACACTTTCTTCCTCCTCCCCGTTACCTTGCCTCCTTTTCTAATTTTTCTCATATCGTTCTCAGTATTCCGTTCCGTAGCTCTCTTTCCCACTTTCTCCTTTTGTTGTCCCTATTTCTATGTTTGCTCCATTCCCATTTTCTCTCAGCTGTCTCCCCTTTTGTCTCTACTTCCCTGTCTCCAGGCCTTTCTGTTCACATCTCCCTTTTCTCTTTCCCTTTCACACTGCTTGTATCTCATTTCACCTCTCACTGTCTCTTCTTCTCACTCTCTGTTTCTTTTCTTAGCTCTCGTTTTTCTCTCCTTGCCTCTCTCCTTCTTATTTTCTCCGTAACTGTCCTCTTATTTATCATTTTTCCACTCGCTCTCCCTCTCCGACTGTCGCTCCCCGTCTTTTAACTCTCTCTCTCTCTCTCTCTCTCTCTCTCTCTCTCTCTCTCTCTCTCAGTGTAGTAAACTTTTTCTTAACTTGGTTATACTGTGCTATTCCTTTATTAGTTATTCGGACTACACGTAATTAGAAAGCTGCTTGAAGTACAGAAACCCCTAGCTGGTTGTGGGCGTGAGAATGGAGGATACTGGGTGGGGTTATGGGTTAGAGAGAAAACTCGGGGGTTGGGTGGGAGTGTGGGACATTGAGGAAGGGAGGAGGAGGGGATAGCTGTCCATCGAGCAGTGTTACAAACACCTTAGTCCACGGAAAAGGAAACGAACTTTTTCCGACGTCTGTACATGCAGTACTGAGTTCTCTCAGTGATACACTGATGTCTGTGCATACAGTCACTCCTGAAACAACGATAAATTTTTAAATTTATTCCAATCGGAGTGCTGACGCTGGACGGTTAGTAGGTGAGCGAAGTTCACTGGGATTTCCACCAGCGTTTGTAGACTCCCATAATATTACAATTTTGCTAACTCATGACATTCAGTTTAGGCGGAATGTAATATTTTATTATAATTACTGCTATTTTCTCATAACCTCTGCTCCTTTGCTTTCTCTGCCTTCTTTTCTTTTTTTCTTTCCTCTCTCCCTTCTTCCCTCACTCCTTCATTCCTCCTCCTTTCCCTTTTCTACACCATCACATTGAGGAATGGCACTCAAGTGGAAAACCAATATATAGGTTTACTATATATATATATATATATATATATATATGTATATATTCTCTCTCTCTCTCTCTCTCTCTCTCTCTCTCTCTCTCTCATTTTTACCATCTTTACTTTCTCTAGTTTCTAATTTTCACTTGCTTTACACTTTCTTTCTTTTCTTTACTTTCTCTCCATTCCTCCTCTTTTCCTGCTTCATTTTCTCCCTTCCACTACCATCCATCGCCTTTCCTCCTTTCTCTATCCAAAAATGCAACCCAGCCACACAAACACCATTACTTACCTTCCTCCAGAGATGACATTTCCTTCTCTCTCTCTCTCTCTCTCTCTCTCTCTCTCTCTCTCTCTCTCTCTCATTATCGTCCTTAGTCACTACTTTCTCTTTCCCTTTCATTCCACCCTTCTTTTCTTTTCCGCCTATCACCAAGCCCGTTTCCCCTCTCCCTTTCCCTCCGCTGACTTTTTCTCCTCTGCCTTCCTTTCCCTGACTCTAACTCCTCCCTCTTCCCGTTCTCTGACTCTTCCCCCATCCCTTTCCCTCCTTAATGCTCCCCTTTTTCCCATGCCTTCCTTGAATCTCCCTTTCTTTTCCCTCCCTGATTCTCACTCCCCTTCCTTCTCCTCCCTGACTATTCTTCCACTCCCAATTCTTTAGTATCCTTTTCCTCCCTTGACTCACACTCCCTCTCTCCTCTCTCCCCCTACTCTGTATCATACTCCTCTCAGTTCTCTTCTCTGTCTCTTTCCTCCCTCTCCCTCCTCGAATTCTCCTTCTCTCACCGCCACTCTTCTAAACACCACTTTAATTTCTCCTTCCCTTCCTTCACCCTCCATTTGCTTCCCCTTATTCCTCCTCTCCTCCCATTAATTCCTCTCCGCTTCTTTCCCTCCCTTTTTCTTCCCATGATTCTCCTTTCTCGCTCCTCCCTTTTCATCTCCAGTCTCCCTCCCCCTCCCCTCCCCTCCCCTTCCCTCCCGTCCTCACAGACACACGACATCACCCCGATTCAGCAAAGTGTATAAAGATCCTAAATAAATTCTCGATAATGGCAATACCTCTGTTTTAGATTAGACTGCTATTTACCTGAGTGTGGGGGAGGGGGAAAGGGGGAAACAGGGGGAGAAAGACTGCTGGATAAGGGAAAGGAGTGGAAAGGAGAAGGAGGGTTGGATGGTAGGGCGAATGGGGCACAGGGGAAGAGGGGAGTGGGTGATGGAAGGGGGGAAGAGGGAAAAGGGTGAAGGAAGGGAGGGGGAGGGAGGGAGTTCAAGAAGTGTGGTGTAGGGGGGATTCAGGTGGGATGAGACAAGTGTGGAAGGAGAGGGAGAGGAAAGAAGGGAGGGAGGAAAAGAGGGGAGATAGGATGGTGGTGGGGATGAGCGGATTTGGGGAAAGGGGGGAGTGTATTAGCTTTTCACTTGGATTATTTGCGGAGGCACTCCCTGAAAAAGATTATGGTGGAAATTTTTGCACCATGTGAGCCAAAATCTCAACGACGAGTTCAGTAACAAGCTCTCTCACGAATCACTGCCTATGGAGAAAGTCTTACCTTGAAAAACACCTTGATAAATCTTCCTTTACTGATACTCTCTCAATAATAGCACCTCAGTCACGAAAAATTCTATAAAATTAACCATCCATAGAAAAAAAAAAAAAAAAAAGATTATATAATTCACTCAAAATGAACTTTCATAAAATTTTCCAAATTCTTACAAATAATCCAGAAAGATGCCATTAAAATTTGTCTTCTTAAAATTTCTGTGCATATAAAAATTGAAAGAATGAAAGTATCCCCATTGTGCAACAGCCTCATAAAAAAAGAATCCATGCAAATTTTTCCACCTTGACAATAATAAATCCAAAAAGAAATACCTTGAAAATTACGGCGATAAAAATGCCGTGAAGAGTAGACTGTAGCACCAGTCGAGCAGGGCAGTACTCCCAAGGTGGATGGAAAGCTGATGACAGGGAGAGCTGGAGCTCCCGTTTCATCAGCCCTCGGGACTAGTTCCTGACCATCCCCCTTTGCTGAACTTTTTCAGTGTTTCAGTAACACAGAGAGTAGGCCAGCATGCTCTCCAATACAAGTTTCTCTACCTGCCAACTCCAATCTACATGCACAATACACACTACTCTTCCTTTTCAAAAAAAAAAAAAAAAGGGCACACAGTAACCAGGCCTCGAAGTCCTCGGGGGGGGGGGCATAAATCCCCCATCCGCCCCTCTCCCGGTGACAACTCAGCCAGATGCCTGGAACCACTGTCTGATTCACTTCTTCATTTCTGCAACATTCACGGCCTTTCCTCTAACTTTCTGTTGAACACCACCTCTCCTTCCCTAAACCTCACCCTCTCTTCCTGACAGAGACTCAGCTGTCTCAGGCAACTGACAGCAAACCCCTTTCTGTTTCTGCCTACTTTCTCTATACTCATCTCAAAGCCAAAGGTGGCTGTTGTGTGTATGTACGCAATGACTTATCTTGCTCTCTTATTCCTGAACTTGATTCTTTTGAATTCTCTACTCTTTGGCTTCGGCTTTCCTGTCATTCTCTGACTAAATATATCTGCACTGTTTACTTACCTCCTAATTCTACTAACTATGAAAAATTCTTCGATTATCTTACTTCTACGATGGAACACATTCTTTCCATTTCTCCTTTCTCTAAAATCTCCATTCTAGAGGATTTCTATGTTCACCATCACCTTTGGCTCTCCTTTCCTTTCACTGATCCACCTGGTGAACAAGCCTAAATCTTTTCTATCCTTAATAACCTAGAGCAGCTTGTACAGCAACCTACCCATGTCCCTGACCGCATTGGAGAGAGCTCCAACATACTTGACCTCTTCCATACAACTAATCCTTCTGCTTACACCGTTAATCTTTCCTCTCCGTTGGGCTCCTCTGATCACAACCTTATTACCTTGACCTGTCCTATTGTTCTCGTACAGCCTGTGGACCCCCCAAAGAAACATCAACTGTGGCACTTTGGAGCCGTGGACTGGGAGGCCCTCAGGCAGTATTTCTTTGATTTTCCCTGGAATGTTTATTCCTTCCATGGCCGGGAGCCATCTGAGTGTGCTTTGCGCATTACGGAGGTTATTCCCTCAGGCATGGAAGCATACATTCCTTTCTCATGTCCTTTGACTAATACAAGAAAGCCTTGGTTTAATCACGCTTGTTCTAATGCTTTCTGCAATAAGGAGAGGGCCTATAAAAGGTATCAGAGCCAACCCACCCCTGAATCACATCTTTTTTATGTTTCTGCCCAAAATTGTGCTAAGTCTGTCCTTTGCTCTGCTAAAAATAATTTCATCCGTACTAAATGTTGTCAACTCTCTGACTCGAATTCTTCCCGCTCCTTCTGGCACCTTGCCAGGAACCTTTCTAACAATTTTACCTCATCATCTTTCCCTCCTCTTTTCTACTCTGATGGCTCTGTAGCTATTTCTTCTACTGATAAAGCAGATCTCTTCACTCAGACTTTCTCCTCCAATTCCGCCTTAGACGATTCCAGTGCTGTTCCTTCCATCACTTCCCCCCCCCTCTCTGACTTCCTTATGGCTGACATGAAAATTTATTCAGCTGATGTATTTTCTTCCATCACTGGCCCTAATAACAAGGCATATGGGCCTGATGGAGTCCCTCCTGTTGTCCTCAAGAACTGTGCTGTGTTTACACCCTATCTAGGTATTCTCTTTTGCCTTTGTCTTTCAACTTGTACCTTTCCTTCTTGTTGGAAGTTTGCTCTTATTCAGCCAGTCCCAAAGAAGCGAGACCATTCCCAACCCTCTATCTTCCACTTGCTTTAACATCCTGTGTCTCAAAAGTTTTCGAGTGAATTCCTAACAGAAATTTTTAAAGCATCTTTCCTATCACAACATTCTTTCTGATCGTCAGTATGGGTTCCGTCAGGGACGCTCCACTGGCAATCTTCTTACCTACCTTTCAGACTCCTGGTCATCCTCATTTCGGGACTTTGGCGAAAGCTTTGCCATTGCACTTGACATCTCAAAGGCTTTCGATCGAGTCTGGCATAAAGCTTTAATTTTCAAACTGCCCTCTTATGGTTTCTATCCTTCTATCTGTGACTTCATCTCTAGCTTCCTTTCTGGTCGTTCTATAGCCGCTGTTGTAGACGGCCATTGTTCTTCTCATACATCTATCAACAGTGGTGTTCCTCAGAGCTCTGTCCTATCCCCAATTCTCTTCCTTTTATTCATCAGTGACCTTCTAAGCTGTACATCGAACCTTATCCACTCATACGTTGATGTTTGCACCCCTCACCTTTCCATTCGATTCTCACAACGTCCATCTCAGCAGTTACTTCAACAAACAAGGGATTAGGCTATGGCACACTTAATGTCTGACTTGGGTCGTATCTCTGACTGGGGTAAAAATAATCTCGTTGTTTTTAATGCATCAAAAACTCAGTTTTTACATCTATCAGCCCTACACAATCTTCCACAGGAGTACCCGCTAATGTTTAATTATATCCAGCTCAATCCTGCATCATCCTTGAACGTGCTTGGGGTTTCATTCACTTGGAACTTATCTCGAAAAGATCATATTCCATCTCTTGTAAAATCTGCTTCCAAGAGATTGGGTGTGCTAAGCCGACTCTGTACCTTCTTTACCCCTGCACAGTTGTTGACTTTATACACGGGTTTTATTCGCCCCTGTATCAAGTACAACTCTCACGTGTGGGGAGGCTCCCAATATACAGCTCTTCTCAATAGGGTGGAGTCAAAGGCTTTTCGTCTCATTAACTCTCCTCCTCTTACTGGCTCCCTTCTATCTATGTCTCTTCGCTGCACTGTTGCATCTTTATCTCTTTTCTGTCTTTACTTCAATGGTCACTGCTTCTCTGAACTGTCTGCTTGCATTCCTCCACCTCTACGACGGGTGTGTAGCACCCGCCTAGGAACAAACTCTCATCCCTTTTCTGTCCAACTCTCTAATGCAAGAGTTAATCATTACTCCTAGTCCTTCATTTATGCAACAGGTCAACTCTGGAACTGTCTTCTGTCTGTATTGCCTACTTCCAATGATCTCCAGTCTTTCAAACCCAGTGTGTCCAGGCATTTCGAAATGAACGGATCTTGAATTTGGCTTTCTTTTGTATTGTTTTCCTTTTTTTTTTTTCTTGAAAGGAACGATTTGCGGGCTCCTGGCTGTTGGTTCCTTGTTTCTTGCATTAAAAAAAAAAAAAAAGGAAAATCGCTCTATTGTGATAATGTAGCATGAAAAAATCCTCCAGCAAAGATGAAAATGGAAACAAGAAGACAAGAAACCTCACCAGCACTTAATAGGAGTAGATTCATGAAGACTCGTTCATGAAAAATCCCTAACATTAAGGAAATTTTTATTATGGAAATTTCCAGGATTCACGAAATTACAGGGAAAGTCAGCCAGTCAGGAAGAAGATATCACTGAAATCGTCATAAAAAAAAAAAATAATAATAATAATGATAATAATAATAATAATCCCACCATTGAAAATTATCAAGAAAATCTCTTCCCCACAAACTGAAGTCAGCTCTAAAAATTTTGTCAGTTTATAAACTGTTGTAGTATACGTTGCTATGGTGGACCTAAGGGGGAGGGAATCCTTGTGAATTTTAGGAATAGCAGTTATGATGGGACTTCCTAAAATTCTCAAGGATTCAGTCCCTCTTAGGTCCATCATAGCAGCATTAAAATAATAATAAGAACAACAACAACAACAACAACAATAATAATAATAATAATAATAATAATAGTAATATAATAATTTAATCATACAAATAAATTCATCATCATAAACTTTGCCTCAGAGGAAATGCAGCTTCTTATTTTTTTAATGTTATCACAAAAAATCTTCCCCATTAACCCCTTAACCGCGGGACGTCACTTTCGTGATGCTCGGGCTCAATGGATTATACCGCAGGGCGTCACTTTTGTGATTCTGTGTTATTTTGAATTATCCCGGGCTTTCAAGTGGTGGCTTGTATCATCTATCAGTACTGCCAATGTCCAACACTAGTCAGCACTCCAAATCTCATCTGTACTCCCATCCATTGTTGACATTTTAGCCATTTTTCCCCGTTCCTGACTCCCCTCCCGACCTCCCCTCCATTACCCTGTCCTCTCACCTCACCGGCCGCGCTGCGCTAAGCAAATATCCCCAGGATTTTTCCACAGATTTCATCAATTGAAATAAGCTCTATGCCCTATACTTATGCAAAATAATATATACCAAAAAAAAAATAAGGTAAGTGATAGTGGTATACACCAGGAATTGGCTAATTATCACCTGACAACACCTCACATGCATTCATTCGCTACATTACCACGGTAATTTCCCCTTTGAATTATGCCTTGTAATCTATTTCTGTAATAAAAATATATATCAGAGAGGAAGGGAGAAGCCTAAGTGACATTTACATTCACCTGGAACTACCTATTTCTTTATGTATTGCCAAGATTTTCTACCAATAATTTATTAGCATGTAAGTTAGCAGCTGTCAGCCCCATTGTCACTGTCAACCCTTGCCTTCTCAGATAAGCCGCGGCATTTAGTTCCTTGTCCTCCTCTGTGGTCAAAGCATGTCGCACTCGACCCTGCCATTTCTGCCCCTTCTGCACCCATTGCAAAGGGCCCCG
The DNA here is from genome assembly GCF_032717465.1 of Coenobita brevimanus. Taxonomy (NCBI): domain Eukaryota; kingdom Metazoa; phylum Arthropoda; class Malacostraca; order Decapoda; family Coenobitidae; genus Coenobita; species Coenobita brevimanus. The sequence goes on from NC_136958.1 coordinate 23,778,644, forward strand.
TGACCTCTACACCCAGAAAAACTCGTGGGGGAAGCAGGAAAGGACTAAGTGACTCTGCAGTGGAATGTGAACTAGCCGAATTATCAATGGTGATGATGGATAGTGATTTTGACCCTTCGGGGGATTCGTGTGATGAGCCGGGTGAGGAAATCGTGCCAGAAACTACTAGCACGAGTGCTTCAGTGTCCCAAGTTATCCCTAGCTCCAAGGGAAAGGAGCCGTTAGTGCAGCAAGGGAAGGACTTTGGGAAGGGAGTGAAAAGGTGGCGGGTTAGCCCCGGAACAATGGCCCCGCGTGACCCAGCCCGCCATGAGTCCCGAGTTGATTCACCTCCCTGTTCCCCAAGCCCCACTTCACTCATTTCTTCCTCTTCTTCTGTTGAATTATCTCCGGAGTCTTCGTCGTCGGAATCACCACCAGCATCAACAGTGAAGGCAGGCCATAGAGGAAGAGGTAAATCCCCGACCCGTAAAAGTAGAGTTGCTAGTAGAGTAAGGGCTGCTAGTGTTGTATGGCAACCCAGGGTCAGTGCGAGTGACCTTGAACGTGATAAATCTGCCTCACAGCCACCCTCCACCCTCACCCACCCTACACCGCCACGACAGGGAATCCTGGACGCCTTCGCGTGGACGGAAGGGTCCGATTCTGTCCCTGAACATCTCGATTTTGACGAGAGTTCCTCAGGAGTACAGCCTGCCTTCACTCTTGACAAGGATGCTGAGTGTGTGGACTTCCTTTTGGCCTTCCTCGATGATGAAGTCATGCAGCACATATGTGATGAGATCAACAAGTATGAATCACAACGTGCTACAAGTGGTACAGGTGCAGCCAAGATGTAACAGTGGTCCATGCTGGGAGTGCAGGAGCTGTATGTGTTCTTCTCCCTCATTCTTCTCATGCCACTCTCAAAGAATCATGAGTTGGAAGAATACTGGTCCATGGACCCCTTACTACCCTCACCCACCTTCAATAAGTACATGGCCAGAGATCACTTCCGGAACATCATGGGAAACCTGCACTTTGCCGACAACAATGTACCTTCCCAAACCAACCCACTCTGGAAGATCCGGGAGATTCTGAGCAGAATGAAGGATAAGTTTATGACATTCTTCCACCCCTATCAGAAGGTTGTCATTGACGAATCCTTGGTTTTGTTCAGAGGACGTCTTAGGTTTGTGCAGTACATTCCAAGCAAATGCCATCGCTTTGGATTGAAGTTCTTTGTACTGTGCGACTGTAAGATGGGGTACATCCTTGACTTCGTCATTTATTCAGCCAGCACTGTCGATCTTGATAAAACACACCCCCTTGGCTTCTCAGGCTGTGTAGTGAAAGTGCTCCTTGAAAGGTATGTTGGTGGGAATCATGTGCTGTATACAGACAACTATTATACAGCACCGAAACTTGCCATATACCTTTCAGAGCACGGCATCGACTCCTGTGGCACTGTGAAGAGTAATCGTGCCCACTTCCCTAAATTCCCAGAGGCAGGAACCTCACAGCGAGGAGACGTGCACCTACGCAAGTCTGAGATGATGCTTGCAATACGGTGGCATGACAGGAGGGTCGTGCACATGCTCACCACCGTACGTAAGGGGGAAATGACAGACAGTGGGAAGGTCGACCGTAGGACAGGCGAACCTGTGAGGAAACTTGATGCTGTGTTAGACTACAATATCAACATGCGGCTGGTGGACAAGTCCGACATGATGATTGGTGAGATCGACTGCCTCAGGAAGAATACTAGGTGGTACAGGAAAGTTTTTCTGCATCTCATAGACATGACAATGCTGAATGCCTTCATCCTGTACAAGATGAAGGTCAAGCCACCCAAGTCCTTCTCCCTGAGGTTGTTCGCCAGGACTTGTGTTCAGCAGCTGCTTGAAAGATATGGTAGGGTGACAGCAGCAACTCCAAGGCGCCATCCAGTAACACTTCCTGACAGACTTGAGTAGAGGGCGTACATGGATCGGCACAGACTGGTGCAAATGCCTGCCACAGGCAAGAGGAAGGGTGTGATCCGCAGGTGCCAGGTGTGTGCACATACCACCCGACGCACACCTGAGCACAAACGCACCTCTTGGCAGTGCGCTGAGTGCCAGGTTCCCCTCTGTGTTACCTGCTTCTTTGATTACCACAGCCAGAAGCAGTTCTAAAAGTGCAAGTGGGAAAGGAAAATAATGTGTAAATAATGTGTAAATAATGTGTAAATAATGGGTAAATAGCAAGTGAAAGCAATAGATGTACAGTACATATAACTGAACAGTGTAATATAGTTTTATCTTACTGAAAGTGACAGTGAATAACATAGTGTACGTAAAATAGAAGTGTAAATTTTGAAAATACAATAGAAAATGTAAATAGAAATGTAAGTAATTAGTAATATAAGAATATGGGTACAAATACTTGATGTTATAACAGTGAAAGTGAATCCGTGGCTCTCTACGTATTTTACTGAATGAAAAATTGAATGACTTCAGTGACAATAAACTAATACTACTGAAGGAAACTGATGGATAAATACTCCAGATATATATAAGTGTTATATAGTAATAGAAATATAAAGTGTAAGGGGTTTTATGAATAATAAATGACAGAATACCAACAGCGAACTAGTGCAAGTGGGAAGGTCATACGCGCTCGTAATTTTCATTGCTTTCACAGTGGGTTTTTTTTGGAGTGTGGATCCCAAACTACTTGATAAACATAGAGTAGTGTTTATAGTGTTAATATCTGGCTGTGGTAATCATATTACTGGTTGTCGGGAAGTGTAAAGTGGAGACTTCGTTACCCAAATTCAGAGGTCTCCACAAGTCCTACGGTAATGACGAAGGCTCAACAAACATCCCAGGAGAAAGCTGAACGTATGTGCCATATGCATATATAATTTTAATATTCTAGCACTAATAACTGATTTTTGGCAAATATTTTTTGAGAGTCGGTCGGAGCCCGAATAACCCCGCTGGACACGCAAAACATTGGGAAACATGCCCGCGGTGTAAGGGTTAATGGTTGCCATCTGACGATTTTATTAAACTTTGGGAAGGTCTTCGTGGTGACAGGGATAATTCACACACACACACACACACACACACACACACACACACACACACACACACACATAACACAGCATATTACCATATCCCACACTTTCACACTTAAAACAGCACACACCGCCACTTCACACATTACTGGACATACATACTGACAACAAACAGAGACATACATACACACATATACACTCACTTACAGAGAGAGAGAGAGAGATCCAACATATACATACTGCCTATAACAGAGAGACAGACACATGTACACACATACACACACACACATATATATATATATATATATATATATATATATATATATATATATATATATATATATATATATATATATATATATATATATATATATATATATATAGGGTGATTCAAAATTATACTGACAAAAATACAGGGCGAAGTCCTGACATGATAATGAACACATTACCACATGAATTTTTCAAATAATAAAATCTTTATTACTGACGTGAAAGCCAAGTCCAGTACTGTGGCCGAACGATCGAACGCTTCAAATCAACCCCGTACCCCACCCACACCACCCCCCATTCCTCCCTCGGGTAATCGAGGGTAGTTGGTAAAGTGTCTGAACACTTAAAAATTTCATTCACGGGATTCAAACAGATCCATAGGATTTGAATCGATCCCGAGGCTTCGTGTTTCATGTAATGTCAGATAAGATAGTAGTAACGTGTCCACCCTGGCACCTAGCAAACGCTAAGCGTCTGTACTGTAACTCCACCAAGAAGAACCCACGTGCACCAGAGTACAGTTAGTAGGGGTACATAATACTAATTGCGACCACAGGGAGCTTTTAAAATCACGCTTGCCCACCTACAAAGTTCCATTTGTTCCAACATCGAAAAATAAAAGCTGCCAAACATCTAAACACATTTTTGTATTCATCATCGTTCAGACATGCCCACATGATATTTTTGTCTCGGGGGGCCTAGCCCTCCAGAGTCATATTCGTTCCTAAAGACTTATTTGATTATTTCAGATACAGACAAACCGTTTCGAGGGTCGCGATGAAACTACAGTATGCATATGGTCTCACAGCAAACACCTGATCCACGCATTCCCTCCCTCTCCTCAAGCCACTTTGCTCATCACCAATCACTCCTTCTGTACCCTCTCTAACAGTCTTAATAAACACTCTACCATACACCCTACCTACGACACTCAACAGACTTATACCCCTAAAGCTAGTACATTCATATTTATCACCTTTACATTTATACAACAGAACCACACAACCATTTGCCCAGTCAATTGACACCATACCTTTCACAAAACACATACTCAACAATCTTACTAACCACTCAACAATAGTCGCTCCAACACCTTTCAGGCATTCCTCAGCACACCCATCCACACCTGCAGGCAATTACACAAAAGCTTAAGCTCGTAAAAGAGAAATATGACGTAAGAGAACATAGCAGTACCTACCTAAACAGATGCAAACTGGCCCACCAAAAACCCGATTTGCCCTAAAACAACAACCTGGGCCGTCCTATGATCTATATACTCCTGAGATCGTATAAACATACTTGGGTGGAAAATTACGCAATAATTTCCCGCCTATCTCGGCACTACATTGGGGCACTATGCAGATAAAGGCCAACTGTGTTTCCCAAGCGACGGAGGTGGTCTTATTATACACGGACCTTTCCAGTCTTCTTACCTACCCCATAACCCTTCCCACCTACTCCCACACAAATCAAAAAATTTTGTACTTCACCCTTTTCTTTCTTCCTTACTCTTTTCTGTCTTCTTTCGTTACTCTGTTTTTATCATTCTTCCTTACTTTTTTCTGTATTCTCTTCCTGACTCTCTTCTATATTTCTTCCTTATTCTTTTTTTATGTTTTTTTTTTACGCTTAATTTTTTTGCATTTCTGCCTTACATACTTCTGTCTTGTTCTCTCTGCCCTTCATGTTTCTTCTTCTGCAGTACGCTTTTTTTTGCCATTCTTCACATTTTTTTCTTTGTTTTTTCCCACTCTCATACCATCCTAAAAATATTCTCATCTATATCTTTAGTTTCCTTTACCATCTCCTTTCTTCCCTGCTTTTTAAATTCTCTTATAATCTTTTCTCTCTTCCCTCCCGAGTTTCTCTCTCCCTCCTTAGCTTTTCCATTCCTCTTGCCTCCCACCTTCTTCTTCACCCTTCTTTCATCCCTTCCTTCCATTTTTTCCCTCCCTCTTTTCCTTTTCATTTTCCTTTTCCGCCCTTCACATTCTTTCTTGGTCGTTCGCTTGCTTGTTATCTTAATTCTCCCTCCTCACATTCACCACTCTTTCACACACACACACACACACACACACACACACACACACACACACACACACACACACACACACACACACACACATTACATTTACACACACACACACACACCTAAATTCTCCCTCATTTTCACGTTCCCTTCCTTCTTTTCCTCTTTCACTCCTTCCCTTCCTTTGTTTACTTTTTCCCTCCTTCCCTTCCACCTCCTCCTTCCTATCGGGAGGTAGCATCGTTCGTCCTGGTAATAGTTTATGGGTTAATTTTTAGGGGAACGTGTAATTAGGGGGAGATTTGTTCACGTTCTTGGCTGTAGGGTTTCTATTTTGATTTATCTGCCAGGAAGGACTGGGAATTTGTGTTTGAGCTTCACACACACACACACACACACACACACACACACACACACACACACACACACACACACACACACACACACACACACACACACACACACACACACTACAAATTTCCCACAAACCAGGCACACACGAAAAAGATGGTGAGGGAAGGGAGGGGAAGGGGTAACGTGGCAGGGAAGAAAAAAAAAAAAACGCCACAAAGTCAGGCAAAGAAGCAACACATTCAAGGGAAAACACAGAGACTTTCTGATTCAAGCAGAAACACAGTTGGCAAGTAAGTTTGCCCTGATTGCTTGCCAACCACGAAGCACAATAAGGAGAAGTTTTATGATGAGAAAACGGGCTGCTATTGGGAGAGAGAGAGAGAGAGAGAGAGAGAGAGAGAAAATAAGACACACACAAGGATGTAGGAAGGAGGGAGTAGTAATGAAGGGGCAAGATAGCTGAAAGAGGAGGATGGAGAGAAACGGAGAAAGAAGTCAAAGAGGCAGATAAGACAGAAATTTTCAGTCTAAGGCCTCTAAACACTGGAGTTAATTTCCGGTATTTCCAGTCATAATATTTTGATATTTAACAAGTACAGCGTTAAGTCTTGGTGTTTTTCATAGTTTATGCTCACCTTAGGTCCTGTTTATTCGTTATCTTTACGCCTCTCGTGTAACTCTCTCTCTCTCTCTCTCTCTCTCTCTCTCTCTCAGCAATAAACCACCGCAGTCCTCTAATTATCAAATTAACATCCTTTATTTTAACTTTCAGTTCAATGACGTACTTTTATTCTTTCTGGCTCCGTAGGTTCTTATTCAGACACATTTTTATTATAACTGAGAGAGAGAGAGAGAGAGAGAGAGAGAGAGAGAGAGAGAGAGAGATGATGGAAAAGGAGAGGAAACAGAAGAGAGAAGAAAAGTGACAATGATAAAGCTAAATTGTTAATTGTACTTCTTTACCTGTTGAAGGGGAATAAACGAGTATAATCCTGATTAATAATAATGATCGATTCACTTCAAAATTTATTCCGTTTTTCATTTATACTTGACGTTTATTTGTCGTCGCAACTTTTATTTTTATCATCTTGGCAGGACCCTGTTTTCATGACGGATAGCCCCTCCTCCTCCTCCTCCTCCTCCTCATCATCATCATCATCATCATCATCATCATCAGCAGCAGCAGCAGCAGCAGCAGCAGCAGCACAGTCTTCGTTTTCATCTGCATTTTCGTTGTCAATAATCTCTTTCACTGTCTGTGTCTCCAAAAAGTTACTTTCGTCAAATCATCACCATTATCGTCATTTTCAACAAGATCATTTCCATAATATTTTATCCTCCAGTCTCTCCCCCCCTTTCCTTCCCCTTCACCAGCCTCTACTATTCCCCTACCCTCCCCCACCCCCGTCTTCCCCTCACCTCATACTTACTCCAGTGTTCCCTCTCATCTCCTTCCTTTCTCCAGTCTTCCCTTTCTCCTTTTCTCCCTCAGTCTCCCCTCTCTCCCTCTTCTCCCTCAGTCTCCCCCATTCTTCTTCCTCTTTTACCTCGCCCATTCCTTTCTCTCCCCTCCCTACCATGTTTCCTCCTCCTCCCCACGCCTTCTCTTACGTCCGTTTAAAAAAACGAGGATTCTTGGAAGTTTTAACGGCTGTGTGATCCAACTTGTGCATAAATATTTACTTATTGAAAAAATATTTATATTGCAGAACACATATGGCCGACGATCATGTCATATAAATGTGTAAGGATCATGACACCTGGAATATTTTAGAGCAAATATAGACAATCACTGCATCTTTGACATTTTAGAGCAAATGTTGATTAAGATAATAACACTACTTTTTTCACTGGCATATGGTTGGGAGAGTGTGCCTTTCATCATGGTGGACCCTCCCTTCATAAAATTCACCTTTGGTGGTGATGCATGTGCCTGAACACTTCGCTGCAGCTCTTTTCCTCCAACTACCTTCATCATCTTCATCATTATTCTTGTCTTTTTCCCCTCCCCCCAACAAAAGTTGGAGTGAAGTGAGATCTGCCTGTCTGTTGATGTGTTTGCCTGCCTGTCTGTATGTTTGTCTTTGCGTCTGTATGCCTAGCTGTGTAATAGCCTGTCTGTGGCTGTGTGTTTGCCTGTCTTCCTAACTGCTTGCCTGCCTGTCTTCCAGTTGGCTGTCTATGTATCTGGCTGCATGTCTGACAGCCTGATTACTAGGAGGGGTAACGTATGTGGGTTTGTGGGTTATTGCTGGTGAAATCTGACCCAGGGTAACCACGTTTTGGTTTCCGTGTTGATGAAAGAAGTTTCAGACTCTTCCGCACATAAAGGTCTTGCATAGGGTGAATAATATTTTTTATGTAATAATAGTTCTATAATTGCAATGGAAGAGCTAAAAGAGGTGAATGTATTAATTTCCCACCCATCCATTCGTCGTCAAATTCTGTGGTGCCTCATCAGGTGCATAGAAAGGGGCCCAGGGCTAGGCATCTTAGTCCAGAGACACAAGAGACTGCCCAGTCAAACTACGGTGGGACGATCATCCTTCCGTGTTTCAGTATCAACACAACACACAACGAAAAAACAATCCACCTCATCCTTACTGCGATGTAGCCCTTACACAACAAACACCTCAATCACGTGCATCTCACTATCACTACACAGGCAATTCTTCAACTCAAACTCCAAAGAACTCAGGGAGCGTCCTGCAGAGGTGGACGGGTCCCCGCAATCGACCGGGTTTATTTCCAAATGACCCTGGACCAAAACAAGGTAAAACCTGCACCAACTTTCCCTTAATCTTTCCTTCTAAAACCTGACCTGTTTTTTTCCTCATATTCTCCAGTTTCCTTTTCACATGGAAGCTTTTTGCCATTCCCTCTTGTAACTCCTGGTGTGCAGAGACCTGATGAGAGAGAGAGAGAGAGAGAGAGAGAATTTGGTCGAAAGACTTAGGAAGAAAGGAAGGCCAGAGAGAGAGAGAGGGAGAGAGAGAGAGAGAGAGAGAGAGAGAGAGAGAGAGAGAGAGAGAGAGAGAGAGAGAAGCTAGCCAAGGAGGGGGGTGGGGAGTAAAGTGGATGAATGAGTTGGAGGATGAGGAAGGACGGTTGGACATGCGAGGTAAAAGTCTCATCAAATCTCCAGTCAGTGAAAACAATCAGGTAAAATATTGACAGTACTGTCTCCCGGCTTCGAAGACTTCAAATTTAATTAAAAGGAGCTGTATTAAAGTTCTGTTAAAGCCCGAAGGAAATAGACGTGGTGGGTACGGGCAGCTGAGTTTTAGTTAAGAGAATTTTATATAATACCTTAGCGATAGTACTTTAGTGGCTAGAGGAGGGGGAGGAGGGGAATGAAGAAGATGATAATGATTATGAGAAGGAGGAGAAGGACGAAGAGGAGGATGGTGGTGATGATGATGATGATGATGATGATGATGATGATGATGTTTAGGAGAAGGTGAGAGGAGATGGAGATGGAATGCGTGCATTTTCCTCCCCCAAGGTTATGGAGCAGTAGTACTGTCTTCACTGATATTGAGCTACGTGAAATAAGCTGCTAAAGGGCAAACAAATATGGAACAAGTTAAGCTGAAAAGAGAATAATAGTTGAGGCTGAACTGCCATAGTGGCGAAAGAAACCGGTGAGGAGATAATAGGAAGCCTACAAAGTCCAGAAGAATAAACCCCAGAGGAGAAAAGCCCTGTAGAATAAAACCCGGTAGAATCATGTAAGGGAGAGTAAAGCCCAGTAGAATAAAACCCGGCAGTGAAAAGCCCAGTAAAGAAGAACCCGAGGTAATATATATATATATATATATATATATATGTATATATATATATATATAGCCCGGCAGCATAAATCCCAAGAGAATAAAGTCCACCAGAATAATTCCCAGCAGATTAAAGTTAGTAAAATAAAGCTTGGTGGTGGCCAGAATTAGGATGCAAGTAAGATGAAGGAATAGAAGAAGGGAAAGACGAGAGGAAGGAGTAGTTGCAAGGAGAGTGGAAAGGTTACAAGAGAATGAGAAAAAGGCAGAGTATAAGAGAGAAGTGGAGGAACGATTGGGCAAATATGAATTGGAGCAGATGAGGGACGTGGAAGGTGTGTGTAGGATATTTACAGGAGAAATATGTGCAGCATGTAATGTGGTGTGTGGAAGGAAGAGAAGACGGAGGGGGGTGCAAGGAACAGCGTGGTGGACTGAAGAGGTGAGACAGGCTGTGGCACAAAAGAAGAAAGCATACAATGAATGGATGAGAAATAGGGGCGTGGAAGAAGTTGAGAGGCGGAAGAGAGAGTTATATGTAGAAAGAAAGAAAGAGGTGAAAAGATTAGTAAGAGAGAGTAAGAAGAGAGTGGATGAGGAATTTGAGTGTAAAGTGGAGGGACTGTAAGAAAATGTTCTGGAAAGAGGTGAAAAGAGTAAGACAGGGTGGCAGTGAAGTTAGCAGGAGAGTGAGAGATAAAAATGGTAGATTACTAGTGGAGAAGGGAGAAAAAGTGAGCAGATGGAGAGAACACTTTAAGAAATTGTTGAACATAGAGGATGGAAGTAATGCGAGTATAAGTGGCTGGGGAATGGCTGGGAGAAGGAAGGAGGTGAGAAGACAGGAAGAAATCAGTAGGGTAGAAGTTGTGGAAGAAATGAAGAAAGTTAAATTGGGGAAAGCCCCAGGAATTGATGGAGCGTGTGGTGAAATGCTGAAGCATGGGGGAGAGATAGTACTAGAATGGATGTGGAAGATGTGCAGATTGGCCTGGGAGGAAAGTAGAGTCCCGGAGGATTGGAAGTCAGGTATAATTATTCCCTTGTACAAAGGAAAAGGGGAAAAAGAAGTGTGTGGTAATCATAGGGGCATTTGTCTTCTTAGTATAATAGGAAAAGTGTATGGTAGGATACTTATTGACAGAGTTAGAGAAAGAACAGAGAAATTAGTTGGAGAAGAACAGGGAGGCTTTAGGAAGGGAAGAGGTTGTGTAAATCAGATATTCATTCTTAGATCTTTAGTGGAAAAGTTTCTAGAGAAGGGAAAGAAGTTGTATGTGGCTTTCATGGATTTGGAGAAAGCATATGACAGGGTAGATAGACAAGGATTGTGGAAAGTGTTAAGAATATATGGAGTAGATGGGAAGTTGTTGAATGCTGTGAAGAGTATGTACGATGGTGTGAAGGCTGCAGTGCTTGTGGATGGTGAACTAAGTGAATTTTTCTCTTTGAAAGTTGGGTTGAAACAGGGATGTCATGTCTCCATGGTTGTTCAATCTGTACATGGATGGGGTAATAAAAGAGGTACAAGATAGGGTAGTGGATGTTGGAGTGGCCCTGGTGAGAGAGGATAGTGTTTGGAAACTCCTTGTACTGTTGTTTGCCGATGATACTGTGTTGTTGAGTGAAGACGAAGGGGAGCTGCAAGGCTTGGTGGATGAGTTTGGGAGAGTGTGTAAGAAACGGAATCTAAGGGTGAATGTAGGGAAGAGAAAAGTGATGGTCTTTGAGAGAGGTAAAGTCAGTGAATGTACAGAGAGGCTGGATGGTTAGGAATTGGAAAATGTGAGTACGTTTAAGTACTTGGGTAGTGTGATGAGTAAGGATGGAGGTTTAGAGGGTGAAGTGCTTGAAAGGGTACAGCAGGGAAGAAAGGTTGCTGATTCTTTGAAAGCAGTGATAAGAAACAGGGAAGTAAGCATGGAAGTGAAAAAGTTACTACATGACAGTATTGTGATACCAACTCTAACGTATGGAAGTGAAGCTTGAACGCTGTTGGAAGGACACAAGTCAAGAGTGAGAGCAGTGGAAATGAGTTATTTAAGAGAAGCCTGTGGAGTCACATGGAGAGACAGGCTGACGAATGAGGATATAAAGGAGCGTTGTGATGTGGATGTGGATGTGATAGGAAGCGTTATGAGGAACACACTGAGGTGGTTTGGCCATTTGGAGAGGATGGAGGGTGAAAGACTGACGAAGAGAGTGTATGTGAGTGAGGTGGAGGCCGAGGATGAGATGGAGGGATGAGGTGGAGAGGAATATGAGAGAGGGGGATGTGAGTTGGGAGCAGGGCAATGAAATGGCGGAGGACAGGGCGACTTGGAGGCGATTTGTTTGTGGCCACCCCAAACGGGATTGAGGCGTCTGGCAATAGATAGATAGATAGATAGAAAATAAAACCCAACAGAAAAAAATCCAGCAGAATAAAGCCCAGTACGATAAAGCCTAGCAGCATACAGCCCAGTACGATAAAGCCTAGCAGCATACAGCCCAGTACGATAAAGCCTAGCAGCATACAGCCCAGTACGATAAAGCCTAGCAGCATACAGCCCAGGCATAGGTAGTCAAACAGTGTAGTACTCCAAAGGTGGGTGAAATGCTTGTGACATGGAGAGCTGGAGCTCTCGTTTCATCAGTCCTTGGGGCTTGCTTCTGACCATCTTTCTTTACTGAGTTTTTCATTGTTTCAGTAAAGCCCCAATCACACCAAAGGCGGTCTGCAGTCGGTCCATAAAGTCTGCAATCGGTCCTTAGGACCGACTGTGGACTGAACAAATTGGCGAAATCTCTCCACTGCTACGTAAGATGTTCGTCCATGACGTGTCCGTGACCGGTTCAAACACTGTCCTTCAGGTCCGTACATGGTCAAAGCAGCCGCCCGTGATCGGTCTACAACTCGCTAAACTGGTTAGAGCTTAGTCCAACTGGTCCATGACTGGTTCAAACTCGCTTGCACTTGCCTTGCAGTCAGTCCACGAGTGGTCCGAACCGGTCCTGCCCATCCTATAAAAAGCCTGCAGCACAGCAGCAGGTGTTGAGTCGCATGTCAGCTGCACTGAGTGCCACATCATGGCGCCAAAAGCCACCAAGAAGGGCAGGGGCAAGTGTCGTGATACTGCCACATCATCTTCGCCGCCTCTGCAGCCACGTTCCGACCCACCATCCGACATGGGTCACTGCTAATTTCAAGCCCGACTCAAGAGCTTTCCTGTAGTGGGTATCAACCTTTTGAATTCTTGGATCAACTCTGTTTAACAGTTCATCGAACAGTTCTGGAGGCATGCGGACGAAGTTGAAGAATGAGTGCTGATCTTCAAAACATAGTTCTTCCATAAGCCTATCATAGTGGCCAAACTGCAATCGTCGATCTGCTCTCAGCCAATCTTGAACCCAACAACTACGAGCTCATCTTCGGTTTCTTCTTCTCATTCTTCTTGCCAGCACTAAAGCAGCTACTTTATCATCCAAAGCAGCTTGTTGTCCTTGCAATAGGACAAGTTGTTGCAAAAGGGCTTGTCTATGAACGATTGCCATTGTCAGCAGCAGGAACAGAATTGAGATGTGCAAGCGTGGTTTGGGCAGTTTATTTACCCCTCCCCCACGCCAGTCATAGACCGATTGCGAGCGACTTGCAGACCCTGTACTGACCAACCATGGAATTGGTAGACCAACTACGGACCTATCATGGATCGACCGCGGTCCTGAATAGGCTAAATCAAGGACCGAATGTGGACCAATCGTATTTATCATGACAAAGTATGGACCAACTGCACGCCGAATGCGAGTGTCTTGCTGCAGTGACCGGTCCACCATCGGTCCTTGCGGTCTGTACCTCGTATGCGGTCAGTTCTTCGTAGGTCCTGTCAGTCAGTGACCAGTCATTGCTGGGCTCGCGATCAGTCCTTTGATCAACTCGTCCTTGCTACGCAGATTTTGGCCATGTCCAAAATGTGCCAAGTGGTTCCCAGTCCTTGTGGACCACACTCAGTCCATGGCAGCCCTCAGTCGGTGCAAAGTCGGTCCGACCAAGACCACGACCAGTCCATGCCAATTTTCATGGACCTACTGCAGACCGGCTCTAGTGTGATGCCAGCTTAACACAGAATATTGTACGCCAGCATACTCTTTTATACAGTTTCCTCTAACTGTCAACACCAAACTATATGCACATTAAACACCACACGCACTGTTATAAATTCAGGAAAAATGACGTCTCAACACCAAGCCCCGAAATCTCAGTTGGGGGGGGGTGGAAGATGGGCGGATTATAAAAGCCCCAACTATCCATTCCTCTCCCTGTGATGACCAACTGGGATGCATGGGATGAATGTCTAACTCACTCATTATCAATTTCTGCAACATTCGTGGCCATTCCTCTGATTTTCTTTTTGTTGAACACCACTTCTCTTCCTCTAAGTCTCACCTTCTATTCCTTGCTGAAACTCAACTGTCTGGGTCGACTAATAGAAATCCCTTCTCTGTTTCCTCCTACTTTCTCTACTGTATACTCCCTTCAAAGCCAAGCGAAGCTGTTGTGTGTATGTATGCAACAACATGTCTGAACTTGAATCCTCTGAATTCTCAACTCTCTGTCTTCGGTTACCCTGTCACTGTCTAACTAAATATACCGGTGCTGTGTACGAGTACTTATTCCCTGATTCAGCTGACTATGAAAAGTTCTTTGACTCACTTACATCTGAGATGGAGAAGATCCAATCAGTTTCTAGTTACAATTAAATCTTCGTTCTAGCTGATTTCAGTTTTCACCACCACCTTTGGCTCTCATCTCCATTCATTGATCCACCTGGTGTAGAAGTCAGCATCTTTTCTAACTTTAATGACCTAGAGCAGCTTGTATATCACCCTGCCAATATCACTGACCACCCTGGAGAGAGTTCCAACATACAAGACGTCTTTTTTGTAATTAATCCATCTCCTTACTCTGTTAATGTTTTTTTTGGCCCCTCCGATAACACCTTTGTCATCATAACCTGTGTTATCACTTCAGTAAGGTCTGTGGACCCTCCCAAGAATCGGCGGCTGTGGGACTTTGGAGCTGTTGATTGGGAGACCCTTTGGCAGTACTTCTTTGATTTTTCCTGGAATGATTAATACTTCCACGAATGAAATCCACCTGAGTGTGTCGTGCATTACGAAGGTTATTCTCCAGGGGCAAGTAAGCATTATTTCTTTTCTTTTAACATGTGAGTCTGTCTATCTATTGCCAGATGCCTCAATCCAGAAAGGGATGACCACAAACAAGTCGTTTCTATGTCACCCTGTCACCCGCCATTTCACTGCCCTCCCCCGACCTCACACCCCCTTCTCTCATATACCTCTCCACTCCATTCCTCAATCTCATCCTAGGCCACCCTCTCCCTCTCCCCCCTCCACCCCACTCACATACAATCTCCTTGTTACTCTCACTCTCCATCTTCTCCACATGGGCAAACCACTACAATGTATTTCTCCTAACGTTTTCCATCACATCCACATCCACACCACACCGCTCCTTCACGTCCTCGTTTGTCAGAGTGTCTGTCTGTCCATATAACTCTACATTACCCCTAACAATTAACTCATTTCCACTGCTCTCGCTCTTGACCTGTGCCCTTCCAGCAATGTCCGAGCTTCACATTCATACGTTAGAGTTGGTATCACAATGCTATCATGCAGTGAGTTTTCTACTTCCATGCTCACATCCCTATTTCATATCACTGCTTTCAAAGAACCAGCAACATCTATCTCAGCAGTTACTTCAACAAACAAGGCTTGAGGGTATGGCAAACCTAATATCTGACTTAGCTCGCATCTCTGACTGGGGTAAAAGTAATCTTGTTTTTAATGCATGAAAAACTCAGTTTCTACACCTATCAACCCCACATAATCTTCCGTAGGAGTACCCACTAATGTTTACTAATATCCAGCTCAACCCTGCATCATCCTTGAACATGCTTTGGGTTTCATTCACTCGGGACTTATCTTGGAAAGATCGTATTGCATCTCTTGTAAAATCTGCTTCCAAGAGATTAGGTGTGCTAAGCCGACTCCGTACCTTCTTTACTCCTGCACAGTTGTTGACTTTATACACGGGTTTTATTCACCCCTGTGTAGAGTTCAACTCTCATGTGTGGGGAGGCTCTAAGGTACAGCTCTTCTCAATGGGGTGGAGTCAAAGGCTTTTCGTCTCATTAACTCTCCTACTCTTACTGGCTCCCTTCAACCGCTGTCTATTTGCCACATTGTTGCATCTTTATCTCTTTTCTATCGCTACTTCAGTGGTCGCTGCTCCACTGAACTGTCTGCTTGCATCCCTCTACCTCTACAACGGGCGTGTAGCACCCGTCTAGCAACAAACTCTCATCCCTCTTCTGTCCAAATCTCTCATGCAAGAGTTAACCGTTACTCACAGTCCTTCAATTATTCAATAGGTCATCTCTGGAACTGTCTCCCTCTGTCTGTAATTCCTACTTCCTATGATCTCCAGTCTTTCAAACGCATTGTGTCCAGGCATCTCGAAATGAACGGATCTTGAATTTGGCTCTCTTTTGTATTGTTTTTATTTTTTTCTTGGAAGGAACTGTTTGTGGGCCCCTGGCCTTTGGTTCTTTCTTTCTTGCATTTAAAAAAAAAAAAAAAGTCTTTTTGCACCCTTCCAAGTACTTCATCATCGAAACGTCCGTCCTTACGCATCACATCACTCAAGTACTTATGTACACTCACATTTTCCATTTCCTCATCTAACCTCCCTGTACATTCAGTGATTTCATTTCTCCGAAAGACCATAACTTTACTCTTCCTTACATTCACCTTTAGATTCCGTTTCACTCTTCCAAACTCATTCACCAAACCCCGCAGAACTCTTTCGTCTTCATCTAACAATACAGTGTCATCTGCAAACAACAGAGCATGAAGTTTCCAAACTACTTTCTCATTAGGGCTGCTCCAACATTCACTGCTCTACCATGTATCTCTTTTATAAACCCATCCAGATACTGACTGAACAACCATGGAGACATAACAGATCCCTGTTTCAATCCAACATTCAAATAGAAAAATTCACTCAGTTCACTATCCACAAGCACTGCAGCCTTAGCACCCTCATACATACTTTTCACGACATTCAACAACTTCCCTTTTAGTCCACATATTCTTAATATTCTCTATATTCCTTGTCTATCCACTCGGTCATGTGTTTTCTCTAAGTCCTTGAAGGCTGCAAACAACTTCTTCCCCTTTTCTAGAAAACTTTTCCACTAAAGACCAATGAATATCCGATCTACACAACCTCTTCCCTTCCTGAAACCTCCATGTTTTTTTTGTTTTTTTCAAACTTATTGTTGTTATTGCCCTAACTCTGTCGATACGTATCCTACCATATACTGTTCCTAGTGCACCAAGAAGACAAATGCCCCTATGATTACCACAAACTTCATTTTCCCCTTTTCCTTTGTACAGGAGAATAATTATACCTGATTTCCAATCCTCCAAGACTGTAGCTTCCTCCCAGGCCAATTTGCACATCTCCCATTTCCACTCTACCCCATGTTTCAGCATTTCACCACACACTGCATCAATTCCTGCGTTTTCTCCCTATTTTGGCTTTCCTCATTCCTTCCACTGCTTCGATGCTACTGATCTCTTCCTCTTTTCTCACCTCCTCCCTTCTCCCAGCCTTTCCGTAGCCACTTATACTCTCATTACCTTAGTTCTCTATATTTAACAGTTCCTTAAAGTGCTCTTTCAATCTGCTCACTTTTTCTCTCATCTCCACTATTAGTCTACCATTTTCATCATTTACTGTGATTAATGAAAAAAAAAAAATTGTTTAATCATGTTTGTTATAATACTGCCTACAACAAGGAGAGGGCATACAAAATTTACCGGAGCCAATCCACCCGAAAATCTCATCTCCTTCATGTCTCTGGTATCAAACTAAGTTTCTTTTCCACTCTGTGAAAAATAGTTTCATTCGCACTAAATGCACTAAACTCTCTGACTCAGATTCTTCCCGCTCCTCCTGACACCTTGCCAAAAATCACTAACAACTACTTCATCCTTCTTTCCTCCTCTCTTCCACTCCGATGGCTTTGAAACTGTTTCTTCTATTGAAAAAGAAGAACTCTTCACTCACACCTTCTCCTCCAATTCCATCTTAAACGATTCCGCTCCTGTTCCTCCATCACTTCCCTCCTCTGACTTCTTCATGAATGGCATCAAAGTCTGTTTAATTAGTGTACTTTCTGCCCTCACTGGCTTGAGTGCTAACAAAGGACTGGGGCCTAATGGAGTTCTGTTGTCCTCAAGAAAAGTGCTTCCATGCTTACACCCTGACTAGGTTAACTCTTTCGCCTTTGTCGACTTGTACCTTTTCTTCTGGCTGGAAATTTGCTCTCATTCAATCTGTCCCAGAGAAGGGTAAACATTCCCAGTTCTCTATGCATCGTCCAATTGCTTTAACATCCTATATTTCAAAAGTTTTTACTTTTAACCAAAAAGTTTAAAGCACCTTTATTAGCAGAACGTTCTTTTCGACAGTCAGTATATATTCTGCCAGGTATGCTACACCAGCGTGCATCTCATCTTCCTTTCAGACTTCTGGTAATCCTCCTTTTGGGACTTTGGCGAAAGCTTTGCCATTTCACTTGACATCGCAAAGGCTTTCGATCGAGTCTGGCATATATCTCTAATCTTAAAATTGTCCTTTTATAGGTTCTATCATTCTGTCTGTGCCTTCATTTCTGTCTTCCTTTCTGGTCGTTCTGTAGTTGCTGTTGTTAACGGCCATCATTTCTCCTAGAGATATAAATTATGGTGTTCCTTAAGGTTCTGTACTATCACCAACTGTTTTCCTGCTGTTCTTCAGTGACCTACGCTGAACATCTAACCCTGTCCACTCGTACGCTGATGACTCCATCCTTCGCCTTTCCATTCACATCTCACAGCGTCCATCTCAGCAATCACTTAAAAAAAACACGCGGTGAAGCAATGGCACACCAAATATCTGATATGGTTCGTATCTGTAATTGGGGTATAATTAATCCTGATGATTTTAATGAATAAAAACTTAGTTCGTAGATCATTCAACCCGTCAGATCTTTCGCAGGAGAATTTTCAAAAAATCGAACAATATCCAACCCATTTCTGCATCATCTTTGAACATACTTGGTGTTTCAATCTCTTGGAATTTAACTTGGAAAGATTATATTAACTTCCGGGTAAAAAATTCCTCCGAGAGATTAAGTGTACTGTCAGCTCCATGCCTTCTTTACTCCCAAACAGTTGTTGACTTTATATAGGGGTTATATTTGACCCTGTGTAGAGTACAAGTTCAACTCTGTGTTGGGAGGCTTCCCACATACAGCTCTTCTTAATAAGGTTGTATCAATCGCTTTTTGTCTTATAAATTCTCTTTCACCTGCTGGTATCCTTCAACCTCTGTCTCTTCTTAAGTGTTGCATTTTTATATCTTTTCTATCGTTACTTCAATGGTTACTGCTCCTCTGAACTATTTTCTTGCCTCCCTCCACCACAACTCTCTAATTCAAGAGTTAACAGTTATCCTACGACTGGTCTTTCAGGTATGCAATGGGTAAACTTTGGAACTATTTTCCTCTGTGTTTCCTACTGCCTATGACCTCCACTCTTCTAAATGCAATGTGTTCAGGGATCACGAAGTGAAAGGATCTTGACTTTGGTTCTCTTCTATTTTTTTTTTTTCCCCTTGGAGGGAACAACTGTGTGGACTTCTGCCATTTGGTTCCTTCTTTCTTGCACTGAAAAAATGATGATAATAATAATTCCTGGGAGTTCCTGCTGGCGAGTAAAGCCACCAGAGAGACTCAACTTATTCTAGGTAATGTGTACCTATTACAGGCGAATAGAGCCCCTTCGGTAATCAGGCGACCCTTTAAATCTCAGGGGTATAAGCCTCTATAGTCGCTTTGTTTTCATCTGACCAAAATCCGTAAACCATTTCCGCTCGGTCTGATTGCCAAGTGTATCGAATCAGAAGGTATATCTACCCAGTAACCAAGGCGGCTCATTCCTACCTCATAAACTAGGCAGATCGAATTTGTTGCAACCAAAACTGTACTACTGAAACTCTGAATGTGGCCATGCTCCGTCGGATAAAAGCAAAATGGACTATAGCTCATTCCAGGGAGCTTCCTTCGCCCACCAGAGCACGTCCCCTAATTACTTACCGAGGGGCAATTCCGCTACTGAACAATCGACTCTCCTACGAACCTTTACTGAATTCGGGAAGCAGGGTAGTTTTTTTGCGTGACAGTTACTGGAGTCATGGGGAAGCATTAGCAACACCCTTACGACTCTCACTGCGTGTACACGAGACAAGTAGAAAGGAGTGTATAGTATGATGGAGTATGAAGTTTAAGGGAGTGTATTGTGTAATCTGAATTAGTGTGTGCAGTCTGAACATGTTTATTCTCTGGTATGCGTGTATGTAGCGCGAGGCAGGTGTAGTGTGAAGCAGGTGTAGTGCAAGGAAGTGTGTAATATGAGCTGGTGTGTGCAGTCTAACATTTGTTTAGCCGTGTGTAATGTGAAGTAGTGTGCAGTATGAGAGAGTATATAGTGTGAGCTGGTGTAATGCAGTTTATGCATTTGTTTAGCCTTGTGTAGTGTGAGTCAGTGAGTAGCCTTGAATGCATATATTTGACAAAGAGGCGATGCTGTGATTTGAATGACGAATGAACTTGGACACTCTCACAACCTGAATACTAAGCCGTGATTGGATGAAATCCGGTGAGTCGTGGTTATGAAACATGAATGAATCTGCTTGGTTACTAAATTCGATTTAACTTTGCTTGACGAAACTGGGTAGCTTCCACAACCTGAGTAGTAAGTTGTGATCGGATGAAACTCGATCAGCGTTGGCTACGAGGTAGGGCTGAGCCACTTTGCTTACAAGTTAAACTAAAAAGCAATCAGGGAGCTCATACCTCCTCCAATGTCACTATAATTAAAAAGGATCCGGATCCGTGGAGATATTGTGTGGAGTACATAGGATCCGAATCCGTCCCCAAATTTTACCAATTGCTCCTTGACCCATGGCCCACTCTTCCACAAAGTTTTATTGAAATACATTTGAAAACTTTTGGAGATATTGTGCGGGAAACATAGGATCTGGATCCAGATCCGCACCCAAATTTAAACAATTCTTTCTTGGCCCATGGCCCACCCTTCAACAAAAATATTAAAATTCATTTAGAACTTTTGGAGATATTGTGTGGGCAAACAAACAAACAAACATAGCTAGGTACAGAACCTCTAACTTCACTGGCACAGGTAATCAACCCTCCAGTCTGTGTATATGTTACAGTGAATTTGTGTAGCCAGTGACTGCATGAAATCCCTAGCCAGTTCATGAAGTGAGTGTGAATTGGGATGGATTAATTTAGGCTAGGTTAATTTAGGATGCGGATAGGTTAGACCGGGATAATCTGGGTTAAACTTAGGATAGATTAAGCTAGATAAGTTAGGGCTGGTTAGATTAGGCTACTTTAGATGAATGCTTAACATTATGTAGCATTCATTCAAATTAACCTAATTTAACTTAACCTAGCTAGCTCAGCTCAAACTAACCTAAGCTTGACCAAGATTATCCCAGGCTAACTTAACCGCAGCCTAAATTAATTTAGCCTAAAATAATCCATCCCAATTCACACTCACATCACGAATTGGCTGGCGATTTCATGAAATCACTGGTTGCACAGATTCACTGTAACATATACCTGTACATCAGTTCTTGACCTTTTTGCTAAGTCGAGGTATATCATTGACCATGAGCTAGGCTAAAAGGGATTAGGGCTGTTTGTGATGTAAGAACAAATACACTTCAGGTTGAATCACAGGAGTATAATGAAGGGGTGAGTACTTCATGCTCTTAGTGTCGGAGTGGTAGGGATGGATAACGTTCACATAGCCGGGAGTGAATGCAAAGATGAGTGAAAAGTGCCACAAACTTGAATGTGATGCGCATTACAAATACTGTAGCTGCGAATGAAGAGTAAAAAGCTTGAAAAGTGAATATTAATCTTACTTTAATTGACAGACATGAATGAATGTAAAACACTTGAAAAATGAATATGAAATTCATGCTAAATTCACACAGGCAAATGAACGTAAAACTCGTGAAAAAAGAATGTGAAACTGGCTTTAACCCGCGGTGTCCCATCGACGTTCTTTAACCCGCCCCATCCCGGAGACGTGAATTCACGTCCTCACATGATGTGCACTCATATCCCGGAGACGTAAATTAACGTGGCAACATTGCAAGGTCCCTAATTTGCACAATTTTCAATTTAATTTGCACAATTTTCAATTTTCGAAAGTGATTTTTGGCACGTATACACGGGACACCTTCCTCTACAAGATGCCAGGCAGGGACAATGCCTTACTCAGCATGACTTCCTCCCCCCCCTGCATGCCCTTTTCTCAACAATTCACCTGTTATCAGTGATCTGGCCAGTAAAGCCATGTCATGCCACGGTACGAAATTCAGGGCCAGAGTGATTCCCCAATCGATGACAATGTGGAGGACAAACATTAGAGGAAGAAACAGTCAGAAATGATGATCAGGTAATGTGGGAACAAATGGTCAGGAATGGTGATGAGTTAGTGAGTGAAACAATGCTTATAATGCCTATATTACCGTTTGAAAACCAATATACTCTCGTACTACATATAAATTCGTACCAAAGAAATAAATAAATTCCGTTTACGAGTGGTGTGGAATAGTTATCCTCCCATAGAACTCGTTTTCTTTGCAGCCAGCCTGCTAGAAAACTCTGTAAGGTAAGGAGGTACTCCTACCTGGATTGAGTATTTTAAACCTCAGGTGAGCGATTTCTCTATGAATTTTCGATGTTTCTCACCAAAAGCGGATGTTTGAGCCAAAAAAAAAAAAATAAAAGGTCCAAAAATGTCGGGACTGGGGCGTACCACAGCCCAGAAAACGTTGGGATGGGGGGGGTTAACGTCCACACGTTTTGTCACTGCCAATCCCTTCGATGTACATAAACGCGAATCAATTGCAAGGTCCCTAATTTGCATAATTTTCAATTTTTGCGAGTGATTTTTGGTACATATACACGTGACACCTTCCTCTACAAGATGCTAGGCAGGTACAATGGCTTACCCAGCATGACCTCCTCCCCCCCCTGCATGCCATTGTCTCAGCAATTCACCTGTTATCAGTGACCTGGCCAATAAAGCCATGTCATGCCACGGTACAAACTTCAGGGCCAGAGTGATTCCCCAATCAATGACAATGTGGAGGACAAACTTTACATAGCATTAGAGGAAGAAACAGTCAGAAATGATGATCAGGTAATGTGGCAAAAAAAGTTCAGGTATGGTGATGAGTTAGTGAGTGAAACAATGCTTATAATGCCTGTATCACTGCTTGAAAACCAATATACTTTCGTACTACATATAAATTCGTACCAAGTAAATAAATAAATACCATTTATGTGTGGTGAACTCGTTTTCTTTGGTGGCAGCCTGTTAGAAAACCCAGTATGGTAAGGAGGTACTCCTACCTGTATCGAGTATTTTAAACCTCAGGTGAGCGATTTCTCTATGAATTTTCGATGTTTCTCACCAAAAGCGGAGGTTTGAGCCAAAAAAAAAAAAATTCAAAAAATGGTCGGGATTGGGGAGAGTCAGTGGTGGAAAAGTGGTCGGGATGGGGCGGGTTAAATGACACAAACGCAAGTGAATGTAAAGAGCCTGAAAAATTAATTTGAACCTCAAGCTACATGGCACACTCAAGAATGACCGAAACACGAGAGGACAGTGAATGTTGAGAATGAATACTAACCTGGCATTATATGACATAGCCGTTAATGGTGGTACATCGGCTAACATGACGGGCGTGGGGGAACGTGATCGCAGTGGAGAGTCTCCTTACTGATTAATATTCCAGGTTAATGGTGGGCCAGGAAACGCCGGATGGAGCTCTGTTGGGCTGAGGTGTTAATGTGTGTGTATGTTTGGGGCGAGGTGTGTTGGTTTAGCTTGCTGGGTGTTGATATAAGGGGTGTAACGAAGGGGACCATGTACTGCTAGGCTGGGGGTTAAGGTAAGTTAGCCCTCGTTCACACCAAATGCCTGCTGGCGGTTGCGGGTTGGAATTTTACAAGACCCTAACCTACTGAAATGACCCAAGTGTACGCGGGCCGGTGAGGGTGAGGACTTCAATGGGTTACCGTGATGCAGAATTCCCGCCAGCAACCGCCCACCCTACCAGGTATTTGGTGTGGACGCTGTAATAGTCATATATAAAAAAAATGGGGCTTTAAGATAGTTTAGGGTAGCTTAAATTAGGTTAGGTTAAGTTGGGTTAGGTTAGGTAAAGTTGGATTAGGTTAGGTAATGTTGGGTGAATTTAAGCGAGATTTAACTGGGATTATGTACAGCTATTGTATGTTATCAAAATTGGGAGTGACTTATGTTACGGAACAGAGAAAGATAATGTACACTTTAAGTGAGAATACTAATAATCACTACTGTCCCGTAAAGGTCCAAGTTCAAAACAAAAGAGTTAGGTAAAATTACAAGTTAAAGTTTAATGCTCAAACTAACAACAAAACATTCAGGACTCAAAAGGATAATGTAATGGCAAAAACAGGTTAAATATATGGTTAACTGCAATAGCCTCTATTAACACGAAATTAGCATGAGTAAATTTATCTAAGTCAGCCCTGTTAAAATGAGATATCAGATAATACTCAGTGAATGCCAGATATATTATTACAGATACAAAATATTATTAATGATGGCTGACAACAAGAACCCCACACAAATTACAAAAAACCCACTAGGCCCAAGAACCAACCTTATGCTACACAGTACAAGAAAAAATGCAACAACAGTTATACTCAAATTACACACAGCTGCTAGATGGTTGGAGACTTCCTGAGCACTCACAATAATAACTGTACAGGGGAGGACAGAGATGTGAACAAAATGAGGAGCAGATCTAAGTGGCAATAATGCAGAGACTGAGCTCATTATATAGGGGCCAGCAGAGCTTGATACAACTTGTAAGAAGGACGCGCAAATGAAGCCATAGGGGACAAAGAGCTGACAATCCTGCTCTGAACAACAGAAAGGACGACTTACTCTACTATAACGGTAGAAGGGGGGACTGAGGCAGAACACGCTCGTGCTCAAACATGCAGCATACTGTGCGTTAAAATTACACAAAGGATGATGAAATCATAGGCTATGTAACACCTCCCCACAAAGAAAAAGAAATTTACAAAGGAAATTTCTTATTACTCTAAAACAATCTGTCTAAAGTCTAGATAAGCAATCTGCAATAACATTTTCTTTCCCCTTGACATGTTGTATGTCTAATGAATACTCCTGAAGAAGTAGACTCCATCTTGTCAATCTCTGATTTTTATCTTTAAACTTACTAAGGAATTTCAGTGGGTTATGATCGGTATAAATGACTATGGGGTCAAAACCAGAACACAAAAGCTCTTTCTCAATAGTTAAGTAGTTCTTTTAAGGTGGAGTGAACTTCTTACTGTAATAAGATACAGGATGTTCAATACCCTGATCATCCTCTTGCAGCAAAACAGCCCCAGCTCCTGTATCACTTGCATCAACAGCCATCTTAAAAGGCTTAGCAAAATTTGGAGTAGCGAGCACTGGCTGACTTAATAGGATAGCTCTAAGTTTGTTGAAAGAGGATTCACAGTTATCGGTCCAGACAAATTTAACTCCCTTTTTCAGTAGGTCTGTAAGTGGTGATACAAGAATTGAAAAGTTAAGAACAAATCTCCGGTAATAACCTACGGTACCATTCCAAAAAATCTTTGTAGCTCTTCCCTACTTTTAGGTCTGGGAAGATCACTTATAACCTGAACCTTAACTCCTGGTGGTGCAACATGTCCATCACCAATTACGTACCCAAGGTACTGAACTTTAGCTTGACCAAACTCACACTTTGATAAATTAGCTACAAGATTAGCCTGAACCAAACGCTCAAGAAATTTACTGACATGGCATAGGTGATCTTTCCAGTTGTCACTGAAGATTAATACATCATCAATATAAACAACACACCCTGCCAAACCCTCTGTTACAACATTCATGAGCTTCTAAAATGTGGCTGGTGCATTCTTCATACCATATGGCATTACAGAACATGCAAAAGTCTTTCCTAGTGTTACAAAACATGAAATCTCCCTAGCACGTTCAGTCATAGGTACTTGCCAGTATCCCTTTAACAAATCAAACTTACTTATGTACCTAGCCTTTCCGATCTTGTCTATGCAATCTTCCATGCGAGGGAGAGGGTAAGTGTCTGTTTTGGTTATCTGATTAACATGTCTGTAGTCAATGCAAAGCCGCTGTGACCCACCTGGCTTAGGGACTAGAGTGACAGGAGAACTCCACTCGCTCTGACAGGGCTCAATCATCTTGTGGTCCAACAGGTAGCCAAGCTCCTTCTGGATGAGAGGAACTTTCACTGGGTTCACACGGTAAGGAGGCAGTTTAACTGGCTTTGCGTCTCCAACATCGACATCATGCATCAACACAGTGGTTCTTCCTGGAGTGGCACGGAACACTTGCGGGTACTCCTGCAGTAATGCCGAAAACTCCTGCCTTTCCTCGGGAGGTAGATGAGAAAGCTTAGTCTGGAGATCATTCATGATATCAGGATTCTTCCCCAAACTATCACTCAGGCTCATACTGCATGGGAGAGCTTCACTTGCAGACTCGGGTGGAACAGCTACAGTGCAGACTGGATTATTTTCGTCCCGCCTGTGATATAACTTTAGCATGTTGATGTGACAAAGTTGCTTGTTCTTTCTACGATCTGGCATGGCGATGACATAGTTGACATCACTGAGTTTCTTCTCCACGAAATAAGGACCACTAAACTTGGCTTGAAGAGGTTGCCCATGAACCGGTAGCAGAATCAAAACCTGATCTCCTGGCTGAAAGTGGCGTAACCTGGACTTCTTATCATACCAAGTCTTCATCTTCTCCTGAGCAGCTCCTAAATTCTCTCTCGCCAGCTGTAAAGCAGTGGACAGCCGTTCTTTGAACTTCATCACATACTCCAGCAGGTTGACGTCATCTTCCTCCGACAGCCAGCATTCCTTGAGTAACTTAAGGGGTCCTCTTACTTCATGGCCAAACAGTAGTTCAAAAGGTGAGAAGCCCAGTGATTCATTTGGAGATTCTCTTGCGGCAAATACAACAAATGGAAGACCTTTATCCCAGTCTTTCTGATGTTCCAAACAGTATTTCTTGAGCATCGATTTGAGTGTTTGATGATATCTCTCCAACGCTCCTTGGGTCTGGGGATGGTAAGCTGAAGACGTGATCTGGGTGATGCCCAACTCTTTCAGAGACTGCTTGAAAACGTTTGACATGAAATTACTTCCCCGGTCAGACTGTACCTCCTTGGGCAGACCAAACTTTGTGAAGAACCCTAGCATTTCCTTAACCACGTTCTTTGCTGAGATATTTCTAAGTGGAATGGCTTCAGGATAACGAGTAGCCATATCAATCAGGGTCAACACAAGAAAATCCTGAAAAAGTCTTAGGAAGAGGGCCCACAATATCCACCAACACACGGGTGAAAGGCGCCTCAAAAGGAGGAATGGGAACTAGAGGTGCAACCTTTTCGGTCTGATTACACTTCCCCACAACTTGACAGGTGTGACAAGACTTACAATACCAGGAAACATCCCTGAAGATACCTGGCCAGTAGAAGTGTTTCAAAATGCGTGCCAGTCTTCCTCACTCCAAGGTGTCCTGCCAAACTGGAATCATGAGCCACTCTAATGATATCCTGCCTACAAACACGAGGGATGACAACTTGATGTACAACCTCCCATTCACAGTCGGCTGATGCTGTTGGGGTCTCCACTTCCTCATAAGTACTCCTGATTTTATATAATAACAAGTAGAAGCACCAGTTGACTCTTCCTCACTACAAGCAGAGTTAGCAAGACCTTTCAACTCAGGGTCAGCAACCTGCAACTCAACCAACTCTTGACGAGACAAATTATCAACACTACGGGGTGCTGCCTCATCTGGTGAGTGGTCCAAATTAGCAAGAAAAGTGTCAGCTACGATAACATCATCATCATTATCCTCTAAATCACCAGTAACTTTAGAGTTAGCCCTAGTGACAGCACATGCAGGGAACACATCAGGGACATCACAATCCTGGGCCCGCAGCCACTGGCTCACTAGACAACTGAGGAGCTGGACACACTTGACTTCCACCAATATCATTTCCAAGTAAGAAAGTTACACCTGACATTGGGAGTGTCTCAACCAACCCAACCATAATGGAACCATTAACAAAACCAGACTCTAAATTCACTCTGCACAGAGGGACAGAGAAGTAATTATTCCCTACACCTTGTAAGATTACAGTTTCATCAGAGGAAATAACATTAGAGCCTAGAACACTGGTCAGCATAAGGGATTGGCAAGCACCTGTATCACGATATATTTTAACTGATTTGCTGTCATTACTGTCCAGAGGACTGACAAAACCACCAGACAGGAAATTAGCACATGAACTCTTGAGAGTGTCACCCACGTTACTGCTCAAAAGAGGAGCTCCATTATGAGAATTTAAGTTACCCCTCAAAGCAGGTTCAGTTAACTCAGTTAAAGAATTCTGGGAACTCTCAAGGGTGGACACTAGACCAATTGACTGAATATTTAAAGACTCCTTTTTGTTCACATCACGCTGTCTCCTGAAACATCTCTCCGTAGTATGACCAAGCCTACTACAATAAGTACATTTACTTTTCTGAAATCTAGAGGTGAAGCTGGTATTTACTTCCTGAGAAACATCATCTTTATTCTCTTTCCTGTTACCTGTACTCTGAGTAGAGGCAACGTACTTACTCTCAGCTTTCCCTTTTTCTTTAGAATATCTCTTGTGAGTGAGAACATATTCATCAGCTAAAACTGCAGCATCAGACAAATTATCTATTCTTTCCTCATCAAGATATAGGCTTACATCTTTATTAACACACCTTTTGAAGTCCTCCAGCAAAATCATCTGCTTAAATTTGTCAAAATCAGAATCCACATTCTTAGAATTTAACCACTGGTCTAACAGATCTTCTTTGATTTTTGCATACTCAACATGGGATTGCTTATCTTGCTTGTAAGTTGTCCTAAATTTTACTCTATAGGCTTCAGGAACAAGCTCATAGGCCTTAAGAATCAAGCTCTTAACTACATCATAATTATCAGATAAATCCTGAGGCAAAGATGCATAAGTTACTTGAGCTTTACCGGTGAGAACAGTTTGAAGGAGCACTGGCCAATACTTTTTGGGCCAATTAAAACCTGTAGCTACCCTCTCAAACAACTGAAAATACTTTGTTAAATCAGATTCATTAAAAGGAGGGACAAGTTTAACATTTTTAGCCACATCAAAATCATCAGAGCTAGATGATCCAGTTCCACCTTGTTTCATGCGATACTCATGGTCTGCCTGAATCCTAGCTAGTTCAATTTGTGCCTGAGCCTGTATCTGTGCCTCCTGAATCCGAGCCTGAGATTCAGCCTCCTTAGCATTTGCTTGAAATTCATCCTCCTTAACACGAGCCTCCTGCAGGGCTAACTGTAACTTAGCTATTTCAATCTGCGTTTGCTCATTTGAAGGAGTTACATTAAACAAGCTCTTATTAATC
>NC_136958.1:23812830-23882830 GCF_032717465.1 Coenobita brevimanus
TCACTAGGACTCCTGAAATCTCTCCTTTTTTCTCTCTATAATAATTCTTCCATATACCTTCCTTACCACACTGAATGAACTTATGCCACGATAATTCTTATATTCACTTCGCTCACCATTATTTTTGTACAGGGGTACAATGACAGCCTTTTTCCACTCTGCTGGTACAGTTTCACTCATCCATGCTCTCCAACAAGCACTTCATTCCGCTCTCTGTGCTACGTTTAATCATCTCTGCATACATTTCATCGATAATAATAATAATAATAATAATAATAATAATAATAATAATAATAATAATAACAACAACAATAATAATAATAAAAACAGTTATCCTATTGTCTCAGCATATATTTTCTCGTTAATGGTTTCTTCCCCAAACACTTTTACTCATGAAATCTTTTCGAAATGAAGCGGTTAGCTATAGCCTTCACGAAATTCTAATCTTTTTCTTCTTCTTTTTTTTTTCTCCCCTGTGATGATGTGCTAAACTTCCTTAAATGAGGTCGAAGGTCTCACAAACCTAGCCTAGAATCCAATCAAGCCCAGAAAACACGCCAATATAGCCAATTAGGGCGAGTTCTGACGATTAGTGAGAGGAAGGTGCGATAATGGGGGAAGGAGGAAGTGGAGGGGGAGGGGGAGGGGGAAGAGGTGGGGAGAGAGAGAGAGAGAGAGAGAGAGAGAGAAAGAGAGAGAGAGAGAGACAGACAGACAGACAGACAGTCGGACAGAGACAGACAGACAGAGACAGACAGACAGAGAGATGAAGGGGAAAAAATCCGTAGGCCCCAGAGCTGAGTGAAGATTGGAGAAGGAATAAATGATGAGCGAAAGAATTTGTAGCCTGTTAATTTCTAGCCATTCTGTTCAAAGTCTTTCAAATTTTGTGTCTCCCTGTCAGAGCTTCTTGATTTCTCCCACCTCACGTAGCAGTGGGAATAGAGGTTAAAATGATGATGATGATGATTTTTATCCTTGCTCCTGAATCCTGCCTACCTCACCTAAACAGCAGGAAATTAGGTCAAGAGGGGACAATGGCTATGATGAAAAAGAAAGAATATGCAAGGATAGTGGAAAATTGGTGAATGAGAAAATGAAAGCACACACAAAAACTTAAAAACATATGATTTGAGGGAGAAATAAAAAATGTAAAGAGAAAAATCATTTATACATATATGCGAAAGGAACGAAAAGGAAAATACAAGGCAACAGAAAATAGTTAAGAAAGAAGAATGGTTAGAAATGGAAGAAATGTTCGAAAATAGACACTCGAGGTCAACGTCAAGGTCACCAAAATGGCTGCCAAAGGTCAACTAGTTTCTATCGCCCGACTTCAACACCATTATATCTCAAGAACGGGTTGATCTATCAACATGAAATCTTCAGTTAATCAAGATATGGCCAAAATCTTGGACGATTTCGAAAATAGACACTCGGGGTCAAGGCCAAGGTCACCAAACTGGCCACCAAAAGTCAACTAATATTTATCGCCTGCCTTAAGCACCATCATATCTCATGAACGGCTTGAGCAATCAACATGAAACCTTCCGGATATCAAGATATGACCAAAATCTTTGACTTGGCCAACAGCAAATTCTGGCGGGCGATTAGCATTCTGCTCCCGAATGCTTTTCTTTCATAGTATTTCTGTTATTTGTCTCGTTTGACCTAATGTCCCTTTGAGTGGGTGATCGCTAATAAGCCCCACCTAATAATAATATTTACCGGACCACTGAATACTTACTCCTGTGAAGAGCTATTGGGCCTTGCCCTTGATTCTCAATATTTTGCACCTACACTAGTTCGGTTTCAGGCATCTTGCATTTGCCACAAAGTTGCTGAATGTATGGAGAATCTGCGTACACTGTCAAAAGTGTAAATAACGCCACTGCCAACAGCGTCAAATTATATTCTACGTTTTAAATGCACATACCTTAATTGTGTTTGAAAAAAGAAAAGAAAAAAAAAAAACAGTTTTCAGTGACTCATGTCTTCTCCCAGCACATCAGGAGTTGCTTCAGTTACAAACACCCGGCATCTGACTGCAATAATTTTTGCACCATTTGCACACACCACTGTAAATCCATGTCAGTGATGTACCTTATGTCGGGGGAGAGATGCTTTTGTGTGATATCTGACTATTCAAATGAAGGTCATTAGCCACTACACCACCCAGTGCTCGAAACCAACAAATGCTGTAGCTGCTTCGATGCTGCACAACCACAGCTTGACCCATTCCGTGTAATGTAAAGCCAACGGGAAGTATTATCAGGGTCCAGAACGCGCCTTTATAACATATTAATTGCCATGAACTTGAAATTGGACCAAATGTTACCCAACTGTAACCATCCAGTCAAATTTCATGCAAATCCTTTTTCAAATTTTGGCTACACACACACACACACACACACACACACACACACACACACACACACACACACACACACACACACATAACTGTAGTACACTAAATAACATGATTCAGTGTATTACTTGTGATATCCTTTAATATATTATAAAATTATAAGTTTGGTTTTCTTCACTTTAACTCTCTAAGTCTGAGCAAGTGATTTCGTGTTTTTTTTTTTTTTTCTTGCAGCCACCAGATGATTCCATTCATTTTAGCTGAGCCTGTAGTTAAAAAAAAAAAAAATAATGAACGCTACATGTAACACCTATAGTTCCAGAAAAATCCTCCCAACATTAATAAAATCAGGTATAGATGGAAAAGAAAGATGTGATAGTTATACAATATACATATATGTCTATCTGTTTACTGTATATGCATATTACAATAGATAGATAGATAGGTTGATTGATAGATAGATAGACGGTTACCGATATTGACATAGTTGTAGATGTATAGATATATTACAGGTAATTTGTGTAACCAGTGACTTCATGAAATCCCTAGGGAATTCATGAAATGGGTTTACATTAGCATGGATTAATTAAGGTTAGGTTAATTTAGGCTGCGGTTAGGATAGGCTGCAATAGTACTGGTTAAGTCTAAGTTAGGTTAGCCTAAGTTAGTTAGGTTAGGCTAGGCTAGGTTGATCTCTGTGAATGCTAAGTTATGTTAAGCTTTCATCTACATTATCTTAACCTAACATAACCTAACTTACCTAACCTAGCCTAACCTAACCTAAACTTAACCTAGATTATCCCAGCCTAACCAAACTGCAGCCTAAATTAACCTACCGTTAATTAACCAGTCCCAATATAAACGCATTTTGCGAATTCCCTAGGAATTTTATGAAATCACTGGTTACACAACCTTCTGTATCCTCCTACTTTCTCTATACTCATTTCAAAGCCAAAGGTGGCTGTTGTGTATATATACGCAACGACTTATCTTGCTCTCGTATTCCTGAACTCGATTCTTCTGAATTCTCTACGCTCTGGCTTCGGCTTTCCTGTCATTCTCTGACTAAATATATCTGCACTGTTTACTTATCTCTTAATTCTACTGACTATCAAAAATTCTTTGACTATCTTACTCCTATGATGGAATGCATTCTATCCATTTCTCCTTTCTCTGAAATCTCCATTCTAGGAGATTTCAATGATCACCACCACCTTTGGCTCTCCTTTCTTTTCACTGATCCACCTGGTGAACAAGCCTACACCTTTTCTATCCTTAATGACCTAGAGCAGCTTGTACAGCACCCAACCCATATCACTGACCACCTTGGAGAGGGCTCCAACATACTGGACCTCTTCCTTACAACTAATCCTTCTGCTTACACTGTTAATCTTTTCTCTCCGTTGGGCTCCTCCAATCACAACCTTATCACCTTAACCTGTCCTATCGCTCTGGTACAGTCTGTGGACCCTCCAAGAAAACGTCGTCTGTGGCACTTTGGAGCTGCGGATTGAGAGGCCCTCAGCCAGTACTTCTTTGATTTTCCCTGGAATGATTATTGTTTCCATGGTTGGGAGCCATCTGAGTGTGCCTTGCACATTACAGAAGTTATTCCCTCGGGCATGGAAGCATACATTCCTTTCTCATATTCTTTGACTAATGCAAGAAAGCCTTGGGTTAATCACGCTTGTTCTAATGCTGTCCGCAACAAGGAGAGGGCCTATAAAAGATAGTGGAGCCAACCCACCCCTGAATCACATCTTTTATACGTTTCTGCCTGGAATCGTACTAAGTCTGTTCTTCACTCTGCTAAAAATAATTTCATCCGTACTAAATGCTCTCAACTCTCCAGCTCAAATTCTTCCCGCTCCTTCTGGCACCTTGCCATAAATCTTTCTAACAACTTTACCTCATCATCCTTCCCTCCCCTTTTCTACTCTGATGGCTCTATAGCTATTTCTTCTACTAATAAAGCAGATCTCTTTGCTCAGACTTTCTCCTCCAATTCCACCTTAGACGATTCTGGTGCTGTTCCTTTATCACTTCCCCCTCTGACTTCCTCATGGCTGATTTTAAAATTTCTTCAGCTGATGTATTTTTTGCCATCACAGGCCTCAATACTAATAAGGCATATGGGCCTGATGGATTCCCTCCTGTTGTTCTCAAGAGCTGTGTTTCTGTGCTTACACCCTGCCCAGGCAAATGCTGAAACTTCGTAGCCACCATTTATATATATGTAACTCTTTAGGTGAGTCTTGATTAATAGGTGAGTCTTGAGCTTTGGTTAAAGTTATTTTGGTAATCGAAGAGAAGGAGGAGTTAAAGATGAATATAGGGAGTTGATCTTGATTTATTATCTTCAAAGAAAGTCGAAGTTGAGCAGTGTATGTATTATACAGGGACTTAATATACTAACTAAGTCTAGTCGGCCCCTCTTCTTATTCACTCTCTCCACTACCTGCCGGTTCTATGGCCAGTCCCTTTCTGAGCTCTGATTCCTACATTCTCGTTTAGCAGGGGTCGTGTCACGTGTGCAATACTGTCGTGAAATGTTCTAGAAGCCTGTGTGTGTGTATGTGTGTGTATGGTCACGAGGCGCTGTTTGTGGGCTATTGTGCTGGTATGAGACATTATGGAGAGGTGCTAACGTCATTTCCTTTGGGCCCCTAGGATTGACATTGACCTAACCTCTAGACTATATATTTATGTTGCTAGCTATTATGTATTAAGATATTTTAGAGTCGTGATATCACTCGGTGCGCCTGGTGGTTTAGTGGGTATTAACTGTGCTCTAATTAAATTGAGCCGGTGAAGGTTTATATCCAAGGGTGTGGTTGGGGTTTATTGCTCACGTAATGCCACTCAGGGATGAATGAGTTTGGTCACTCTCATCTTAAATGTCAAGATCAACTGCCTAGCCCCGGGCTCCTACGTTCCTCATGGGGCAACGAAGGATTGGATGATGGATGGATGGATATCGCTCGGTCACGCAGCTAGCGGTCCTACGACAGCAATCATCATTGACATATGCTAATCTATTAATACATAATATTCTTCTTCACTCTTAATACATAATATTAATTAAAATATTGTACAGATATAATATTCATGGTAAGATAGCAATGATCCAGTAATATTACATTTTAAACAAGTTGCATACATAACTGAACAAATGCAATATGGTTAAATTGGTTATTGTATGACATATTGTAAGATATGTACGTATAACAGACATACGCATATAAATGTGCAATGGTAATATTGCTAGGTCATTACATTACATATGGAGTTATCCCTTTAGTAATGCCTAATATTTCACCTGTGTGATGATTCTGATAATACAGAATTGTAGTAACATTGTATGAATTGTTACATAATATTGTAGTAACATTGTGGTAATACATAATTGTAACATTGTATGAACTGTTATATAATACTGTAGTAACACTTTGGTAATGCATAACTGTAACATTGTATGAATTATTACATAATATTGTAGTAACACTGTGGTAATGCATAACTGTAACTTTATATGAATTGTTACATAATACTGTAGTAACACTGTAGTAATACATAATTGTAACATTGTATGAACTGTTACATAATACTGTAGTAACACTGTAGTAATACATAATTGTAACACTGTATGAATTGTTACATAATTGTATTGTAATTGTTACATATCGTTTATAGTTACAAAATTGTAGCAAGTGTAACATAATGCAATCGTTTGTCGTTACACAATTGTAATAATTGCAGTCCTGACATTGCTAATCCGGTCATGCTGCGGTTGATAATAGTGATGATGTGCCATGCCACTGGCTCGTAGAGAACAACGATTTGCTTTTTGTTTCACTTATAAAAGTAGTTTATGTGGTATTTTGGCATTTGTAGTAACACTTACACCTACTTTCAATTGTTTGGTATGTGATCTTACTGTTTTTTTTTTTTCTATAGTTTGTTTTTCTTCGTTTGTCTACACTTTTTCGGTGTTGTCCGAGATTGCATAATTGCTGGTTAATTTCCTTGGGATCCTTTTTTAAGGTTTAGTTTATATTGCACAGAGATTACTGAAAATGATACTATATAGCCCCATTTTTTTTTTTTTTAATAAAAGATATATATACACCATATACGGTATTAACTATATACTGTACACTGAATTGTTGTTCACTTCTACCTATCGTGGGCAATATATGTGTCAGCACTGTGTGGAAATCTTTGTCTTCACGATTGTGTGGAAGATATTGTTCATTCTTGTTAACGTCGTTTGTGTTGGCCATTTTTTTTTTCCTTGTAACTTAATTTGTCTGTTTCCACTAGGTAGCTTTAATTAATAAATGTTTAATACAGTTCTTTTAATCGCTCACTGAGTAACGGTGATGGTATATTTTCTTTATTACTTTGTAGATGTAATAATGTATTGCTGTATGTATGAAACACGTATTTTATGTAGGTATAAATGGTAACACTCGTTGGTGGTAAATAAATGCTATAGTAAACGAATGAATATATGCAGTGTAGAATATTTATTGCTGGTGTAAGTATTTAGTGACTGAATCATGCCGATAATTAACCCGTCACGTCCCGAGCTATTTCGACCTCTGACACCCCCCAATCCCGAGGTATTTTCAAAAAAAATTTTTTTTGGCTAAAACCTCCGCTTTTGGTGAGAAACATCGAAATTTCATAGAAAAATCACTCAACTGAGGTTTAAAATATTCGATCCAGGTAGCAGTACGTCCTTACCTGACTGGGTTTTCTAACAGGCTGGCACCAAAGAAAACGAGTTCTGTGGGAGGGTAACTATTTCACACCACTCATAAACGGTATTTATATATTTACTTGGTACGAATTTATATGTAGTACGAGAGTATATTGGTTTTCAAACAGTAATATAGGCATTATAAGCATTGTTTCACTCACTAACTCATCACCATACCTGACCTTCTTTTGCCACATTACCTGATCATCATTTCTGACTGTTTCTTCCTCTAATGCTATGTAAACTTTGTCCTCCACATTGTGATCGATTGGGGAATCACTCTGGCCCTGAATGTCTTTATTGGCCAGGTCACTGGTAACAGGTGAATTGCCGAGACAATGGCGTGCGGAGGGGGGGGTAGGTTATGCAGTGTAAGGCATTGTCCCTGCTTGCCATCTTATAGTAGAATAGAGGAAGGTGTCCCGTATATACGTACGAAAAATCACGCACGAAAATTGAAAATTGTGCAAATTAGGGACCTTGCAATTGCACAACGTACCAGTACATCGTCGGGACTGGCAAATGCAAAATGTTGCAACGTACCCATATGTCGATGGGACATCTCGGGTTAAAGTAGGTATTTATATTTACAGTAAGTTGTAACTATACAGCACGTTTTATATGTTTGTACAGAATTTTTTTTGTCTATCACTGTGTATTGTATAAATGAAGTAACTATGTAACTCACTAGCTTTTACCGTGGTGGGAATGGTGTAAGTGGTGGTGAGTGGTGGTGTCACACACGAGTTTGACTGACGTGGCTTCGTCTCAGCAAACATGAACAGTGATGTCAATTTCTCACCCTCTGGTAGCTAAGGTGACTAAATGAGTAGCGATTAGTAGCTTGAGTGAAGATGAGTGAGTAAGATGAGTTGTGAATATGGGCTTGGTATTTGCTGTTGTTGTTTTGACCTCTATGAACCTGAGTCAGTGGTGGAGGTAGGTGGAGGTAGGGGGCGGATGGAGAGAAGGGTGGTGGTCTGGTGGTTGTTGCTGTGTTCTTGCTTTTCGTTTGCTTGTTTTGTTTTTCTTTCTCAATTAATTCTCGGTCCTTTTTTCTTGTGATTTACTCGTTGTGGGATAAAGAATGTCACTACTTGTAGGTGTGTGTAGAAGATTATACAGATGACTCGTAGAGTTGTTACTTGTAATTGATCGTAGATGGTTGCAGTTCGTTGGTTTGTCGTAGAAACTGGAAGATTGTATCAATATTTTGTTAAACTGCTGGCAAGGTGTCATGTGACCTCTTCACCTCTACATCAGTGTGATGATCAGGGAGATGGAGGGGGGGTTGGAGAGAATACTGTCAGGAGCTGGTTGTGAGTTGTTGGTTGTAAGAGATATTGTTTGTTTTCCATCTTGATAATGAAGACCCAACTGTATGCTCGTAGACTCACAGGCTTGTAGACTCTTAGGCTCGTAGACTTGTAGGCTCGTAGGCTTGTATTTTGTAGGAATTCACTGTAGAACTGTAGCTAATCTTGGTTATAGTTTTGCCTGCTTTTGTAGAAATGAAGGTTCGTAGGCGTAGAGTCAATCGTTACTGCCACCATTTATTATTGAAACTTCGTAGCCACCATTTATATGTAGGCGTAGAGTCAATCGTTACTGCCACCATTTATTATTGAAACTTCGTAGCCACCATTTATATATAGCCTATGTAATTCTTTAATCTTGTAATAGGTGAGTCTTGAGCTTTGGTTAAAGTTATTTTGGTAATTGAAGAGCAGGAGGAGTTAAAGATAAACACAGGGAGTTGATCTTGATTTATTATCTTCAAAGAAAGTCAAAGTTGAGCAGTGTATGTATTATACAGGGACTTAATATACTAACTAAGTCTAGTCGGACCCCTCTTCTTATTCGCTCTCACCACTACCTGCCGGTTCTATGGCCAGTCCCTTTCTGAGCCCGGATTCCTACATTCTCGTTTAGCAGGGGTCGTGTCACGTGTGTTATACTGTTGTGAAATGTTCTAGAAGCCTGTGTGTGTGTGTATGTGTGTATGTGTGTGTATGGTCACAAGGCGCTGTTTGTGGGCTATTGTGCTGGTATGAGACATTCTGGAGAGGTGCTAAAGTCATTTCCTTTTGGCCCCTAGGTTTGACATTGATCTAACCTCTAGACTATATATGTATGTTGCTAGCTATTATGTATTAAGATATTTTAGAGTCATGACACAAATGCTTTCGCCTTTGTCTATCAACTTGTACCTTTCCTTCTTGCTGGAAGTTTGCTCTCATTCAGCCAGTCCCAAAGAAGGGTGACCATTCCCAACCCTCTAACTATCGTCCAATTGCTTTAACATCCTGTATCTCAAAAGTTTTCGAGTCGATTCTTCATAGAAAAATTTTAAAGCATCTTTCCTATCACAACCTTCTCTCTGATCGTCAGTATGGATTCCGTCAGGGACGCTCCACTGGCGATCTTCTCACCTACCTTTCAGACTCCTGGTCATCCTCCTTTCGGGACTTTGGCGATAGCTTTGCCATTGCACTTGACATCTCAAAGGCTTTCGATCGAGTCTGGCATAAATCTTTAATTTCCAAACTGCCCTCTTATGGTTTCTGTCCTTCTATCTGTGCCTTCATCTCTAGCTTCCTTTCTGGTCTTTCTATAGCCGCTGAAGTAGATGGCCATCGTTCTTCTCCTAAATCTATTAACAGTGGTGTTCCTCAGGGCTCTGTCCTATCATCAACTTTCTTGTTTGATTCATCAATGACCATCTAAGCTGTACATCTAGCCCTATCCACTCATACGCTGATGACTCTACCCTTCACCTTTCCATTCGGTTCCTGCGATGTCCATCTCAGCAGTTACTTCAGCAAACAAGGGATAAAGCTATGGCACACCTAATGTCTGACTTGGCTCGTATCTCTGACTGGGGTAAAAATAATCTTGTTTTTAATGCATCAAAGACTCAGGTTTTACAACTATCAACCTGCCAAAATCTTCCACAGGTGTACCCACTAATGTTTAATAATATTCAGCTTAATCCTGCATCATCCTTGAACATGCTTGGGGTTTCATTTACTTGAGACTTATCTTGGAAAGATCATATTACATCTCTTGTAAAATCTGCTTCCAAGAGATTAGGTGTGCTAAGCCGACTCCATTCCTTCTTTACCCCTGCACAATTGTTGACTCTATATACGGGTTTTATCCACCCCTTTGTGGAGTACAACTCTCATGTGTGGGGAGGCTCCCCACATACAGCTCTTCTCAATAGGGTGGAGTCAAAGGCTTTTCATCTCATTAACTCTTCTCCTCTTACAGACTCCCTCCAACCTCTGTCTCTTCGCCACACTGTTGCATCTTTATCTCTTTTCTATCGCATCTTCAATTGTCACT
This sequence comes from Coenobita brevimanus, assembly GCF_032717465.1. NCBI lineage: Eukaryota > Metazoa > Arthropoda > Malacostraca > Decapoda > Coenobitidae > Coenobita > Coenobita brevimanus. Next base: position 23,823,312 of record NC_136958.1, read on the forward strand.
GCTCCTCTGAACTGTCTGCATGCATTCCTCTACCTCTACGACGGGCACATAGCACCCGACTAGCAGCTGACTCTCATCCCTTTTCTGTCCAACTCTGTAATGCAAGAGTTAACCGTTACTCCCAGTCCTTCATTTATGCAACAGGTCATCTCTGGAACTGTCTCCTTCTGTCTGTATTTCTTGCTTCCTATGATCTCCAGTCTTTCAAACACAGTGTGTCCAGGCACCTCGAAATGATCGGATCTTGAATTTGGCTCTCTCTTGTATTTTGCTTTTCTTTTGGAAGAAACAATTTGCGGGCCCATATAATATATCTATCTATCTATCTATATATATATATATGTGTGTGTGCGTATGTGTGTGTGTGTGTGTGCGTGTGTGAGACAGACAGACAGACAGACAGACAGACAGAGACAGAGACGATCCCCCAGGTGAATGATTTTTAGACAAGTCGGTTTCGTGGCAAGTAAAAATGTCTAAGGTAAGAGGTTGGGAACAGGTCAACTTTTACACTTATGATCAGATTTTCCTAAACTTGCTTTTTTTTTTTTTTTTTTTTTTTTAAGCATGGAAGAACGAACCAAAGGCCAGTGGCTGGCAAATTGCTCCCTCCAAGAAAAAACAAAAACAAGATAACAGAGAGCCAAATTCAAGATCCATTTATTTTGAGATGCCTGGACACACGGTTTTTGAAAGACTGGAGATCATAGGCAGTAGGAAAACCAACAGAGGGAGACCGTTCCTGAGCTGACCTGTTGCATACGTGAAGGAGTGGGAGTAGCGCTTAACTATTGCATTAGAGAGTTGGACAGAAAGGGGATGAGAGTTTGTTGCGAGACGATTGCTACTTGGCAGTCGTAGTGATGGAGGGATACAAGCAGACAGTTTCAAGCAGCAGTGACCATTGAAGTAGTGAAAGAAAAGAGATAACGATGCAACAGCGTGGAGATGAGACAGGGGTTGAAGGAAGCCAGGAAGTGGAGGAGAGTTAATGAGACAAGAAGCTTTTTACTCCACCCTGTTGAGAAGAGCTATGTGTGAGGAGCCTCCCCACACAAGATAGTTGTACTCTACACAGGGGCGAATAAAAATCGTGTATAAACCCAACTACTGTGCAGGGGTAACGAAAGTACAGAGTCGGTTTAGCACATTCAATCTCTTGGAAGCAGATTTTACAAGAGAGGTAATATGTTCTTTCCAAAATAAATCCCGAGAGAATGAAAGCCTAGGTATGTTTAAAGATGATGCAGGATTGAGCTGCATATTGTTAAAAATTAGTGGGTACTCCTGTAGAAGATTTTGTCGGGTTGATAGATGAAACAACTGAGTTTTTGATGCATTAAAAATAACAAAGTTATATTTACCCAATCAGAGATACAGTATTAAAAAAGTCGGACATAGCCTCATCCCTTGTTTGTTGAAGTAATTGCTGAGACGGACGGTGTGGGAAGCGAATGGAAATGTGAAGGATGGAGTTATCAGCGTATGAGTGGATAGGGTTAGATGTACTGCTTAGGTCATTGATGAATAAAAAGGAAGAGAGTTAGTGATAGGACAGAGCCCTGAGGAACACCACTATTGACAGCTCTAGGAGAACAGTGGCCACCTACAACAGCGGCTATAGAACGAGCAGAAAGGAAGCTAGAGATGAAGGTACAGATAGAGGGATAGAAACCGTAGGAGGGTAGTTTGGAAATGAAAGATTTATGTCAGACTCGATGAGTAAAGGATGAGGAAAGAGGAAAGTGTTTTATCTTTGAGAACAGCAGGTCAGTGGACAGTATCATACGTTCTGCCTTTTAATTTGAAACACTGTAGTTCACTTTGCAGTACACTTAATGGAATGATTTAGGATCATAAATAAATTAAATTATTCAGCTTTGAGAACAGTATGACAAAGGGAAAGGTTGCAAGGCAAGGTCAGCTTGTAGGCTTTTGACCTATTTCGAATCAAACTTAATAAAGGGATTCATGATCACTTAAGGACGAATTATTTCAAGTTTGTGAATGATCAGTCAAAGGTCAAAGTCACAGAGCAAGATCAAAAGTTTGGTCAATGTCAGAACGCAAGATGTGGATGCTGCACTCTCCCAGTGGTGTTTCTCTTTATTTTCTCTGGGAATTTTATTTTGCTTAAGAGAGACTTTTGGATTAGTTGGATTAGTTGCAGCCTTCATTTATTCTTTTACCATTCTCACGCTTTTAAACTGAAAGACTTACAGAATCCTTTCGGGTTTTCTTACAGGATCTTAAAAAATCAATTAAACAAACATAAAAACGTTTAATAAAATGTATGAATATGTAGGGATGTCAGTACGTCCAAAGCCACTGGGGCAAGGTAGAGGCTGTAAAATGACAAGTAATCCCATTCCAACACTTTTTTTTTTTACTCTGATTCCCGCCAAAATAGTGTAGCAAAAGTGTACTGGAAAAGTGTGATAATAATGGTAGTAATTTTAACTAACCATTCAGTATACAAAAGTATGGCATTAACCAGGATGAAAGTATGGGGTTACTTGTTGTTTTACTATCTCAGCCTTGGTCTGATGGTCTTGAACACTGTCATGTCTTCATATATTTATTATATGCTTTTTATGTATTACCTAGATAGAAAGACAGATAGATACGTGGACTGACTGACTGAATCTAGATAAGTAGACAGACAGATACTTGGACTGACTAAAATTAGAAAAGCGTTTTTTGGGGGCCTGGGATATAAGATGGATGGATGTTCATATCATACCTTAAAGATTATTTTACAGTAGTTTTTTTAATACTTTTAATACAGGGACATCTTCATTATTCCACTCGTGTCATCTCCAGTCGATGTTAGTTTTAGAAGAGATTTTGAAATGGAGACGTTAGGTCTAGCCTTCGTCACATCTGTCTCTCCTATGGATGTCGTGCAATATAATCGTTGTTAAATATGGAAGGAATGTGCAACTTAAATGTACGATCTAATCACTTGATCTCTGCTTTCTTCACCTCTGCAGACTATACTGGCTAGTTGTAACACTGTTATCTATAACAACTCTTATAATGCATTTTGACAACTATTTTATTGCATTAAACGGGGATCTGTTACACAGAAATTGTACATCTATTGGCAAGAAGAGGAAACTACCAAGAGGTATTATCGTACTGAAGGAGTTAACCATGTAAATAAGCTGTTACCCATGAGAAGAATATAGCAGAAGATAACACCTCTTAACCACTAGGATACGATGACGTGTTTTCCAGTATATTCATTTTATTTCCAGACGATTATCTTCAGTTATTATATTAATCTCTCTCATTGAAAGGTTGATCAGGGCTACACCTAACCAGTCCAGCTCGAAAGGCCTCCCTTAAGCTGAACAGAATTGTTTGGAGCCATTAAGAATAAATGAAGAAACAGGTCACCTCACTGAGGGGTTGACCATTTCACTCCACTGACATAATCGTGTATTCTCTTATTACTGCCAACAGGCCATCTGACTCAGCTTTGCAGAGATTTTTCGAACTGGAATAATTCGATAAATCCTTCAATAACCCACTTGACTATTAAATGTGTTTCCTGAATTGGATAAAGCGGTCAGGTGGTAGTAAAAGAAAATCCGCCGAGTGAAGGTATTACTGGAGTTTTCATGTAGTGAAGGAGTAAATGAGAGCTCTGTCTAACTACTCCAGGATAAGAAGTCCCTTTTATGCTGATTAAATTGTCTGGAAATAGCAACAGGGCAATAATACTATTTTATCAGTGGGATCAAAATGTAGGAAAAACTCAGGGAAGTTCCAAAAAATTACTTTCTCCCTTACACCTGTATTGCTATGACGAATTTACAACTTACTCTTGCTGTCTCCAGGCGAATTTATTTGGCTTAGGAGGCTTTTCTAAATGAATGTGTATGATACAGCGTTCATTAACCTGTTCAATAATAAATGTCCTTATAAACTAGAATAACTCAGGTGACAGTCCAACCTTCCTTGTTGGTGGTTTTATAATATTACTGGTAGAAAGACAATGCTACGGTTCTTAGTCACTAAACTATATTATAATAGTTTATATTTTCCCTTTAGTGTCAGTGTCATCCTATCATCACCAGATCACAGCTCATCGTTCATGCTGATGGCATGGCGCATTTTCTTGTCAGATTAAACTAAACTGTCTGAAGCAAACACACCCCATCAAATATTACTCCCATATACAAACTAACACCCACACCCACACCCCTTAGCAATTACTAACTCCCACATACACTAACATCAACGCCAAGACCCACAGCAATAACTAACTCCCACACAGACTAAAATCTACACCCACTCCAACAGCAAACATAACTCCTACACAGATTAACGTCCACACCCACACCCTTAGCAAATATAAATCTCAGACAGACTAACATTTTCACCCACTTTCCCGCACAGAATAATGCCCATACCAATATGTACAGAGAAAATATAACTCCCACTCAAACTTACACCCAACCCACATCCACAGCCTAAAACAAAGTGAATGTAACTCCACACACTTTCACTTACACCTACATCCACTCCAACATCCACAACCTAGACCATAGTTAATATAACTCACACACGCTTTCACCTACACCGCCACCCACATCCATAACCACACCCACAACCTAAACCACAGTAATTATAAATCCCACACACTTTCACCTACACCAACATCCACACCCACACCCTCGGCAAAAAAAACTTCCTCACAGCCTATCACCCGAACCCACACCCACACCTACAGTCCCTCCTACTGCAAATGTAACTTCCACGGAGAATAACACCCACACCCAAACCACAACCTTCAGCAGGTACGCTATAACTCCCATGCCAATTCTGTAATCTGTCGACCTTAACTTGGCGGAGATTTTCGTCCGTTTGCTGCATATTTCACCTACGTCGTGGCAGAATAAGACAGTATTGCGGTCCTACAATCTTTCTATTGTATATTTTCGTGGTGAGCACCATATTCTGGTGTTATGAGACAATATTACGGCCGTTCATCCTTCCAAGGCAAATTTTCGTACTTGCATCATGTTATAGTGTTCATCAATTATTACATCTTAGCGTTCAAGATCAAGACATGGCTATTTTAGGTTACGTACAAGTACACAAATGACAGCACCCACATCCCTTACCAGGCATTAACTTCCACACATGATATCACTGGCATCAACACCCGCACCCATCAGCACCCACATCATTCAACAGTTAATAATTCCCACCTATAAACACACACTCACATTCACACCCACATCCTTATCCACATCCACAACGAATTTAGCAAGCATAACACACACACACACACACACACACACACACACACACACACACACACACACACACACACACACACACACACACACACACACACACACACTCACACAGAACAAACATACCTCCCACACATACTAACACCAACATTCCCATCAAACATTCGAGTACCTCCCACACAAACTAAAACTGATACACCAACCCCCTTCCAGTAGGCATAACTTATTAGGGAGAAGACAGGCAAATGAGATCTGTGACCTCATCAGCTCCTTGCCGGCTTGCACGTAACAGAATTAAGCCCTAACACATCTAGATCCCAGCCAGCGTCACCTGCCTTTGTCCCCCAGGGTTAATGAACTCCTGTCAGATCTCCAAGGCTCTGTTTGATACCCTGACTTGGCCTTCTGGGGTTCCCATCTGTCTATTTCTCTGCCTTTCTGTTTGTTCTCTCTCTCTCTCTCTCTCTCTCTCTCTCTCTCTCTCTCTACTGCTACCCAACATCGTTTTTTCTCCCATTCTCTCTCTCTCTTTCTCTCTCTCTCTCTCTCTCTCTCTCTCTCTCTCTCTCTCTCTCTCTCTCTCTCTCTCTCTCTCTCTCTCTCTCACACACACACACACACATACACACACACACAAAGGACCAAAAACTACTAGAGCCTCCCAGTTTTCTGTACGTCCTTGTCTCACACACACGCATACACACACAAGGATGACGACGTCAGTGATGATGATGATGACTGAACAGATATTTCCACAAGGACAATCAAACGAAACACACCCACACTTCACTGTTACATCAAACAAACAAATACACCCTACATTACTAATATTCCTCTCGGCCTAGAAGTGTGAGCAATTAGAATGATAACAAAACAAGTCTGATGATCAATTTGATAAAGACCTGTAGCCTAATCTATAATGCATCCAATATTCTAAATTAAATTGCACTGAAAAGGCATGGCAACAGGAAGGCTTTTGCTTATCGAAATCCAATTTTAGTTTGTCTGCATATATTTTTGTGTTTCGTTATGCAGTTATGGAAAGCTTATAGAGCAAGTCACGCAAAACTAATTTCGGCTATACTAATGTTCATAACAGATGCACCTGTCCTGATCAGGAGGATAGTAGCAGCACTGCACGTAGTCCCAGATTCATCTAAAATGTGAAAGTAGATGACTGGTTGCTGAAATTGCCCTCCTGCACCCACCATCGTATTTCAAGGGACAGGGAGGGAGTTGAAGGACGTATGCATAACCGGGCATTGGAGCTGCATGGTTACTTCGGTGCCACCACATGAAGGCATCCCTCTCTAGCACCAGATTAGAAGTCCTTGCTATTGTAAGGTAAACTGATGGAAATGGAAAGGGGGAGACCGAGAATGAAAAATACAATCATGGACGAGAATGTAGCCTACTATGAGCAAAGGAAACCCTGTTGCGTCTTTTTCAGCTATCTCGATGGACTTACGAAGTTAGTAACTAATGACTGAATGTGGCAATTGGTCAGCAACCTCAGTGTGGTTTGCACTGGATTATTCAAGAGAATAATTCTTAAAGCTCATGGAAAGATAAACATAACGGATGAGAGGACATTTGATGCTGATAGCATTTATGTAAGCCGTTTGAAGAGAAGAAAGTGGTGCAACAAGAAAAAATAAGTGTTGGAAGGAAATGAACAACTAAATTGAGTCTTAGGATCATGAGAATTATGTACACTCACTCATAAAATTGCAGGGAGATTTGTGTGAACCCATTCTCAACCAATGTCTCCACGACGAGTCTTTGACCACGTGACAACTCAAATACAAACTGATCGGTCTCCCTTCTGCTGGTCAGTAATCATTATCATCATCTTTTCTACCTAAAAATGTGTTAGGTATGGTCCAGAAACTAGGAACACAACTGTAGAAGAGTGGGAGAATAATTAAACCATGCCTTGTGAAATGAGCCACACACTGACCCATACATCATTCAAATCCCCAATATCCTTTCTTTCTAGTACTAAACAATTACAGTCGAGGACAAAAGCTTACCATTCGCTTCTTTTGTGTATCATTTTCTTCTGTTAGCTAATACTCTGAAACTTAGAACGTTCCTGTATCCATAATTTAGTCCCTCATGTATGAAGCCACAGGGATGGAAACAATGGGCTTTGCATAAATGTGAAGTATATGCAGTCGAATGTTACATGAAATCCTCAGAGTACAGCAGAAGACTGCAATATCGAAATAGTAATCCCTTTATTATCTGGACGCCCACTATCCGGACTCCCCACTACCCAGACATTTTGGGTCCGGGCCTTTGTAACCCAAAAATGGCCAAGAACGTAAAAAAAAAAAAAATCTGGCATTTTTTTCAACTGTACTTTGAAATTGGCACGCAGCACTGAACAACTGTGTTTATGCTCGCCCCTTGCTTCCCCCTCCCCAGTTACCTCCTAACTACCATCCTGACTAGACGCTCATCGCAATGGATGCCGCACGTGCTCGTTTTTGTGAATAAACAGTGAATAAACTGCAATACCTTGCTACTAGACCACATGGGAATTTACAGTGTTGTGCAGTGTTATGAAATTTGAATTCAGAGTGCAAAGATTAAGTACAGAGTGCAAACTGGCAGTTGAAACTGGCAGTCGAAACTGGCATGGTGCAAGTAAGAACAGAATATGCAGTGTTAAACAATTATAACTCGTAGTGCAAAGGATTAAATGCAGCATAACACTGGAGTATTGTACGTGCTTCAGGAGCATTTTCACCACTGCCAGAGCCTTAGAGGAGGCAGGTTAACCTTTGTAATGAATGCCCACGGACGTGCTGTAAGTACCCTGTACACTGCTAAATATTTTCCATATTCACTTCTAATTTCTCATTCTCTGGTTCCTTTTTCATTTATTTCATGCTTTCTGTCCCTTATTTGTGTGAATAGGGTCTTAAATTGGTGCTATGCATGTCAGGTAGAGAGTTATATACGTGGTTTTCTGGGTTAGGCTGGGTTAGGGTCCATAATTACTATTCCAGAAGGCAGGGGCCCACTATCTGGACAGACCCACTTTCCGGACATGTTTTTGGCTCTATTACATCGGATAATGGAGGGATTATTCTTCCATTTGCAAAACTCAGACACAATACTTTAAAAAGTGTGTTCGACTCTGAAGATTACGTTCTTGGGTTCAGGGAGCCATTGCTCACTGTCTCATAATTGATCAGAATGAGGTGAATAGATATATATGTCGCAAACTGTATATTCTCGCATCTCTTTGCTTTAGTTTGAAACCTCAGACAATTAAATGGAATGACTGAGTGTGGATTGTCGTGTATGACGGTCAAATGAACTGCTATGAATGGTAAAAGGAGACGTAGTAGATGAAATAGCCAACACCTATTGTAATGACAAGAAATGATATTTACAACATTTGCATCTTGTTATATTAGTGCGAAACCTTAGGAGTGTTAAATAACTGAGTGGGACACTACGAGGGGAACATTGATGCTTGGTTGTGGAGAGGACGGACGAGTGTTCCCAGCCCCCCTTTTGCTGTAGGGCTGCCCCACCGGCAATAGCTTTTTGTTCACCATTAGGGTGTTTTAAAGTTAGGCTAGCTAGTACTCACTTTCCTCCCTTCCTCGTTTAGAGGTACAGTTGGCCTAAGAAGTGATGGCAGAGTATCCAGAAGATTTCAGTCAGTGGTAACACACATACTCTTCCTCATATCTTTACAAGGTGAAACCTATTATGTAAAACTGTTACAGAAAATAAGTTAAAGTCAAAGTACCGATATATTTCAAATTTGCAGGAAGCAGTTCGTTAGTTACGATAATAGGAAATCCTAAAAGGAACTAATTGAAATATCACAACTATCGCTCAGGGACAGTCAGAAATAATTTGAGTTCAATATGGTAACACGTAAATTTTTCTAGTAGTGTAAGCCTGAAAAGAAGAGTGTTTCAATGAATTATTAACTTGCCGCGTCCTGGCAGATTTTTCACCAATGACCCCCCACAAATTCGGCAGATTTTTGAAAAGTTTTTTTTTTTGGCTAAATCCTCCGCATTTTATGAGAAGCATCGAAAATTCAGAGAGAAAGTGCTCAGTTGAGTTTAGAAATATGGTAGAAGTAAGAGTACCTTTACCTCGTTACCATGTTCTCTCAGGGCAGGCTCGAGAGAAAACGTTTTCTATGGGAGGGGTAGCTATTTCAAACCATTCATAACTGGTTAGATATTTATTTATTTGGTATGAATTTATATGTAGTACAGTCAGCCTAAGAAGTGACGGCGGAGTATCCACAAGTTCTCGGTCAGTGATAATGGATAATACTCCTCTCATATCTTTGCAAGAAGACACCTGTTATGTAAAATTGTAATAGAAAAAAAATAAAAAATTGGCAAAGTACTTATGAATTTCAAAACTGCAGGAAACAGTTACGATAATAAGAGATCCTAAACGGAACTAATTGAAATTTCAAAACTATCGCTCAAGGACAGTCAGGAATAAGTTGCGGAGTTTAGTTCTAGTGTGGTAACAAGCAATTATTTTTGGTAGCATAAACTGAAAAGAAAAGGCCTTCAGTAAACATTGAAAATCTGTAATTTTTACTTGTTAAATATTTACCGTTAGACTTCTAGCGAACAGTTAAAAGTCATTTATTTCCGTTTTTGTTGTCTCCATGGATGGCGACAGAATGCGGGAATGCGGTGTAAAGTTAGTAGGCTATTTTAAATGGCTCGATCAACAAACACGAATGAAGACAGCTTTTACTCACAGACATGCAGCTGTTACACCGCATTTGGACGTTTTTCTACAAAGAAAAAATCTGTGGAAGACTTAGCATAAGCCTGAGAATTATCAGAGACTGAAATATAAAAGAAGCTCACAAATTTGCCGAGAGTCGGAGCTCCACGGAGAATGCAAATTTGTCATAGTCTAGTATTCTCAGTGCCTGAACAATTGGCAAGAGTAATAAAATGCAATAAACATATCAGTGACTTCAAAACAGTAACTTCCAAATCAGCATTTTCAGTTAGACAGGACATAGCTGTTTATTTGAAATGATATTCCAGCTTTAAAAGATCGAACAAGTATGTGATTTTGCATTGCACGAGTTTTGCCCATGTTTTAGTCCTCTTTACTGCCTAGTGTAAGAGAAAAAGGAATAATATGTCATACCTAGTAATTTTGCACCAATAGGGAATAAAGTAGTTAATTGCATTTTTATATGCTAAGGGGTGGCAAGGAATAGGGAGAAGAAAAGGTCTTGCTGCAGCTTCGGGTAGGGTATCCATACTAAGAATAATCTAATTTTTGCGGCATCCTTATTGTTCCTATATCACCATTGCAATTGAAAAGCAAGTAGCGTATTGCATTCATGAGAATTTTCCTAGGTTGGCCTTCGAAACTAAATAATCAGTTTTTGAAATTCTGGGATGTAAACATAAGCAAGGGCATATACTGTGCACCACTTCCTCATGGCTGACAATAAAATTTCTTCAGCTGATGTATTTTCTGCCATCACTGGCCTCAGTACTAACAAGGCATATGGGCCTGATGGGGTCCCTCCTGTTGTTCTCAAGAACTGTGCTTCTGTGCTTACACCCTGCCTAGGCAAACTCTTTTGCCTTTGTCTGTCAACTTGTACCTTTCCTTCTTGCTGGAAGTTTGCTCTCATTCAGCCAGTCCCAAAGAAGAGTGACCACTCCCAACCCTCCAACTATCGTCCAATTGCTTTAACGTCCTGTATTTCAAAAGTTTTCGAGTCAATTCTCAATAGAAAAATTTTAAGGCATCTTTCCTATTACAACATTCTTTCTGATCGTCAGTACGGGTTCCGTCAGGGACGCTCCACTGGCGATCTTCTCACCTACCTTTCAGACTCCTGGTCATCCTCCTTTCGGGACTTTGGCGAAAGCTTTGCCATTGCACTTGACATCTCAAAGGCTTTCGATCGAGTCTGGCATAAATCTTTAATTTCCAAACTGCCATCCTACGCTTTCTATCCTTCTGTCTGTGCCTTTAACACTAGCTTCCTTTCTGGTCGTTCTATAGCCGCTGTTGTAGACGGCCATCGTTCTTCTCCTAGATCTATCAACAGTGGTGTCCCTCAGGGCTCTGTCCTATCAACAACTCTCTTCCTTTTATTCATCAATGACCTTCTAAGGTGTACATCTAACCCTATCCATTCATATGGTGATGACTCCACCCTTCACCTTTCCATTCGGTTCCCACAACGCCCATCTCAACAGTTACTTCAACAAACAAGGGATGAGACTATGGCACACCTAATGTCTGACTTGGCTCGTATCTCTGACTGGGGTAAAAATAATATGGTTGTTTTTAATGCATCTAAGACTCAGTTCTTACACCTATCAACCCGACAAAATCTTCCACAGGTATACCCATTAATGTTTAATAATATTCAGCTTAATCCTGCATCATCCTTGAACATGCTTGGGGTTTCATTTACTCGGGACTTATCTTGGAAAGATCATATTACATCTCTTGTAAAATCTGCTTCCAAGAGATTGGGTGTTCTAAGCCAACTCTGCTCTTTCTTTACACATGCACAATTGTTAACTCTATACAGGGGTTTTATCCGCCCCTGTGTGGAGTACAACTCTCATGTGTGGGGAGGCTCCCCACATACAGCTCTTCTCAATAGGGTGGAGTCAAAGGCTTTTCGTCTCATTAACTCTCCTCCTCTTACTGACTCCCTTCAACCTCTGTCTCTTCGCCGCACTGTTGCATCTTTATGTCTTTTCTATCGCTACTTTAATGGTCACTGCTCCTCTGAACTGTCTGCTTGCATTCCTCCACCTCTACGACGGGCACGTAGCACCCGTCTGGCAGCAAACTCTCATCCCTTTTCTGTCCAACTCTCTAATGCAAGAGTTAACTGTTACTCCCAGTCTTTCATTTATGCAACAGGTCAACTCTGGAACTGTCTCCCTGTGTCTGTATTTCCTGCTGCCTATGATCTCCAGTCTTTCAAACGCAGTGTATACAGACATCTCAAAATGATCGGATCTTGAATTTGGCTCTCTATTGTATTTTGTTTTTCTCTTGGAGGGAACTGTTATTGCGGGCTCATGGCCTTTGGTTCCTTCTTCCTCGCATAAAAAAAAAAAAAAAACACGTGCGGAGTAATACATTACACATTCAAATCGGGAAAACATATGTTACAGGTTAGCTTCTAAATATATCATTTCCTCATGTTACTCATTTCTCATAGTTCTTAGCGTGATACACTGACCTTTTTTTTTTTCTTTTCTTTCCGATATGACGTGATGAAATACAGAAATTTTTACCTTGAATTCAGTAAGATTTCACGGAACACATGACAGTGCAGAGTGTCCGAAGCAATCTGAAACTCTGCCATCACTTCTTGTGGCGACTGTACAAGAGTATATCGGTTTTCAGACAATAATATAGGCGACATAAACGTTGTTCACCCACCAAAAACATCAACGTATGGCACCTTCTTTTACGACGTTACCACCTCATCACTTCTGCTTATTTCTTCCTCTGGCTTATTTCTTCCTTTGTCGTCCACCTCAGGAATCACATTTGCCTTGAATTTCGTCATTGGAGAGACCGTGGTGTGACATGTCTTTACTGGCCAGGTCACTGCTAACAGGTGAGTTGCCGAGAAAACGGCATGCGGGAGGGAAGGGGGGTCAGCTGGGGCCAGGCATTATCCCCTCCTGGCATTGGGTAGAGGAAGGTCTCCCACATATCTATCTATCTATTGCCAGACGCCTCAATCCCGTGTGGGGTGACCACAAACAAATCGCCTCCAAGTCGCCCTGTCCCCCGCCATTTCACTGCCCTGCTCCCAACTCACACCCCCCCTCTCACATATACCTCTCAACCCCATCCCTCCATCTCATCCTCGGCCTCCCCCTCCCTCTTCCCCCCTCCACCTCACTCACATACACTCTCTTCGTCAGTCTTTCACCCTCCATCCTCTCCACATGGCCAAACCTCCTCAGTGTGTTCCTCATAACGCTTCCTATCACATCCACATCCACACCACAACGCTCCTTTATATCCTCATTCGTCAGCCTGTCTATCCACAGGCTCCTCTTAAATAACTCATTTCCACTGCTCTCACTCTTGACTTGTGTCCTTCCAACAATGTCCAAGCTTCACTTCCGTACGTTAGAGTTGGTATCACAATACTGTCATGTAGTAACTTTTTCACTTCCATGCTCACTTCCCTGTTTCTTATCACTGCTTTCAAAGAACCAGCAACCTTTCTTCACTGCTGTACCCTTTCAAGCACTTCACCCTTCAAACCTCCATCCTTACTCATCACACTACCCAAGTACTTAAACGTACTCACATTTTCCAATTCCTCACCATCCAACCTCGCTGTACATTCACTGACTTCACCTCTCTCAAAGACCATCACTTTACTCTTCCCTACATTCACCTTTAGATTCCGTTTCTTACACACTCCCCCAAACTCATCCACCAAGCCTTGCAGCTCCCCTTCGTCTTCACTCAACAACACAGTATCATCTGCAAACAACAGTACAGGGAGTTTCCAAACACTATCCTCTCTCACCAGGGCCACTCCAACATCCACTACCCTACCTTGTACCTCTTTTATTACCCCATCCATGTACAGATTGAACAACCATGGAGACATGACACATCCCTGTTTCAACCCAACTTTCAAAGAGAAAAATTCACTTAGTTCACCATCCACACGCACTGCAGCCTTCGCACCATCGTACATACTCTTCACAGCATTCAACAACTTCCCATCTACTCCATATATTCTTAACACTTTCCACAATCCTTGTCTATCCACCCTGTCATATGCTTTCTCCAAATCCATGAAAGCCGCATACAACGTCTTTCCCTTCTCTAGAAACTTTTCCACTAAAGATCTAAGAATGAATATCTGATCTACAGAAGAAGTTGAGAGGCGGAAGAGAGCGTTATATGTGGAAAGAAAGAGAGAGATGAAAAGATTAGTAAGAGAGAGTAAGAAGAGAGTGGATGAGGAATTTGGAAGGAATTTGAGTGTAAAGTGGAGGGACTGTAAGAAAATGTTCTCGAGAGAAGTGAAAAGATTAAGACAGGGTGGAAGTGAAGTTAGCAGGGGAGTGAAAGATAAAAATGGTAGATTACTAGTGGAGAAGGGAGAAAAAGTGAGCAGATGGAGAGATCACTTTAAAGAATTGTTGAACGTAGAGGATGGAAGTAATGCGAGTATAAGTGGCTGGGGAATGGCTGGGAGAAGGAGGGAGGTGAGAAGACAGGAAGAAATCAGTAGGATAGAAGTTGTGGAAGCAATGAAGAAAGTCAAATCGGGGAAAGCCCCAGGAATTGATGGAGTGTGTGGTGAAATGCTGAAGCATGGGGGAGAGATAGTAGTAGAATGGATGTGGAAGATGTGCAGATTGGCCTGGGAGGAAAGTAGAGTCCCGGAGGATTGGAAGTCAGGTATAATTATTCCCTTGTACAAAGGAAAAGGGGAAAAAGAAGTGTGTGGTAATCATAGGGGCATTTGTCTTCTTAGTATAATAGGAAAAGTGTATGGTAGGATACTTATAAACAGAGTTAGAGAAAGATCAGAGAAATTAGTTGGAGAAGAACAGGGAGGCTTTAGGAAGGGAAGAGGTTGTGTAGATCAGATATTCATTCTTAGATCTTTAGTGGAAAAGTTTCTAGAGAAGGGAAAGGAGTTGTATGCGGCTTTCATGGATTTGGAGAAAGCATATGACAGGGTGGATAGACAAGGATTGTGGAAAGTGTTAAGAATATATGGAGTAGATGGGAAGTTGTTGAATGCTGTGAAGAGTATGTACGATGGTGCGAAGGCTGCAGTGCGTGTAGATGGTGAACTAAGTGAATTTTTCTTTTTGAAAGTTGGTTTGAAACAGGGATGTGTCATGTCTCCATGGTTGTTCAATCTGTACATGGATGGGGTAATAAAAGAGGTACAAGGTAAGGTAGTGGATGTTGGAGTGGCCCTGGTGAGAGAGGATAGTGTTTGGAAACTCCCTGTACTGTTGTTTGCAGATGATACTGTGTTGTTGAGTGAAGACGAAGGGGAGCTGCAAGGCTTGGTGGATGAGTTTGAGAGAGTGTGTAAGAAACGGGACCTAAAGGTGAATGTAGGGAAGAGTAAAGTGATGGTCTTTGAGAGAGGTGAAGTTAGTGAATGTACAGCGAGGTTGGATGGTGAGGAATTGGAAAATGTGAGTACATTTAAGTACTTGGGTAGTGTGATGAGTAAGGATGGAGGTTTGGAGGGTGAAGTGCTTGAAAGGGTACAGCAGCGAAGAAAGGTTGCTGGTTCTTTGAAAGCAGTGATAAGAAACAGGGAAGTGAGCATGGAAGTGAAAAAGTTACTACATGACAGTATTGTGATACCAACTCTAACGTCCGGAAGTGAAGCTTGGACATTGTTGGAAGGACACAAGTCAAGAGTGAGAGCAGTGGAAATGAGTTATTTAAGAGGAGCCTGTGGAGTCACGTGGAGAGATAGGCTGACGAATGAGGATATAAAGGAGCGTTGTGGTGTTGATGTGGATGTGATAGGAAGCGTTATGAGGAACACACTGAGGTGGTTTGGCCATGTGGAGAGGATGGAGGGTGAAAGACTGACGAAGAGAGTGTATGTGAGTGAGGAGGAGGGGGGAAGAGGGAGGGGGAGGCCGAGGATGAGATGGAGGGATGGGGTGGAGAGGTATATGAGAGAGGGGGGTGTGAGTTGGGAGCAGGGCAGTGAAATGGCGGGGGTCAGGGCGACTTGGAGGCGATTTGTTTGTGGCCACCCCAAACGGGATTGAGGCGTCTGGCAATAGATAGATAGACAACCTCTTCCCTTCCTAAAGCCTCCCTGTTCTTCTCCAACTAATTTCTCTGTTCTTTCTCTAACTCTGTCAGTAAGTATCCTACCATACACTTTTCCTATTATACTAAGAAGACAAATGCCCATATGATTACCACACACTTCTTATTCCCCTTTTCCTTTGTACAAGGGAATAATCATACCTGACTTCCAATCCTCCGGGACTCTACCTTCCTCCCAGGCCAATCTGCACATCTTCCACATCCATTCTACTACTATCTCTCCCCCATGCTTCAGCATTTCACCACACACTCCATCACCCGTGAAACTTGAAAAATGTGCAAATGACGGACTTTGCAATTGCAAAAGTATGGATACGTCATCGGGTGTCACCATGACAAAACGTGGTGATTTATCCATACGTCGTCAGGACGCCTTGGGTTAAAATTAGTCATTATTATTTATAAAATTATTTCCATTACAATATTTGGGAATAATTTAAAGTCATTTACTTTCATTTCCAATGTCTTCATTCCGACGACGACAGAAAGCAGGAAGGCGGCTTAAGTCAGTGGGCTATATTAAATATTTTGATCAACAAGCACGAAACAAGAAAACTTTTATTGAAAGACACACACAGTTATTACACTGCATTTCGCCAGTTTTCCATTAAGAAAAATCTCTGGATGATATTATATTAGCCAGACGTCTATCAGTGAATGCAGTTTAAAAAAAGAACCTCAAAATTTGCCGAGAGTCGGAGCTCCTTGGAGAATGCCAACTTGTGTCGTTGCTTAGTATCCTTAGTTCATAAACTATATATTAGCAAGAGTAATATAGTGCAAAGGTTCATAAACAAATCAAATATCTCAAAACTTCCAAATCAGAATTTTCAGTTAAACAGGGCATAGCAGTTTATTCTAAAAGAAAGGTATAACAGATTAAAAGATGAAGCAAAAAGTGTGTTCTGTTGTACTGCAAGAGTTTATAAACTCATGATTTGGTCCTCTTAACCGCCTAGTATAAAAGAGCAAAATCTCTCATAACTCCTTTCAACTGAAAATAAATTAGCATCAACTGGGGATAAAGAAGCTAATTATAATTATTATAAATGAAGGGAAGACAAAGAACAAAGGGCAGAATGGTCTTGTTGCTACAGCAGGTAGGATATCATTATTAAGAATAATTTCGTTGTTGTGGCAACCTTATTATTGCTCTATCATCACCGTAACACTTGAAATTAGTGTAGCGTATTGCAGTCACAAGAATTTTCCTTAATTGGTCTTCGAAACTAGAGCATCTGTATTTGAAATCCTAGGAAGCAAATAAATCAGGAACACGGGGTTATACCGCACACTGTGCGTGAAGCAATACATCACACATTCATTCAAACCAGGAAACGTATCTAAGTGTTAACTTTTAATATATCACTGCGTCCTGTTATTCATTTTCCATAATTCTTAGCAGGATATGATATATATTTTACTTGATATGATGTGATGAAGGCACAACATTTTTATCTATATTCACTGTTTTCATTGAAAACATGGCAGTGCAGAGTGACCGAAGCAATCTGAAACTCTGCCATCACTTCTTGAGGCGACTGTACAGTAGGTGTTTGTATCTATTCCTGAGATTACCTTTGCTTACTTGCTTCTGGTGTGATCCCCCCACTGATTGCTTTGAGGTGTGAATAAACACATTCTGAGAGTGGTTTGAGAGGGTACCGTCAGCCTTAGTTGTTTTGCCCCGCATAGCTTGTCCCATGTTCGTTTTCTCTTTCTTCCTACTTCCCCCGCTAGGGGAAGGTGGTTACTATTGGGCAACGCCATGGAGAAGGAAGAGTTTGGCCAACTCTGTTTCAGACCTCACCTCACACGGTCACCTGTAATTGGCCAAGAAGCGGTCACGTGACATATGGGTGCCATATTGCAGCCTCACCTCACCTCCTCAGTTCCCTGACTACCATAAGAAAGCATAGAGATCAAGGGGGATGCTACACTTTCTATGGCCATATCACCTGCTATATGCCTATATTTGACCACGAGATGGTATACTGTGCAGCCTGGGGAGGTTCCAACCGCACAGATGGGTAAGATACTGCACAGGTTTCGTAGAGATCCCACAAGAAGAAAAGAATGGAAAATTTAAGTCCTCTGTAAAGACTGGACGCCACACAACAATTTCTATTTGTGTTCTGTGTGTACATCTGTTCTCATGCTCTCTGATCTTTTTGTTCATCCATCTACGTATCTGTTTCTTACGATTCCTATCTGTTCTGACTATGCTGTAGACTGAGATGTACTAAACTTTATTTGTTTACAGTTCGGTTTGATGTAAACTAAGGAATATATATATATATATATATATATATATATATATATATATATATATATATATATATATATATATATATATATATATGACGTGAAAAAATTCATGAGGAGATTCTTCATTGTAAGGCTTCATATCTACGCCAAAAAACAAAACATCCGCAAAAATGAGGCTCAGTGCTATAAGTCTGGAGGTGAATTAGGAAGCTAAAGCATGGCTATGATATTCGCTGTAAAGAAGTTTAAGTAAAAACTCTTCAACATATACTGCTTTAAGGCTGTAGGTTATAGTATGTCCTGTATATATTTTTACTCTGTGCATAGGTAAGTGTATTAATAAAGTTGTATTAATAAAGTGGTGGGAAAGAAAATGAAAACTTCAAGGATCTAGCAGCTTTAGTACAGGATTTTCAAGTTAAAACAAAGTTATTCATACTTGCTGCTAGGCGGGTATAGGACAGACCTTGGTTGGGTTTTCATTTTCTTTCCTCCTGTTATTATACATTAAAAAAGTACTATCATAATAATCAACCATGTATGTATGTACATCTATCTATTTATCTATCTATCTATCGATCGATCGATCGATCCATCCATCCATCCATCCATCCATTTATCTAACTATTAATCTATCTGTCTATCTATCTATCTATCTATCTATATATATATAAGACCTGTACCGAAATAAAAGGCTAGGGGGTTGATTCTTGTACTTTGGGTACTGTTTTCATGCGCCCTATTGGTGACGTTTAGATGCAATATGGCGCTCAGCACAGCGGTTGGCCAGACTCTTCCTACTCTATGGCGCTGCTATTGCGGACGCCCCCTCTGCCTCTACCCCCTCCAAGGGGGGGAGGGAGGTGGCCCTGACAACAGTCTCAATCCTTTCATTATTAAGAAAGTGACTGGTGGCTGCGGTGGAGAGGTGGAACAGGTAAAAAAAATAAATTTGCGAAAGGATATCTCTTAGTAAAGACTGTAAACTCCTTCCAGATAAAAGATTTGCCTAAACTGCACAAGTTTCACTGTTATGATGTTGAACCGAAAATTTCGGTTTCCACCAATTCTTGCAAAGGTGTTATCACTTGCAGGGATCTCATGGTATTGAGAGAGGACGACATCGTACATGAACTTGCTCAGCAAGAAGTCATTCATGCAAGATTTATAATTACCCGTTACTCAGATGTTGGAGCGGCCGTAGTGAGAGAGGGTAGTGTTTGGAAACTCCCTGTACTGTTTTTTGAAGATGATACTGTGTCGTTAAAAGATGAAGGGGAGCTGCAAGGTTTGGTGAATGAGTTTGGGAGACTGTTTAAGAAACGGAACCTAAAGGTGAATGTAGGGAAGAGTAAAGTTATGGTCTTGAGAGAAATGAAGTCAGCGAATGTGCAGTGAGGTTGGATGAGGAGGAAATGGAAAATGTAAGTGTGTGTAAATACTTGGGTAGTGTGATGAGTAAGGATGGAAGTTTAGAGGGTAAAGTGCTTGAAGGGGTACAACAACGAAAAAAGGTTGCTGGTTCCTTGAAAGCAGTGATAAGAAATAGGGAAGTGAGCATGGAAGTGAAAAAGTTACTGCATGAGAGTATTGTGAAACTAACTCTAATGTATGGAAGTGAAGCTTGGACCTTGCTGGGGGGACACAAGTCAAGAATGAGAGCAGTGGAAGTTAGTTATTTGAGAGGAGCATGTGGAGTCACATGGAGAAACAGACTGACAAATGAGGATGTGAAAGAGCGTTGTGGTGTAGATGTGGATGTGATAGGAAGTGTTAGGAGAAACACACTGAGGTGGTTTGGCCATGTGGAGAGGATGGAGAGCGGGAGACTGACGAGGAGAGTGTATGTGAGTGAGGTGGAGGGGGGGGAGAGGGAGAGAGAGGCCAAGGATGAAATGGAAGGATGGAATGGAGAGGTATATGAGAGACGGGGGTGTGAGCTGGGAGCAGGGCAGTGAAATGGCATTGGACAGAGCGACATGGAGGCAATTTGTTTGTGGCCACCCCTTATGGGATTAAGGCGTCTGGCAATATATAGATAGATGGATAGAACATACAGGAACTCCCATCTGGGCTTTCATTTGGCACGAAGACCTTTGACCTTGAGTGACCCTGAAAGGTCAAATGTAAGGTCACGGATATTCAGGGGGCTATAACGCAAAACTGTTTGCAGATAGATATTAACTGTTGTCAACATATACATAATCCCATATGAGCTTTTAATTGGTACCATGACCTATGGCTTTAAGTGCCCTGAAAGGTCAAACTCAAGGTCACGGCTATTCAGGGGGCTACAGCTCGAAACTGGATGAAGATAGAGATGTTGACTATTATTAATATTGAGAAGGTCTCATATGGGCTTTTATTTGGCACCATGACCTTTGACATTTGTGACCTTAAAAGCTCAAAAGCAAGATCACGGATTTTCAGAGGGCTATAACTTGAAAACGGTTGAAAAGAAAGTAACTGCTGTCGGACGAGATTAGTCGTGCCTGGCATCACTTGTTAATTTGTTAATCTTTTCCTTTCGCTGGGATCCTCTGATCACAACCTTATCACTTTAACCCGTCTTGTCGCTCCTGTAGGACCTGTGGATCCTCTCAAAAAGTGTTGGATGCTGCTGATTGGGAGGCCTTCAGGCAGCACTTCTTTGATTTTCCTTGCAATGGTCATATATTGTATGTATTGCCGACAACCATCAAAGTGTGCCTCGCACATTAAAAAGGTTTTTCTTTCGGGCATGAAAATACGAATTCCTTTCTCTTTTCCTGTGACGAATGCAAAAAATTCTTGGTTTCATCACACTTGCCTGAATGCTGTTAAAAACAAGAAGGCCTACAGAAGAGACCGGAGCCACCCCACCCCAAATCTCATCTCTTTTATGTCTCTGCCTAAAACCATGTTAAGTTTGTTCTCCGACTTCCTGAGAATAGTTTCTTTCATACCAAATGGCTTGAACTCTGACATTCTTCCCACTCTTTCTGACATCTTAAAAAAAAAAAAAAAAAAAAACTCTACTAACTTTACTTCATTCTCCTTCCCACCACTTTTTCAGTGATGACTCTGTCGATATTTCATCTACTGAAAAAGCAGAACTCTCTGCTCATATATTCTCCCCCAGTTCCATCTTAGACTTTTCTAGTGTTCTTCCTTCGTCCCTTCCCTCCTCTAACGTCCTTATGTCTCATTAAAATTGTACTCTCTCCTCTCTCTGATCTCATCACTAACAAGGCAAATGGGCCTGATGGAGACCCTCCTTTTGTCCTCAAGAACTGTACTTCTGTGGTTACATCCTGCCTAGGTAAATTATTTTGCCTCTGTCTGTTCACTTGTACCTTCCCTTCTTACTGGAAGTTTTCTCTCGTTCTGTCTGTCCCAAAGAAGGGTAATGATTCCAAGCCCTGTTGCTATGGCCATGTTGTTTTAACATCTTGCATTTCTAAAGTTTTTGAATTTATTCCTAACAAACAAAAAATAGATAAATAAATAAAAGCACCTTTCCTATTAGAACTTTCCTTCCAATTGCCAGTATGGGTTCAACCTGGGACGCTCCACTGGCGATCTTCTCATCTTCTTTTCATATTGCTGGTCATCCTCCTTTCGGGACTTTGACGAAATGTTTCTCATTGCTTTTGGCCTCTCCAAGGTTTTTGATCGAGTCTGACATAAATCTTTAACTACGAGACTGCCCACTTACGTTACTATAGTTCTGTCTATGCCTTCATCTCTAGCTTCCTGTCTGGTCGTTCTATAGCTACTATTGTAGATAGCCATAGTCCTTCTCATACAGATACCAATAGTGGTTTTCCTCAAGGTTCTTTCCAATCACCAACTCTCTTCCATCTATTCATTAATGATCTAAGTTGTATATCTAACCCAATCAATTAATATGCTGATGACTTCAACCTTCACCTTTCCATTTGCTTCTCGTAGGGTCCATCTCAGCAGTTGCTTTAACAAACAAGGCACGACGCTATGGCACACCTAATGTCTGAATTGTCATATATCTCTGACTGGGGTATAAATGATCTTGTCGTTTTTAATCCATCAAAAACTTGTTCTTACGTCCTTTGACTAGTCAAAATATTTACGCAAGATCATCCTTTAGTTTTTTACAGTATCCAGCTCAATCCTACATAATCTTTGAACATAATTAGGGAGTCATTCTTTTTGGATTTATCTAGCAAAGGCCATATTACCTCTCTTGTAAGACCTGCTTTTAAGAGATTAGGTGTGCTAAGCCGATTTCTTGCTTCCGTTACTCCTGCACCATTGTTGACTTTATACTGGAGATTATTATGCCCTGCGTAGAGTACAACTCTCAAGTGTGGGGAGGTTTCATACATACAGCTCTTCTCAAAAAGTGGATTCATGGGCTTTTCGTCTCATTAGCTTTCCTCCTTTTCCCGACTTCCCTCAACTTCTGTCTCTTCGGCTAAAGAGTCACACTATCGTGAACGTGAAATAGGGTAAAAAAAAAAAAAATAGCAGACGCAAAAAAAAAAAAAAATGTATATCCAAGCAGTTTCGGCGACAGTCGTCAACCTCTTCAGTGGACTTACAGACCAAGAGTGGTACACACATTTGCTGAGAAAATGCTTGTATGCAGGAAAACCACACTTTTTTTTTTTTTCCCAGCCGCACCGGATGTGACCTCACCTGATATTCCCTCCACACTGTCCCCGACATGAGTGAGGGATTACAAAGGGCGGCAAGGACCTGGCCACTATTCCTTTCATTACAGGATCTAATTTATACATTCCTTTACTAAGGTTAAAGTTATGATATCTCTCTATGCATGCAGCTTCTACTATACTACGTTCCTTATAATTACTACATCTTTACCAAATTTTGCTAGAACACCAGTCGATTCCATGGTTGTTTTCTGAAGAAAGAACATGCACTGCATTATTCATTTGCCTGTCTTACAAGCATACTTGTGTCCTTCAATGCGTTTGTCCAAATCCCTTCCAATTTCTCTAATATAAGCAAAGCCACAGTCTCTACGTGGAATTTTGTACACCCCTGGAGTTTCGTTATTAATGGGTTCATTCTTTACCAACATTTATCTTAAAATGTTTACAACCAAATCATGACTCACAGACATCACCACGCTAAGATTTGACACTTATGCAACTGTAATGTATGGCTTAGTTTGTTGACATTGTGATTTTGGTCTAGGTACAAAAAAGGGCTTTTCTGGCTTTAACATATGCTTGTCATATAAACCAATTAGGATATTTTATAATCAAAAATATTTTCCATATCTTTGCGTTTTCCGTATCCAGATATTGGAGACTGCTAATTCTGGATGCCCAAGAAACAAAGAAGAAATAACTGACATTTTAATGGAACTATGGTGATATGAATAATAATGTATATACGAAATGACCTGAGCTAGTTTCCCGTATACCAAAAAGCTGAGTGTCCCCTGTTCATCCCCGTGCACAAATACATACAGAAATGAAAGGGAACCATTACTTTCCCATTCAACTTTAAATATAACTGAGGGAACCAATGCATTTTATTTTTGTGAGAATATCACAAAACACATCAGCATACCTATGTTAAATTAGATTTTGAGGGGATGTGGTGGCAAGAAAGGTGGATTCGAAATATTCCATGTACAGGATGCTAAGAATGGGAGAGACTGGCGAGCCCATACCCATACCAAACTTTTGCATGAAAAACTGAGAATCAAAAGAGAATGCATTACATTGCACACATAGCCTAATAACTTGGAGAAAAACATCATGTGGTATGCCAAGGTCAGTGTTAAAATTTGGCAATTTTTCTCCTAAGAAACTGATCATATCTTCAATAAGGATTTTAGTAAAAAGCGAATCTACATCAAAACTAACCAACCTACCACTGGAGAAACTGAGGGACTTAATGTTATGCATAATATCAGTAGACTTTTGGACATGGGCTTTAGAGAATGTGCCAACAGTGGGGCTAATTTGTTCGCTAGAAATTTTGGAAGTTTGTAAGTGAAGAGCGACACTTTGAGATGATTGGACGGAGGGGAATCTGTTGCTTAAGGGCCTTTGGTAATCCATAAATGTAAGGTAATTTTGGATTAATTGGAGTGAACTTACTTGCATCAATGTTTGGCACATCCTGAAAGTTTGTGGATAACCTTCTCAGAGGCGATGACACACTTTTTTGTAAGTAGTGGCAGCACTCAAAAGGTTGTTCATCTTTTCCGCATAATCAGATTTCTTTTTATAATGATCACAGAATAACTTTTGTCCGCTTTTGTAATAAGAATAGAATAATTTTTCTTGAGACTTCGTTTTTTTTTTTTTTTTTTTTTTTTAATGAAACTACTTGTTATTTAACCAGTAAGAAACGGGATGTCCTGCTTGCTGTTTAGGGTACAAGAGACAAAATCGAGTGCTACATCACTTCCTGGTTTCAAGGCAAATTTAGGTTTGTCCTTTGCCTTGGAACCAGGAACATTTGCCAGTGGTGATTAGTCATAAAACAACAACTTAGAATGATTATTAAAGGAAGGAAGACATAAACTAAATAATACATACATGTAAAACACTTGGTGGAAGGTGATGGCAACCATCATCTACTCACCTGATGGAGTGCTGCTTGCGTCATCTCAATCATTCTCTTCCTTTTTTTCTCCCATCTTTCCTATCACTTTTTTATTATTCCTCTTTCCTTCTCAGTTGGCTTAACGTTGAATGACAAGCCTAATGCTTTCCTGTAAGCCAGGAAATCATCTACAATTTTGGGTGATAACCATATAGCCAACCCATACATGTTCCATATGTGTCAACAAGTGGGCTGGCGGAGGGCTAGTGTCACTCCCTGCAAAGCAACTAACTCAAAGACAAACAGCCATCCCTTACAGGATTGACACATGTGCTTACAGATTGATACGTAGATAACACTTGTCACTGGTAAGTAGTCGTAAAATAAAAACTTAGTGATTCTGATATGTGAAGGAAAAAATAAAGCAGATAATATATATATATATATATATATATATATATATATATATATATATATATATATATATATATATATATATATATATATATATATATCATCATCATCATCATCAGCCGTTGAGTGTCCACTACAGGACCGGCCTATCTCTACCGAAACAGGGACGTTACAGCCAATGTATCTCTACTCCGTGGCTTAGGCTGTCTGGTAGCGACTGTATGTAGGGTGACAAGTGCTAGTAAATGTGACTGTACTCTTGGAGTGGCTTTGGATGTGTGTGTATTCTGTGAACCAAGTGTAATCGGCCTGCCCTAAGCCGACTGGGTGCAAGCATACTAGTATGCGACACTGGTTCAACCACAACACCCCTTATGTCCGCCAAAGAAGTAAGTGGCTCAGTGAAAGCTTCCCAAAGTTTTTATATCTCTGGCGGGATGCAAACCTGCGTCCACTAGCGTGCGAGACGCACACTCTACCACTGTACCACAGAGGCTACACACACACACACACACACACACACACACATATATAAATATATATATAGATAGATAGATAGATAGATAGATATAGAGAGATAGATATCATCAGCCGACTGAGTGTCCACTGCAGGACCGGCCTAACCCTACCGAAGTGGGGACGATACAGCCAATGTATCTCTACCAAGTGGCTTAGGCTGTCTGGTAGAGATTGTATGTAGGGTGAGATGTGCTTCTAAGTGTAATTGTAATGTTGCAGTGGCTTTGGATGTGTGTATAGTTTGTGAACCAAGTGTAATCGGCCCACGCAAGCCAACTGGGTGCAAGCATACTTTATAGTATGCAACACTGGTTCAACCACAGCTCCCAAAGTTTATTACCCTGGCGGGGCGCAAATCTTCGTTCTTCAGTGTGCGAAATCGCACACTTTACCACTGTACCACAGAGGCTCCATATATATATATATATATATATACCTAGGCTGCTTCCCCCAAGGAAAGGGAGGTAGCCGAGACAGGACGACACACTCCCAATTTACTTATCCATTCAAACACATTCATTCGCATCTTAGCCCCAAAGGGGAGAACGGACAGATCCTCACCGCACCACACCGCACAAGGGTCAACTGCGCAAAGCAATCAGTGACATCCGCAGCAGGGCCCAACAGCAGAGCTGGTTTACCCCTGCCACATCATAACAGACCCATCCCCTTACCCGCACCTAACCTGACTAGCTGATCAGACCAAATGCGGGAGAATATCCTCTCAGGGCTGCGTCATCACTTATTCATTCACAATTTCTCTCCATTTATTTCTGTCACGCACAGCCACTCTTCCTTGCTCAACAGACATCCCTCTCACATCCAGCGCTCTCTTCACACTGTCCATCCACCCTATTCATGGTCTTCCTCTCAGCCTTACACCTCTCACACCAGATCTAGTTATCTTTTTCACCAATCGCTCATTATCCATTCTCTTCATATGCCCAAACCATCGCAACACCCTCTGCTCAACTCTACCAGCCATCTCCCGAACAACTTCAGTTCTCCTTCGCACTTCATCATTTCGCACTCGATCCATACGCGTCACTCCACACATACTCCTCAGACACCTCATCTCCATTACATTCAAACTTTTCCTCTCTTCTACACCCATATATATATATATATATATATATATATATATATATATATATATATATATATATATATATATATATATATATATAAAACTTTCCACTGGTGAGTCGCCATATAAAACAAACAACCGAAATTAACGGTTTTAATAGAAGGAGGACATACATTGTTATCACTCGCCACTGGTGAGTATTTGTTAAAAATGATCTTATCGTAATCCTATTAATAGGAAGAGGAAATAAACCAAATCGGTCATCGGTGCAAAGCTGCATCTGTATTTGCATATTGATAATACTGTATGTCGTGTGACATTAATTCACAAGTTTTTAAACATTACCTCTAGTTTTCTAGAGATTCTACTACAAGCAGGATTACTTAATTATGAACCTGAACATATATATATGGTGTGTTGTAGTATGATTTCCCATCTCTTATTTGTCTCCGCATTGGTCCTGTTATGATTTTAATTTTGCCTTATCTGTAATGCAACCGCGTATAAATTAAAAATAACAAGAAGCGGTGGCGAGGCACAGTAAACCCGTCTCCGGCAGTCATTTTAGTGCTGACGTATAAACACAACAGGATATCTTGTCAACGATGTCACAAATCAAATTTGGAATAAATCGGGTGAAAATTGACGATTTTATGTCCATTGAAATTTAGGCCCCACCCACCTGACACTGACCTTCCCTACTGCTAAATGGGGGGTGACTCCCTGGATGTAATGAGGCATGTTATAGAACGCAGATTTTGAAAGATGCACCATTAGGTTTTGGTTTCATGTCCGTATGGTCAACTTGGAAAGAGTTACGGCAAATAGGCGATTTTTACTTGTCACTTTTTTTTTTTTTTTTACATTTTTGGGGCCTACTGCCTTGGCCTTGGCCAAATTGGGCCCAAAATTTAATCAGGTGATTGGGTAACAGCCCATCATCCCTGTAATTTTAGTCAAAATCGTACCAGTAGTTTACGGGTAAAGTTGTTAACAGAATGATAAACAAACAAACAAACACGTCGAGTGAAAATAATACCCTTCCCCGAGCCCCGCCGGGGCGGGGAAGTATTCTGTGGGTGTGCTTAGCAGGGTGGCGTTGTGAAGGTGGTGGACTCTGTAGTGATTGGGAGAGTGGTAAGTGTAATGGTAGGTTTTGTGGTGTGTGTAGTGATAGATGTAGTGGTAGATGTGGGTGTAGTAATGGTGTAGTAGTAACTATGGTGGTTAAGTTTAGTGGCAGTTGTTGTGTCAGGTATAGTGGCAGGTGTACTGATATATGTGGCAGTTATAGTGGCAGGTGTACTGATATATGTGGCAGCCTTTGTAGTAGTGTTAGATGTGATTAAGGCGTGGTGGTAGGTGCAGCGGTGGTAGTTGTACCGGTGGTGGCAGGTGTGGCGGCAAATGTGGTTACGGTGGAGGTGGTCGGTATTCTGAACTGAATGACAATCACGAGGTAGGTCAAGACGGCACTAAGCATCTGAAAATAGAGAGAGAATAGTTATCTGGAGTAGCAGATGAAATATGACAATCTATTTTCAGATAACTGTACAAGAACACGAAGTGACATATTTGCTTCTAGGTACTGCTTATGCGGATTGGTGCTATTATTACTTTCAGTACTTCAGTAATCCCTTAATTCTTCACTCCGATGACGTTAAGTGCTCTTTTATTATTTTTGCCTCCAGACGATACTCTATAGTGTATTGGGTACCTGAAGTTTATAACTAAAACATATAATTTGTAAATTCTTGCCGAAGCCGAAAAACCCTTTCAACCTGGCAAAAATACGGTTATGAATATGTCATTTCAATGACGTGGTCACAATGGAAAAGAAGTAATTTCGCCCGGTAGCAGAAATAAATTACTTCCAACAGTCCTAAAACTTACCGAAATGATGCAATGGCGGCCCAGTGTGAAGGCACCCAACACCGAAAACTGAGGTCCTCCCACCCTCACCTCCCCCATCAACTCCATCACCTACACCAAAACAAAAAAATCTATAGTTAATGCAGTTTAACTTTGCCCATATTTTCGTCTTCCTTCACTCTCGAAGTAACAACACTTTTCTTGCAATGTTATCCATTGATAAAGTCGATTATCATCTGCATAATCCTTCTTACATATTATATAATTCTTACATACCAGAGAAGATAAAAATCATTGATACAACCAAAACGTGCTGCCTGTTGCTTGACTTCATTTAAGAACTTGGTAAACACTGGATTTTAATTCCTACAAATTTGAAGTGAACGAAGAGAGAGAGAAAAAAAAGTCCATTAA
The DNA here is from genome assembly GCF_032717465.1 of Coenobita brevimanus. Taxonomy (NCBI): domain Eukaryota; kingdom Metazoa; phylum Arthropoda; class Malacostraca; order Decapoda; family Coenobitidae; genus Coenobita; species Coenobita brevimanus. The sequence continues at coordinate 23,852,571 of NC_136958.1, forward strand.
GCTTAACCTGAACCGGTGAAGTTATGCGTACCGAACTGTAGTCATGACCCTTTGTTCCCATGATGACATTTAACTGTTCATTCTTAGGTTTTCTTCATTGCAGCGCAATCACGATTACGTTATCTAGTGCATAAATCCCCCTTTGATGACTGAGAACTTATGCATGCTACCTTTATCATGCTCAAAGAGTTTTCAGTGATCACTTGATATATATATTTAATACAAAAAAACTAAAGCACGCCAAACTAAATTTTGTAAAGCAGCATAAATTCAGGTTACAGCCTAAGATTACTTACAAGTAATTACCTTCATTACTACTAGTAACCTATGAACAAGTGGCAGCATATGAATCTGGGACACTATCAATGTGTCACAGAAGTCTATTATTTGATACAATTGACAACTTTGACATAATCACATGCTTGTTGATAGTACTGACATCAATGAACGGTTGCGTGAAATATAGGTTGAGATGACCTAGTAAGTGTGTTGCATGAACGCTGGAAATATTGTAGCTAGACATCCACTTAACACAGACACTGTCCCAGGTTCATGTGTGGCCAACTGTACGTCCACAGCAGGATGAAGTTTGTCTAACTTTCCACAGGGTGTTATGAATGGATGATATATTTGTCATTATAACGTCACTATAACGTGTTCTACTGCAGTGCACACTTAATAAAATGTATCATGCACGATGGGCTTGATGATATCCAGTGGACATAATTATATAGTCTACAATATCCCTCGTAGTACCCTCATAAAATTAATTTATCATGGGCTGAGTATGGATATAATAATAATGCTGACTTGTATCACAGTGTGACACTTTATGAAATCTTTATGAAAGCAGGACTTTCATCATGTTATAGAGACATTAGGACTTTTACAAAAGCACTCATCTATAGCATCACAGTATTATCATGTGAAACGTGCACTCATACTAGTATAGCCTACATGCCTCTCTTTCCCAGCCAAATGCTTGTCCGTGTAGTGGTGAGACTAACCTGCTCCTTGACTATGGGTGACGTCTCATTCAAACTCAACCACCGCAGACGTCGTAGAATTTCCCCTCTCTGGAATTATTGAAGGATTACTTATATATACATTATCCCACAATTATATATAATGCACTCTTCACAATTACAGGACAAGGCAGATATCATCCTTTTTCCACATTATAGTCTGTTTAGGCCAGAGGTTCCCAAAAGGGAGAGAAATTCTCCCTGGCGAGAAATGTGGACATTCCAGGGGAAAATAAACACATAAAGACATAAAGTAGCCTTTTTGAAGTGTTATTGGTTATTGATTTTATAAATTTTTGGCCAGATGCTTTCCAACTTTATATTTCTGCTGTCTAAGAAGAAAGTCAGGCTTTAGGTCCCCAAATAAATAGCATACTACATAAGACAACAAAAACTATCAAAATTTTCCCAATCTTTGTAAAAATCCCCATAATACGCTAAATTTCTTGTCATTAGGAGTAATAAAAATACATTTAATGGAGGTGAATTGACTCTATACTCTAGAAGTATTTAAATTATCTCAGAACGGGGAAGGAATTATCACCTTAGGAAGTTGGGGGGGGGGGAATAATCAAATATTTTCTGGCGAAAGTGGGGAATGGTCATGAAAACTGAGGTAATATTATGGGTTAGTGGTATGGGACACCTGCCAGTTTGGACGGAAAGTATTCCCAGAACAGCCATTATGAGGGAGGATTATTTAGCGATATATCTAGCTAACTTTACTTTTTTGACGAATGCTTTCAGTTGAGGATTTTTTTATGTACTTTATTAATTCATTCAGCTTAGAGACTTTCTTTTTCTAACTGAACAGGTTAAATATAGTTTTTTTTTTTATGTTAAGGACACAACAATTCTACTTTATGTGTAACACTGAACATAATGGAAGGTTCTTGCATTATGTCAGCAATTTCTCTGGTATATGCATTGCAATCTGTTTCATTTCCTTCACCAGACTGTACAATGACTTCATAATCTTCACCAGATTAACCCTTAATCTATCGAATCAGTACAAGTGCTAATCTGGTTGTCTACCGATGGGCCTTGGGATTAGAACGGTGTTCTGATCGTTGTTTCATGCCTGTGTTTGAATCGTTAAGTACTTGTGGGAACGGCCATTGGTATGTGTCATGTTTAGACAGACACATATGTATTTTTTTTTTTTTCACTCTGTCTAAGAGTTGCTTTGGCACCGGCCACATTAGGGTTTACTAAGCTTCCCCAGCTTTCACACTAATAGCTTTACATTGTGAACGTGCTAGTACAAAGAACAAAATTTGTATTACTCGTGAGCGAACTAAAAATGTTTAAAGATCTTATTGATGACTTTGTGAGTATTTACTTCTTTCAATATAAAATGTAAACAATGGGTACAACTTCATAATGAAATGAGTGAAAGTATGATACAACAGACAAAAACAAAATACATGATTGATGGGAATCAGTAACACGTGAAAATATCTGCTTTTTTTTTTTTTTTTTTTTTTTTTTTAAGGTAATGATTACTGTATTGTTTTGCAGCAGCCAAGTGGTTATTGGTTATTGTTGCTAGCTGTGAAGCTGCCGACTCATCAGTATTTGACAAAGTTATTGTTCAGATCCTGGTGTCGACAGCAGGTGTCATTTGACTCAGGTGTCCATGAACCTATATGGATTGCAAAATAATATGAGTACTTGAGACAACACTTGTGGGGAGGTAAGTGTCGCAACCTGGATGATGGAGTGGTCTCGTATCTCAGGATGGTGATTGTATAATCCACCACGGGCTGAAATGCGTAGGTTACACAGATGAGCACTGTGGAGAAATGGTTCCAAATAGATGTCCCCCCTTTTATCTTTTCATGAAGTATTATTAGCTGCATATAGCTGCAGTGTATAATGCTTAATTTAGCAGTTTTATTTAGCTCAACAGGGTATGATAAATGTGACCTTACACAAGTTATAAATCTGCATTTTATTAGCCTAATCTGTTTGATGTATTGTCCATGTATAGTTCGATATTTTTTTTTCCCCAAAAACATAAATTTACACATCTGACTTGACAGAAAAATACTGGTTCGAATAATCTGAAAACTTTTGTAGGGCAGAGAGAATTCTCATAACATGACACACGTACCAGGAATGAAAGGTGCCTTGTGCTAGACACACAATTATCATTCACATCTGCCCCTCTCCCGGTGACGACTCGAGGTGCCTGGAACCACTGTCTGACTCTCTTCTTCTTCATTTCTGCAACATTCGCGGCCTTTCATCTAACTTTCGCTCTGTTGAGCACCACCTCTCCTCCTCTAAACCTCACCTTCTTTTTCTAACGGAGACTCAACTGTCTGAGGCAACTGACAGCAAACCCTTTTCTGTATCCTCCTACTTTCTCTATACTCATTTCAAAGCCAAAGGTGGCTGTTGTGTATACATACGCAACGACTTATCTTGCTCTCGTGTTCCTGAACTTGATTCTTCTGAATTCTCCACTCTCTGGCTTCGGCTTTCCTGTCATTCTCTGACTAAATATATCTGTGCTGTTTACTTATCCCCTAATTCTACTGACTATCAAAAATTCTTCGACTATCTTACTTCTACGATGGAACACATTCTGTCCATTTCTCCTTTCTCTGAAATCTCCATTCTTGGAGATTTCAATGTTCACCACCACCTTTGGCTCTCCTCTCCTTTCACGGATCCACCTGGTGAACAGCCTACATCTTTTCTATCCTTAATGACCTAGAGCAGCTTGTACAGCACCCTACCCGTATCCCTGACCGCCTTGGAGAGAGCTCCAACATACTTGACCTCTTCCTCACAACTAATCCTTCTGCTTACTCTGTTAATCTTTTCTCTCCGTTGGGCTCCTCCGATCACAACCTTATTACCTTAACCTGTCCTATCGGCTCCAGTACGGCCTGCGGACCCTCCAGGGAAACGTCGTCTCTGGCATTTTGGAGCTGCGGACTGGGAGGCCCTCAGGCAGTACTTCTTTGATTTTCCCTGGAATGATTATTGCTTCCATGGCCGTGAGCCATCTGAGTGTGCCTTGCGTATTACGGAGGTTATTCTCTCGGGCATGGAAGCATACATTCCTTTCTCATATCCTTTGACTAACGCAAGAAAGCCTTGGTTTAATCACGCTTGTTCTAATGCTGTCCGCAACAAGGAGAAGGCCTACAAAAGGTACCGGAGCCAACCCACCCCTGAATCACATAATCTTTACGTTTCTGCCCGGAATCATGCTAAGTCTGTTCTTCGCTCTACTAAAAATAATTTCATCCATACTAAATGCTCTCAACTCTCCAACTCGAATTCTTCCCGCTCCTTCTGGCACCTTGCCAAAAATCTTTCTAACAACTTTACCTCCATCATCCTTCCCTCCTCTCTTTTCTACTCTGATGGTTCTGTAGCTATTTCTTCTACTGATAAAGCAGATCTCTTGCTGAACTTTCTCCTCCAATTCCACCTTAGACGATTCGGTGCTGTTCCTCCATCACTTCCCCCTCTGACTTCCTCATGGCTGACATTAAAATTTCTTCAGTTGATGTATTTTCTGCCATTACTGGCCTCAGTACTAACAAGGCATATGGGCCTGATGGGGTCCCTCCTGTTGTTCTCAAAAACTGTGCTTCTGTGCTTACACCCTGCCTAGGCAAACTATTTCGCCTTTGTCTGTCAACTTGTACCTTTCCTTCTTGCTGGAAGTTTGCTCTCATTCAGCCAGTCCCAAAGAAGGGTGACCACTCCCAACCCTCCAACTATCGTCCAATTGCTTTAACGTCCTGTATTTCAAAAGTTTTCGAGTCAATTCTTAATAAAAAAATTTTAAGGCATCTTTCCTATCACAACCTTCTTTCCGATCGTCAGTATGGGTTCCGTCAGGGACGCTCCACTGGCGATCTTCTCACCTACCTTTCAGATTCCTGGTCATCCTCCTTTCGGGACTTTGGCAAAAGCTTTGCCATTGCACTTGACATCTCAAAGGCTTTCGATCGAGTCTGGCATAAATCTTTAATTTCCAAACTGCCCTCCTACGGTTTCTATCCTTCTATCTGTACCTTCATCGCTAGCTTCCTTTCTGGTCGTTCTATAGCTGCTGTCGTAGACAGCCATCGTTCTTCTCCTAGATCTATCAACAGTGGTGTTCCTCAGGGCTCTGTCCTATCACCAACTCTCTTCCTTTTATTCATCAATGATCTTCTAAGCTGTACATCTAACCCTATCCACTCATACGCTGATGACTCCACCCTTCACCTTTCCATTCGGTTCCCCGCAACGCCCATCTCAACAGTTACTTCAACAAACAAGGGATGAGGCTATGGCACACCTAATGTCTGACTTGGCTCATATCTCTGACTGGGGTAAAAATAATATGGTTGTCTTTAATGCTTCTAAGACTCAGTTCTTACACCTATCAACCCGACAAAATCTTCCACAGGTATACCCACTAATGTTTAATAATATTCAGCTTAATCCTGCAGCATCCTTGAACATGCTTGGGGTTTCATTTACTCGGGACTTATCTTGGAAAGATCACATTACATCTCTTGTAAAATCTGCTTCCCAAAGATTGGGTGTGCTAAGCCGACTCCGTTCTTTCTTTACCCCTGCACAATTCTTGACTCTATACAGGGTTTTATCCGCGCCTGTGTGGAGGACAACTCTCATGTGTGGGGAGGCTCCCCACATACAGCTCTTCTCAATAGGGTGGAGTCAAAGGCCTTTCGTCTCATTAACTCTCCTCCTCTTACTGACTCCCTTCAACCTCTGTCTCTTAGCCGCACTGTTGCATCTTTATCTCTTTTCTATCGCTACTTTAATGGTCACTGCTCCTCTGAACTGTCTGCTTGCATTCCTCCACCTCTACGACGGGCGCGTAGCACCCGTCTGGCAGCAAACTCTCATCCCTTTTCTGTCCAACTCTCTAATGCAAGAGTTAACCGTTACTCCCAGTCTTTCATTCATGCAACAGGTCAGCTCTGGAACTGTCTCCCTCTGTCTGTATTTCCTCCTGCCTATGATCTCCAGTCTTTCAAACGCAGTGTGTCCAGGCATCTCAAAATGATCGGATCTTGAATTTGGCTCTCTATTGTATTTTGTTTTTCTCTTGGAGGGAACTGTTACTGCGGGCTCATGGCCTTTGGTTCCTTCTTCCTCGCATAAAAAAAAAAAAAAAAAAAAATTCACTTCGTCACTGGGGAGAGAAAATCCTTTAATTCGACACAGTGTAGGTTACAAGGACAGTAAACTGCTTAGTAAAATCCTTATACACTCTTATAATGCCTAATAGTCATGCTATGCTCGAGAGTGCAGTAAGTGCAACTTCGCCTCTGCAAGCCTCAACGATAAGTTCGCAGACATATGAACAAAATTCACATATTATGTCAATCATCCAGGTCAATTAATGAGTTCTCTCTTTGAAAACTGTGACATACAGATTGTTACAATTCTTTTTTATTTTTCTCTTAATCCAGGATAAAAGTAGGAGACTGCCACCTAGGAAAGCGCAAATAAGTTTCATCTCCATGTGAATCCACCCCATCCACAATCTACTCTTTCATTACCGCGTGAGGGGATCTTCTAAGCCAGGGATGGGGAACCTTTCTCCTATTAAGGGCCATTAGGATATTTTTAACATCATTTTGCGGGCCATACAAAATTATCAACTTAAAATCAACTGTCGCCCAGTACATTATATATATATATATATATATATATATATATATATTATATCCGTTCATGAGTTTATGAAATTGCATTTATGAATCGCCTTGCGGGCCTTATACGGCCCGGAGGCCGGACGTTTCACATCGCTCTTCTAAGCTGAAGGAAAGATCCTACTGTAAACTAAAACAGAATGAAAAGAAAAAAAAGACGTCCTAGAGCAGATGAGAAAATAATAAAATTAATTTTTCTGACCTGTACATCTTACCCTAATTTTCAGAGCCTCCGGAGCATTGAGCAAGAGGATGACATTAACACAAGCCATAAAAGTGAAGGCGATGAGGAGATCTGAGGGCATGTCAGCACCATTGCTAATGTTCACCAGGAAAGTTACAATCGTCACCAGCTCACTGATGAGCTGGACACAGATGATGGGGCCCAGGTAGCTGGTGAGGTCCTCTGTCAGCTGATCGATGGTGCACAGGCACTGACGGACGGATTGGAGGGCATCTATTGCGGAGGAAGATTGGCACGGGGCCGGAGATACTTGGTTGATCTTCCTATGCTTCTTTCCCACAATGCTATCAGTCTGGCGATGGCTGAAGGGTAAGGGTAAGGATGTTCCTTGATCCTGAGATGGTATATCTTTCTGGCCTTTAGGAGATACTGGGTACGGTTTGCCATTATCTATGTTTGCAGAACACATTTTCTCAGTGTTATCAAACAAGGGAGCAAAACCCGAGTTTAGTGTTTGTTCAAGAAGCTGAAGTGTTGCATGAAAGAAGACAGGGAAGATGAACTTGATGGGAAATAAGTATAATGCCATAATAAAAAACTGAATCCTCGCAACAGCCATTAATTCTGCCAACCAACATTGCACCATAATGTAAATATCTGAAACGAGGAACAAAACAAGATAATACAAAGATTTCCTGTCAGTGTTTCCTCTATCTATCATTTTATAGGCGATGTCCAATACTGAAGTAAGGATGCGAACGAGCTCCTTTCCAAAGATGACTGAATGCAGCACAATGATAATTACACAAACATAGAAGGCAGTCATGCTGAGCAACTGCACAATCACATCGATAAAATAAACAAGTGATGAAAACTTAGACACGGGATGATTCAAGAATAAGTTGACTAAAACGACCAAAACTGAAGCTGGTAGAAACAGACTGTACACTAGAAGGGGCTTGTGGAGTACAGAATAACACCGGCCCACGGCGACACGGTAGGGGAATAATCCCAAAACACGCAAAGCCTCCACAAGGAACATGAGTACATGTACGCAACGCTTCACTGTAAACCTCATGATCTAAAGGCTGCTGCTAACACTTCCACACAAGGGCCATCTGTAAACTGATGGTTAGCTACCGCCAGAGTATGTTTTTTCAGCAGAGAAAGCCTTTGGTTGAGGGCTAGTCTTAACAATAATCATTCATAGGAGACTTGCAAACTCACAATGTTGATAATCGTAAACAGATAATAGAGTTTTGAGCTGGGTGTAGGAAATCTGCAGCTGTCTGTGAAATCGGTAAGCTTGTTTAAGGGGCACCTCTTCTCCGAAGTGCAGGAGGGAGGCCTCTCCCTACTTTCTCAATATCGACTTGTCGGTTGATAGACTATGACCAAGAGCCGTCTTCTTCATTTTAGTGGCTGAATCACTAGATTGTAGATAATCAGAGGCCCAGTTGTGCGTGGCGGTGGAGTGAAAAAGCTGGTGGTTAAGAATCCCTTTGCACTGGTCAAATAACGTTTTTGAAGTTATACTCTGGTAGAGGCACAAGAAAATATTATATTAAACACATCTTTTCTTTTGTATTCTCAGGCCCAATTGTGAATGTTAGGTGAAGAGAAACAGCTGGTCAGCCACGTTGGACGGTGAACATCACATAACTGAAGCCACAAGCCTTGTCCCTCGGCTTTACCTGGGCGAGGCAAAAGTCAATACAAGTATCGATGTTAACGTCAGCACGAGAGGAAAACGTAATTACACGGCGTGCTCTAGATATCAGCTTCGATTGCATGCAATGTGTGTATGTGAATGTGTGTGTGTGTGTGTGTGTGTGTGTGTGTGTGTGTGTGTGTGTGTGTGTGTGTGTGTGTGTGTGTGTGTGTGTGTGTGTGTGCTCTTCCATTATAATTATGCTACTGGCTAAGAATTTTTTAAAGCCTTAGAGCAGGGGTGGGGAAAGTCCGGCCACCTGGCCGTATAAGGCCCACAAGACCATTTGATAAGGCCCGCGAAACAATTCATAAATGCAATTTCATAGGCTCATGAACGAATATATATATATATATATATATATATATATATATATATATATATATATATTGCCAGACGCCTAAATCCCGTTTGGGGTGGCTACAAACAAATCGCCTCCACGTCGCCCTGTCCCCCCCCCCTCTCTCATATATCTCTCAACCCCATCCCTCCATCTCATCCTCGGCCTCCCCCTCCCTCTTCCCCCCTCCACCTCACTCACATACATTTTCTTCGTCAGTCTTTCACTCTCCATCCTCTCCACATGGCCAAACCACCTCAGTGTGTTCCTAATAACGCTTCCTATCACATCCACATCCACACCACAACGCTCCTTTATATCCTCATTCGTCAGCCTGTCTCTCCGTGTGACTCCACAGGCTCCTCTTAAATAACTCATTTCCACTGCTCTCACACTTGACTTGTGTCCTTCCAACAATGTCCAAGCTTCACTTCCATACGTTAGAGTTGGTATCACAATACTGTCATGTAGTAACTTTTTCACTTCCATGCTCACTTCCCTGTTTCTTATCACTGCTTTCAAAGAACCAGCAACCTTTCTTCCCTGCTGTACCCTTTCAAACACTTCACCCTCCAAACCTCCATCCTTACTCATCACACTACCCAAGTACTTAAACATACTCACATTTTCCAGTTCCTCACCATCCAACCTCGCTGTACATTCACAGACTTGACCTCTCTCAAAGACCATCACTTTACTCTTCCCTACATTCACCTTTAGATTCCGTTTCTTTCACACTCTCCCAAACTCATCCACCAAGCCTTGCAGCTCCCCTTCGTCTTCACTCAACAACACAGTATCATCTGCAAACAACAGTACAGGGAGTTTCCAAACACTATCCTCTCTCACCAGGGCCACTCCAACATCCACTACCCTACCTTGTACCTCTTTTATTACCCCATCCATGTACAGATTGAACAACCATGGAGACATGACACATCCCTGTTTCAACCCAACTTTCAAAGAGAAAAATTCACTTAGTTCACCATCCACACGCACTGCAGCCTTAGCACCATCATGCATACTCTTCACAGCATTCAACAACTTCCAATCTACTCCATATATTCTTAATACTTTCCACAGTCCTTGTCTATCCACCCTGTCATATGCTTTCTCCAAATCCATGAAAGCCGCATACAACTTCTTTCCCTCCTCTAGAAACTTTTCCACTAAAGATCTAAGAATGAATATCTAATCTACACAACCTGTTCCCTTCCTAAAGCCTCCCTGTTCTTCTGCAACTAATTCGTCTGTTCTTTCTCTAACTCTGTCAATAAGTATCCTACCATACACTTTTCCTATTATACCAAGAAGACAAATGCCCCTATGATTACCACACACTTCTTTTTCCCTTTTTCCTTTGTACAAGGGAATAATTATAACTGACTTCCAATCCTCCGGGACTCTACCTTCCTCCCAGGCCAATCTGCACATCTTCCACATCCATTCTACTACTATCTCTCCCCCATGCTTCAGCATTTCACCACACACTCCATCAATTCCTGGGACTCTCCCCAATTTAACTTTCTTCATTGCTTCCACAACCTCTATCCTACTGATTTCTTCCTGTCTTCTCACCTCCCTCCTTCTCCCTGCCATTCCCCACCCACTTATACTCGCATTACTTCCATCTTGTATGTTCAACAATTCCTTAAAGTGTTCTCTCCATCTGCTCACTTTCTCTCCCTTCTCCACTAGTAATCTACCATTTTTATCTTTCACTCCCCTCCTAACTTCACTTCCACCCTGTCTTACTCTCTTCACCTCTTTCCAGAACATTTTCTTACAGTCCCTCTACTTTACACTCAAATTCCTTCCAAATTCCTCATCCATTCTCTTCTTACTCTCTCTTTCTAATCTTTTCACCTCTCTCTTTCTTTCTGCATATAACTCTCTCTTCCGCCTCTCAACTTCTTCCACGCCCCTATTTCTCATCCATTCATTGTATGCTTTCTTCTTTTGTGCCACAGCCTGTCTCACCTCTTCAGTCCACCAAGCTGTTCCTTGCACCCCCCTCCGTCTTCTCTTCCTCCCACACACCACATCACATGCTGCACATATTTCTTCTGTAAATATCCTGCACACACCTTCCACGTCCCCCATCTGCTCCAATTCATCTTTGCCCAATTGTTCCTCCACTTCTCTCTTATACTCTGCCTTTTTCTCATCCTCTTGTAACCTTTCCACTTTCCTTGCAACTACTCCTTCCTCTTATCTTTCCCTTCTTCTATTCCTCCATCTTACTTGGATCCTAATTCTGGCCACCACCAAGTAGTGGTCAGAAAGTCCACTCCCCTAACCTCTATACGCTCTTGCATCCATTAATCATCTTCACAGCCTTTCATCCACACACAAATAATCAATCATTGCCTTCCTTTCATTCAGTTCACCACCCACCCATCTCATCACTCGCCATGTATACCTGTGGATCATTTTATGCCTGAAGAGGGAATTGGCTATATATATATATATAGATAGATAGATAGATAGATAGATAGATAGATATATATATATATTTTATGCGAGGAAGAAGGAACCAAAGGCCATGAGCCCGCAGTAACAGTTCCCTCCAAGAGAAAAACAAAATACAATAGAGAGCCAAATTCAAGATCCGATCATTTTGAGATGCCTGGACACACTGCGTTTGAAAGACTGGAGATTATAGGCAGCAGGAAATACAGACTGAGGGAGACAGTTCCAGAGTTGACCTGTTGCATAAATGAAAAACTGGCAGTAAAGGTTAACTCTTGCATTAGAGAGTTGGACAGAAAAGGGATGAGAGTTTGCCGCCAGACGGGTGCTACGTGCCCGTCGTAGAGGTGGAGGAATGCAAGCAGACAGATCAGAGGAGCAGTGACCATTAAAGTAGCGATAGAAAAGAGATAAAGATGCAACAGTGCGGTGAAAAGACAGAGGTTGAAGGGAGTCTGTAAGAGGAGGAGAGTTAATGAGACGAAAAGCCTTTGACTCCACCCTATTGAGAAGAGCTGTATGTGGGGAGCCTCCCCACACATGAGAGTTGTACTCCAGACAGGGGCGGATAAAACCCCTGTATAGAGTCAACAATTGTGCAGGGGTAAAGAAAGAGCGGAGTCGGCTTAGCACGCCCAATCTCTTGGAAGCAGGTTTTACAAGAGATGTAATATGATCTTTCCAAGAAAAGTCCCGAGTAAATGAAACCCCAAGCATGTTCAAGGATGATGCAGGATTAAGCTGAATATTATTAAACATTAGTGGGTATACCTGTGGAAGATTTTGTCAGGTTGATAGGTGTATGAACTGAGTCTTAGATGCATTAAAACAACCATATTATTTTTACCCCAGTCAGAGATACGAGCCAAGTCAGACATTAGGTGTGCCATAGCCTCATCCCTTGTTTGTTGAAGTAACTGTTGAGATGGGCGTTGTGGGAACCGAATGGAAAGGAGAAGGGTGGAGTCATCAGTGTATGAATGGATAGGGTTAGATGTACAGCTTAGAAGATCATTGATGAATAAAAGGAAGAGAGTTGGTGATAGGACAGAGCCCTGAGGAACACCATTGTTGATAGATCTAGGAGAAGAACGATGGCCGTCTACAACAGCGGCTATAGAACGACCAGAAAGGAAGCTAGTGATGAAGGCACAGATAGAAGGATAGAAAGCGTAGGAGGGCAGTTTGGAAATTAAAGATTTATGCCAGACTCGATCAAAAGCCTTTGAGATGTCAAGTGCAATGGCAAAGCTTTCGCCAAAGTCCCGAAAGGAGGATGACCAGGAGTCTGAAAGGTAGGTGAGAAGATCGCCAGTGGAGCGTCCCTGACGGAACCCGTACTGACGATCGGAAAGAAGGTTGTGATAGGAAAGATGCCTTAAAATTTTTCTATTGAGAATTGACTCGAAATCATTTGAAATACAGGACGTTAAAGCAATTGGACGATAGTTGGAGGGTTGGGAGTGGTCACCCTTCTTTGGGACTGGCTGAATGAGAGCAAACTTCCAGCAAGAAGGAAAGGTACAAGTTGACAGACAAAGGCGAAAGAGTTTGCCTAGGCAGGGTGTAAGCACAGAAGCACAGTTCTTGACAACAACAGGAGGGACCCCATCAGACACATATGCCTTGTTAGTACTGAGGCCAGTGATGGCATAAAATACATCAGCTGAAGAAATTTTAGTGTCAGCCATAAGGAAGTCAGAGGAGGGAAGTGATGGAGGAACAGCACCGGAATCGTCTAAGGTGGAATTGGAGGAGAAAGTCTGTGCGAAGAGATCTGCTTTATCAGTAGAAGAAATAGCTACAGAACCATCAGAGTAGAAAAGAGGAGGGAAGGATGATAAGGTAAAGTTGTTAGAAAGGTTTTTGGCAAAGTGCCAGAAGGAGCGGGAAGAATTCGAGTGGGAGAGTTGAGAGCATTTAATATGGATGAAATTATTTTTAGCAGAGCGAAGAACAGACTTAGCACGATTCTGGGCAGAAACATAAAGATGATGTGATTCAGGGGTGGGTTGGCTCCGGTACCTTTTGTAGGCCCTCTCCTTGTTGCGGACAGCATTAGAACAAGCGTGATTAAACCAAGACTTTCTTGCTTTAGTCAAAGGATATGAGAAAGGAATGTATGCTTCCATGCCCGAGAGAATAACCTCCGTAATGCACAAGGCACACTCAGATGGCTCACAGCCATGGAAGCAATAATGATTCCAGGGAAAATCAAAGAAGTACTGCCTGAGGGCCTCCCAGTCCACAGCATCTCGAAATGAACAGATCTTAAATTTGGCTCTCTTTTGTATTTTTTTTTCTTAGAAGAAACAGTTTTGCTGGCTCATAGCCTTTGGTTCCTTCTTCTTTGCATAAAAAAAAACTCTTACTAGACTTGTCAGTCTTCGGTTTAGGCCGTAATGACTGTGAGGCAGCAGCAGCCTGAGAATATGTGGAAGCCTTGGGGATGTCAGTGAGAGAGTTGGAGCAGACAGGAGGCTGAGATGGAAAGGTACTGTGAGTGGCAGGGGGGAGCAGGACAAGGTCAGTCTGCATCTCGACAAAGCACATCACAGGATGGGACATTACTGCTGAAGCATAGGACCTATTCGGTGTAAGAGTTGCATGCAACTCCTTCACCTTTTTCCTAGCTTCATAGTAGGAAATACCCTCAGTTGCCTTCACCGTGCAGACCTTCTTCTCCTCCTTCCACTTGGGACAGTCCCTTGAGGAAGTGAAGTGGGTGCCCTTGCAGTGAAAGCAACATACTGTCTTGGCTGTGCAGCATTCCACATCATGACCTTGACTTGCACACTTGCCGCACACTGGCTGGGAAGCCCGACAAGTCTTGTCACTATGCCCATACAACTAGCAGTTCAAACAACGTAGAGGGTTAGGGTTATATGTCTGCACATGAACAATTTCATAACCGATTTTTACATGACTAAGCAGTGATACTTTACCAAAAGTCAAAATGATGGTTGCAGTCTGTGTCCTGATGTCATAAAGACTTTGTAGTTAGTTGTAGAGAAGTATATTTTAGACTTGTGGTCGAGCGGCTTTTATATCTTGTAGTAGTTTCCCCACCAGATGTCATGTAGTGACGGGAGAGGTAAAGAATAGTATGGGACTATTTTTATTTGTCTTGGAAATATTAAACAGGTATAATAGTATAAGTCCTGGGTAGCTACCTCCCTGTCTCGCTATCTCTCTCTCTCTCTCTGTTCTAAAGCTAATCTCCGTCTCGACCTCTCTATAGGGTCGCTTGTCTCCTTCTAAACTCTCTTCCTCACATCTCGTGTAGTAGGGTGTGTGTGTCACGTATCTTCCTCATGGTAACAGAACTTTCTCACGAGAGGACTGCTGACAGCTAACTGAATCATCTCCTTACTGGCCGCTGTCGTCAGCTTTCCCCCGTGTAAGAGTTTAGCGCTGCTCGCTTCTCGCAAACACAACACCTTCTCATCATTTGACTTCCTGCTTCTATCTGTCTCTCTATCTATCTATTTATCTATCTATCTATTATGTAGTCCTATATTTGCTCGGCCGCGCGAAAATGACGTACCATCGACATTTAATAGTTATAATATATTAATACATACTACATACACATTATAATGAACTTATAAGCTAATTAAGTGAAATACATAATATTGTAAAGTAACATAATTGTATGAATATTGTATACATATATTATGCATAGTAAATAGTGATTATTCAGTAATATTACATTTTAAATAAGTTGAATACATATTGGAATAAATGCATTAAAGTAAATTATTTAACTGTAATACAGTATGTACTTGGGTTATTATAGTGAAATGCATACATGCAAGAATAAAAATAGTTTAAAATTAAGATTATTGTAAGAGTTACTAATATTTCATTTAAAGATAATGGTACTGGTCTGCCATATATGGGTCATTCTTCTTTGTGTTATTATTATTATTATTATTATTATTTTTTTTTTTTTTATATATATAATTAATACTATATACAAAATATATACACTTCATTCAGGGTGGTTAACTGTGATGTTAACTCTCCCCCACTAAACAATGACTCCAAATTAGCAATTCTTGCATGCATTCTGTGCATGGCCAACAGCAATACTGCAACCACAATGCAGATAATTATGAAGACAGAAGGTGCTTGGCTATACACATAATATGGGTTGAACATACTCAAACTCAAATCTTCCCAGGGCTTCATTGTTTCATTGATCAGCTGCATAGTTTCAAACTTAGGTGAAGTCAGCTTAATACTTGTGCTCATGTTTAAGTCCATATCAGGCAGTGGGTGGAAATGTTTGTGTGTATGGTTGATAATGGCGTAGTGATTGATGGTGGAAAAAGTAGACATGGATGGTGTAAATACCGCACAGTAGTCTGGTGCTATGTATAATCCTGAGGCTGATGTATGAGATGGTGGTATATCTGGACAGACTATGTAAACTGATGTGTTATGAGGAAAATAAAAACTGCGAGTGTCCAATGCGTTGATGGTGTACAAGTTTATCTGGAGCAAAAGTGAAGTTGCAATGATGATGAATATTGTTATTGCTGATGATAGCCATTTCACAAGGGACCGTATCAGTAGGCTGAAACGTGAAAATGTACGCAGGACAAAGATGAACAGCATGTAAGGATAAAGTGCACTTTCGCTCAATCGTTGACTCACTTGCGAAAGTGACAGTGTCTCGTCTCTTGGAGACCATGATGAGTTCGGTGTCTGTGTTGATGTTGATGATGACTAAAGTGTTGTTGTTTCTATAGGGGAAGGGGTGTATTTGGTATACTGTGAAGAGGTCTTCCGTGATGAATGGTACATGAACTATCACTGATGTTGGTGTTAGTGTTGCTTCCAAGTACGGGTAATATTGCATAAATTCCCTACTGCGGAACAATGGCTTCAATTTATGTTTATGTATGCCTTGACTAACTATCTGACGTAGCTCATGAACTGGGAGTAAGTCATTTGTGATCTTGCCATCACCAGCATTCGAAATTCCTTGCATAAGTGCCCTGAAATGATCTCTAGTGTTCTCTAATTGTAGTAGAATCGTGTCAATATGTTCTGTGATGATGGAGAAGTGCTGTAAAAGGGTAACGTTACCCTCCAAGTTATTTATTTTATCTATACTCGAGAGCTACGTTTTCTGCTTGTTTCAGATTTTTCACAATTGTTTTCATTGCTGAGTTCTGTCCTGTGATGAATTTATCTTGGTATGTTAGTACCTGAGCTATCTTATTAAATTTTTTGTTTATTTCTTTAAGGTCATCCTCTGTAGCCAATCCAAAGATGTTCCCAAGAATTGCGCCGCCCAGATCGAACAAACCGCGCTTTTGGCGAGTACGTGTGATGTTGTTCCTGTCGCTCAGCACCTCTGTTCCATAAGATGGGAGATCTTGGATCATGACGAGCATAGTTGACTTCGCCTGTTCTAGTTTCCATTTCGCTAACTTCACCATTTCATCCACTTCCTTGGTGATATGTGATTGTGAAACATAATTCCCTATCTTGAAGTCCAGAGTTCGCATCGGCGTCGCAAGTCTTTCTATATAAGTAGGTAAGTCATACAAGTAATCTAGACTTATTTCAGTACTCATGACGTCCTTGACGATTGTAGTCGTGGCCGTTGGAGCTATGAGGCATCCTTGTCGTACTATATGCTTGGGGTCTAGGTGCGCATATACCCTTACTATGTATAGGAGAATCCATAGCATAAGTCCCTTCATCGTAACCTACCGAAAAAAAAAAAAAATCTATTAATTTCCTATAAAGCTGTGGTTGATGATAGTGATGATGTGCGTTACGGTTGGCTGTTATTTCAATTATAGAAGGAGTTTAAATCGATATTTAATTCCCGTAAATGATGTACTGTAGATTTCAGTGGAATAGTTGCACCTACGTTCGATTGTTTGGTATATGACCTTAATTTCTTTGTGTAATCATTGTTGTGTTCTTGCTTGGTTTCTTGAGGTACGGTCACCTGTTCGGTTGTATCCGAGGCTGAATAATTATGTGATAATTCCCTTGAAACTCGTTTTAAATGGTCAATATGAACTTGTTTTTCCTCGCCACTTGAAAGTGACTTAATTAAAACTTTGTTTGCCTTTATGTTAATTACTCTGTATGGGCCCTCAAATTTAGGGGATAATTTATTGTCTCTCGTATGAATGACTCCGTAAACAATGTCTCCTAAGCTGATAGGTGAATCTTTTGCCTTTTTGTTAAATGCCTCCGTCATTTCTTCCTTGGACATCGTTAATTGTTTTTGCACTCTTTTGTGTATGTCCTGGAATTCACGTAAACGGAGTTTAGAGTAATCATCGTAATTGTATATAGGCATGCTGTCACCTTCTAGGAGCTCATATGGTAATTTTTTATCTGTGCCATATATAATGAAATGTGGTGTGTCACCAATGGATTTATTTATAGACCCATTAATGGAGGCCTCTACTCTGGGAATCCAATCATCCCAGCTTGCATAATTTTCACTGAGAATGTGTCGTAGCACATCTAATACCTTTTATTTTGTCTCTCTACTAACCCATTCGATGCTGGGTGATAGGCCAAAACGTTAACCTTTTTAATGTTGTATTGTTTACATATTTCTTGTAAGATCTCAGAATTAAATTCTCCTCCATTATCACTTATTAATACCTTTGGGGTAGTAAAGCGACATATTACATTATCTGTTATTGCCTTTGCTACTGTCTCTGCTGTCTTATCTTTAATTGGAGCTAAAATGACATAACGGGAAAAATGATCCGTTGCTACGAATAAGTATAGGTTATTATTGTATGATAATGGCATCTTGAGTAAATCAACAGCGACAACGTCCCATGGTTGATGTGGTACTGGGTAATTACCCATCGGTGCAGGTGTGATTGGGTATCCTTTGTGTTTCGCACATGATTCGCATCTGTCTATATGATTGTGTATATCTCTTCGTAATGAAGGCCAGTAATATAATAGCTGGGCTTGGTTGAATGTCTTATCCTTTCCAGGGTGTCCTGCATGTGGGCTGTCGTGTATCATTCGTAATACTTGGGGTATCATGTCATTAGGTACTACCAACTGGTTAGTATTTCTTTGGCGTTTTGGTTGTTTAGAGTTAATTTTGTATAATGTATTATTGACCATTGTGAATTGTTCAAGTGGGACATGCAGTTTGGGTAATTGTATGTCATCTCCACTTTCTAACTTGTATATTACTTTTGACCATACTGGGTCAAGTCTTTGTGCCTTTGCGATATCCTCGTGGTTTGGGATATTTCCTTTGAGATCTAACGCCGCAACCTGAATTGTGTTCGGGTTCCTAGATAATGCGTCAGCTACTATATTCATTTTACCTTGTATATAATGTATTTGTACACTGTAGTTTTCAACTGTACATTTCCATCTTGCTCTCCTCCCAGAAAGGAGTTTTTCTTTAAACATACCCACCAGTGGTTTATGGTCGGTGAATAAGTGGATTTCGTAACCATATACCAAATCTCGAAACTTTTGTAATGCAAAAATCACTGCAAGTGCCTCTAAGTCTGTAGTGCTATAATTTTTTCTGCACCTCTTGTTTGTCTGCTGGCAAATGCAATTGGTTGATTCTTTCCTCTTTTATCTTTCCTGCATCAGTACAGCCCCTAATCCTTTAACTGATGCGTCTGTACAAATAAGAAATGATTTCGTGTAATCTGGATATGCTAAACAAGGTGCATTCGTTAGTTTAATTTTTAGATTGTTAAATGCCCTTTTTTGTTCTTCTTCCCATTGGAATACAGCATCTTTTTTGAGTAGTTGGAATAGAGGGAAGGCTATATGAGAGAACTGTGGTACGAAGGACCTATAGTACCCAGCCAGACCTAAAAATTGTCTAACTTCGTCAGTCGTAGTGGGTTCAGGAAAATCTCTCACTGCCTGTATTTTGTCATCAGTGGTGTGAATACCATCAGAGCTTAATTTGTGGCCTAAGAAATTTATTTCCTTAAAGCAAAATTAGCATTTAGAAAGTTTAATTTTTAATCCAGCATCACTAAGCTTTTGTAAGAGTAAGTCTAATTTCCTGAGATGATCCTTAATATTCTTCGTTGCGATAATAATATCGTCAAGATAAACAAATATTCCTTGTCCTAAAATTCCGGACAATACGTAATTCATAAGACGCTGGAACGTACCAGGGGCTGTCCTCAGTCTCATTGGCATTCTTGTATATTGATAATGGCCTCTGTTTGTTGAAAAGGCAGTGTATTTACGCGACTCCTGAGATACCGGAATCTGATAGTATCCGTTTAGGAGATCGATGGTCGAGAATATATTATTCTCAGGACCAATATTCTGTAGAACATCACTTAGCAATGGCATGGGAAATCTGTCTGGGATGGTGTGATTATTTAGTTTACGGTAATCTACTACCGCACGCATTTCTCCATTTCTCTTGGGCACAAAGAAAAGGGGAGCGTTCCACGGAGAAACTGAAGGCTCAATAATTCCAAGCTTTAACATTTCATCGACATACTGATTAGCAAGTGTACGTTGGGAGTGTGGTATGCGATAAGCTGGTACGAAAATTGGTGGTGTTTCTGGGTGCACATTAATCATGTGATTAATCAAGTTAGTACACCCTAATTGTTCTCCGGGCAAGGCTACGGTGTCCCTGTGTGTTTCCAGCAGGGTTAACAAATCATTTTCTTCGTCAAATTCACCTGAGTGAATTAAATTCTCTTTTATTCTTTCTCTATCCGTAGATTTTATCTCACTTGTTACTCCACCAATATTTATTTCCTTCACAGGGGCTAAACATTTTTCAATATTAACTATGCAAGTTCCCTTCTTCAACTGAACTTCCCCATTCATGTGATTAATAATGAATATCTGAGTTAGCCCTTCGTCGTTCGTATGACATAATGCGTTTTCTACTGACAATCCTTTTACTTTACATAATTCTTCCAAGACAAGAACAGTACTATTCCGTAATTTGCTCTTTATGGTAACCTTCATGTATGAATTAGGTGGTATAACCAAATCATTAGTGAGATGGGCTGGAAAAATTGATAAATCAGTACTGTTAGCTGGGTCACTAATTCTGGAGGATGGGGTTGCTGGTGTAAGTGGATCTATACACTCATCTGTTTGTGTATGTTTGTTTAAGCCTTTAATATTACCAATTCTTTTTTGCTCTCTTCTACCAATCGGTGAGGGCTCTGAAGTTATTTCCTCTATAAATTCATTATCAAAGTCTATTCCATTCATTTGTGGGAGTATAGTTACGTTCTCAGTTCTCATGGATCTTAAGCCCAGTAACATATGAGCTTTAATTGCTAAGTTGTCAACGATATAGAACAATGCAGAGAATGGTCTTGTAGTTTCTGTGAAACTGAGATTTAATCTTATCATACCTTTTACTGTAATCTCTTGACCATCTACTGTGTTTAATTCTAAATCAGCTTCATCCAGAAAAGTTACTTTCTTTTTATTTTTAAGAATTCTATTTAGTTCTTCATGTGTTATTAAGTTCACTGGAGAGCCTGTATCTAAAAATAAGGAAACGTTTTGATCCTCACATACAGCTGGTATCAAGATACACTCATTTCCCAACATGCCTCCTATGTGAAGTTTAACCTTGTTCTTTTTTATGTTTGTTCGTTTTTTGTCATGACTTGGTCTTCCCCCGATTTGAACATAGACACAATTTTTTCTACTGTTTTGCAATCACTAGTCCAGTGCCCTTGGTATCTATGATGCCTACAGTAAGGACCAAACCCTTGTGTCTTTTGATTATCCTCTTTTGCCTTGATAAAGCATTCATACCTTGTGTGTCCTGGTTTTGCACAGTAATGACACAGAATGGACCTATCCCTTGACTGTGACCTACGAGGTGATTTCCCATAAAAAGTGTTGTTTATAGCGCGAGACCTGCTCGGGCTGCGCGAAAACTTATGAAACTGCGTCTTTGCTTGTTTGGGCTGCCTCATTTCAGGTCGCGATCGATTTTGTTCTCTGTTTGGGGTCGGTGTTGATGTTTTCACAGCTGATACTGTCTCAGGTACCCTGATTCTACCAGAATGTGCATGTGTGTCGACCACACCTGCTTTACTGCACTGCATCTCTACCTCGTTCATTAAGTCTAGTAAGCACATTCCAGGGATGTACGCGATTGTTTTGGCGATCTTAAGGGTTCTATCAGGTAATTTACACTAGGCAGCTACATAACCAATGATGTCCACGACGAGGTCTGGGGACATCTTTCCATCATCTGTTATCCACTTAGAATTCTCCAGAGTAGCTAATAGGGTTCTCTTGATTGTGGAGACATCAGCAGTTATTTCACTGAGCACATGGTTTGTAGTGTGCTCCCTTACAAGATCTACAATTTTATTTAATTCTGGAATTATACCTGGCAAGAAGTTCATACCTCCAGAAAATTTCTTCAGAAATTCAGTTTTAAATTCATCATATGTCCTAGCACGATGTAGCTTATCGGAGCGCAATAAATTGCTTGCTGGACATCTTTCCTGGCTTATGCAAGATGAAAAAATAGCAATTTTCTCTTGTTCATCTAGTATGTGGCGCTTGATGAACATTTGTTCGCACTGACTGATTAATGAAATGACATCAATGCGATCCTTGTCTGTGCCAGAGAATTTTGGGGCAGTCTTATCCTCGTGATACACAAAAACGTGAGGTGTGGTTTTTAGATCAGCAGTATTTGTTTCTTGATTCATATTTAATGATTGCCCTGTTAATTCAACTTGTACGAGTTTATCGTTATGTGAGGGAATGGTAGAATATGTATGACCGGACCGGTGAACCCTGTTAAGTATATTGGCATACGTATTTAAGGCAGCTGCTAAGTCGATACTCTCAACATCTGAAGGGGTTTCCCACTCATCATCCGAAACTCCCGTATTTGTTTCCTTATCTATAACGTGTGGTGTGGGTTGTACAATGGGTGGGCTGTCTCTTAATTGTGAGTCTGATGTTGTGGCAATTTGTGTGTCATCTGGTATTAACGTGGGTGGTTGCGAAAATATTCCTGTCATTAAGATATGATGTTATGAAATACGCCTCTTGTTTATTTATGTCCTAGCAAACTAGATGATTAAATAAGTTGAATATAGCTAATTTTAGCACTGAGAAGAAATGAGCAAGTATAATTTTACCCACTTGATACAGATCGTAGAGGTGTGTCGATACAAAAGTCGATCTCGGAAGAAAATACAGGTTTGATTGAAGATCTCTTGATAATTCTAGTGGTGTGTTGATGGACGATATTACTCAGGAAACTCCATGGCCTGGTATTTGTAGTGGTTAACGGCTGTCCCAGGCAAACCTCAACATAGAACGTCGAATTTCCAACTTAACTGTGAAAATAAGTGAATATGAGTAGGAGCTATGTGAATAATGAGTAATGAGTAGGGTGAGAAGTGCCTGGTGTCCGTCACACGTTGCTTGGCATGGCAGACTCCCGTACAGATGTCATCTCAGCACATGGTGACGTCGGCTTCCCACACTGGTAGCTGTGGTGAGTGAATGAGTAGCGATGAGTAACTTGAGTGAAGACGAGTGAGTAAGATGAGTTGTAAATCGTGTCTCACTCTTCGTTTGTTTGTTCCCTTTATTCTATGTGGAAGTTTTCTCTGTCCTTTTCTCTAGTGATTTATTCGTTGTGGGATGAAGACTGCCGCTACTTGTAGGTGCGTGTAGAAGATTATACAGACGACGTAGAGTTGTTAATTGTAGTTGATTGTAGATGGCTGTAGTTGATTGTAGATGGCTGTAGACTTTGTAGAACTGAAGCTAACCTTGTAGTCTCGGTTGCTTTTGTAGAAATTTGCTTTTAATTCGGAGACGATGTCCGCAGATTTGCTGGTTTGTCGTTAAGCTACTTGCAAGGCGTCGAGTGATCTCTTGACCTCTGCATCAGCGTAATGATCTGGGAGACGGAGGGGGCAGGAGCTGATATTGTTGGTTGTTGTCAATCTTGATATTTTGTAGGAATTTAGTGTTGATTCGTAGACGAGGTTCGTATACGTTCGCTGCTACCAAATGTCATAAAGACTTTGTAGTTAGTTGTAGAGAAGTATATTTTAGACTTGTGGTCGAGCGGCTTTTATATCTTGTAGTAGTTTCCCCACCAGATGTCATGTAGTGACGGGAGAGGTAAAGAATAGTATGGGACTATTTTTATTTGTCTTGGAAATATTAAACAGGTATAATAGTATAAGTCCTGGGTAGCTACCTCCCTGTCTCGCTATCTCTCTCTCTCTGTTCTAAAGCTAATCTCCGTCTCGACCTCTCTATAGGGTCGCTTGTCTCCTTCTAAACTCTCTTTCCTCACATCTCGTGTAGTAGGGTGTGTGTGTCACGTATCTTCCTCATGGTAACAGAACTTTCTCACGAGAGGACTGCTGACAGCTAACTGAATCATCTCCTTACTGGCCGCTGTCGTCAGCTTTCCCCCGTGTAAGAGTTTAGCGCTGCTCGCTTCTCGCAAACACAACACCTTCTCATCATTTGACTTCCTGCTTCTATCTGTCTCTCTATCTATCTATTTATCTATCTATCTATTATGTAGTCCTATACTGACACCTTCCGAAAATCTGGTTATGAATCTGGCATCGATGACATCTTGCTGAGCAAGTTCCTATATGATCTCTTCCTCACTCATTACCATGAGATCCCTGCAAGTGATAACACCCTTGCAGGAATTATGGAAATCGGGATCTTGGCCTCGATATCACAGCAATGAAACTTGCACACCTTCAACAACTCCTTAACTTGAGATGAATATCAAGTCTTTACAAGGAGGTCTTCATTCGCAAGTTTTTAAACTTGTTCCACCTCCCCAGCCTAGTCATCAGTGACCTTGTTGATCATGAAGGAATTGAGACTGCTCAAGGAAGTGGAACCTTGAGCATGGATGATTACAAACTCAGCGTTATTTACAGGGACGTCACGAGGCAAACGAGTCTGGGGCCATTCGGTCTGAGGGCTGTCAGTCCTTGAACCAGTTGGGGTCAGTCAGGACCATCTCCCCCCTGAGGGGGTGGGAGGCAGAAAGGGCGTCCGCCATAGTGACCACTCCCCCCTGACGGGGGAAGTGGGAAGAAGGAACAGAGCAAGCAAGGGACAGTCAACCCAGGACCAAACACCTAAGTCTGAGGTTGCCCTCTCAGACCACTCCAGGGAGGCCCGATCGTGTTTATTTACGCCCCAGAGCAATCAGTGGGGGGCACCCTCCGTGGGCGAGTAAACAAAGGTAAACTCAGTATAACGGTACAGACACCTACTGTACCTAGCTCTGAGGGAGGGGAGGAATATGGGGAATTAGCTGTCCTATCGACCACCAGAAGGATGAAAAAAAAAAAAAAGAACTAAAGCCAGTGAGGCAGCCCTACGAAGCTAGAGAAGAGAGTTCACGGGCATGCATCCACTCTCTTCACGACCAAGCATAGAAGTCCAAATACTACACTGTCTATCAATATCAGTCTATCTATCTGTCTATCTATCTGTCTGAGTACCTGTTTATCTGTCTATCCACCTATCTATCTATTTATCTATAGCCAGATGTCTGGATCCCGTAAGGGATGGCCACAAATAAATCGCCTCCATGTCACCCTGTCACCAAACAGTACACAGATAACTCAGATCGAACATTTTAGTGACAAAATAAGAAAACAAAACAATATGTGATGAGTTAATTGTTTTGAAGACCTACTTATCGTTAGAAAAAAAAAAAAGCAAAGAAAACGAAAAAATGTTTGGATCTTCTGTCTACGTTTTTTTAGGAGTGGGTCTCTCTCTCTCTCTCTCTCTCTCTCTCTCTCTCTCTCTCTCTCTCTCTGTCGACTGGTATTTAAGAACTCTGTCGTGATTTTGGGAGATTTTGTGTGTGTGTGTGTGTGTGTGTGTGTGTGTGTGTGAAGCAAATTCTTACCCATGTTATACGCTTATTTACAAGGTACCCCGGAATATGAGAAAAATTTTTAACGTTACTCGTGGACTAATGAATATATAAATAAATAAATGCATATATACACATCTACCCATCGATATGCCTGACTACCTGCTAGCTTATCTGTCTATCTATCTATCTATCTATCTAGGTGACAAGATGCAAAGATGGTGAATTTGAGGGATATAGTCGATGAGAGTCAACAAAGGATGCACTCAGGAAGAATTCAAAAGGAGTTCAAAGGAGTACAAAGGAAACCAAATCGCAAAAGACGTAATGACCCTGACGAGGTTAGCTGTAAGAGAGAAGGTTGTGACTGTGGTATCTTTTTTATTAGTTCAAGGTAAGGAGAGTAAAGCAAAGGGAGAGAGGTAACAGAGAGAAAGGGTGAAGGAAGAGAAGGTGAAGGAAGGAAGGGGGAGGGAGGGAAGGGGGAGGGAATGGGGTAGGGTAAAGAAGAGAAGAGTGACTAATGGAGGTAAGGATGGGTAAAAGAGGCCAGGTGAAGAAGCAAAGGTGAAGGAGGGAAGGGTGAAAGAGGGAAGGGTGAAAGAAAACAGGTGAAGGGGGTAGGATAAAGAATGGAAGGGTGAAAGGAGAGTGAAGGAGGGGAGGGTGAGAGAAGAGGGGATGAAGGAGGGAAAAGGGAAGGGGGAAGGGAATGGGCTATGTGGGAAGGAAGAAGGATATGTTGACGAGAATATGAAATAGACGGCAAGTGGCTGGTGAAAAAAAAAAAAAAAAAAAGTGACTGATTGTGTTGAAAGGTGGGCTGATGGCGGGAGAGAGGTGTTTGTGGAGGTAAGTAGGGAGAGAGAGGAGGGAGAAAGGATGGAAGGAGAGAGATGAGGGAGAAAGGGAGGGAGGAGAGAGTGAGACAGGGACTTAACTGAGTAAAATCGTCTGATGGTAACCTAAATATACACCAACACAATAATGCGTTAATAAAATACGCAAGCGCTTTCGTTTGCCGTGCTTGCTAGCGCTTGTCCTGCTAAGGGTGTGATGGTGAAGCAAAGACGTCGCAGGTGCAAGTGTGATAATTAAGAGAGAGAGAGAGAGAGAGAGAGAGAGAGAGAGAGAGAGAGATCACAATATGCCTTATTTAATATCCATCGTCCGGGTAATGGTTAAGTTGAGGCAGCAAATGCACCCCCTCAGAGGATATCAATCCGGACCAAAGTCGGCGTGTCAGCTGCTGGATCCCTGATGGCTGTGTGTGCAAAGTTTTGTTTAAAAATCTTGGCTGGTGTGTGGAGCTTTGATACACAATAATATATATACTGAACGCCAGTGATAAAGTACGCCATTCCGCCTCCTATAATCCGCCCGGAGGAGCCACCACAATGCTCTCTTATTTACCTCAGTGAAGGACTGAAAAAGTGGCCAGATATGAGAGGCGGAACAAAAAACAACTTGAAATATGATAAAGACTAGAAAATAAGCAAGAAGAAAATAATTCACGAAGGTAAAGTTAAAGCAGATGGAGAACTACGAGAAAAGGCGAAAGACTATAAATACAAGGCAACTTATGAAAGAATAATAATTGCAAAAATAGTATTAAAAAACAAAGAAAGCGACATTGTTGTAAGATGGGTACAAAAGCAAAAGAATAATGAATACAAATAAGGGGGTAAGAGAGAAACGGCGAATGAATGTGAATATATGACAGGTTATGAAAAGGAACAGTGAAAGAGGAAGAGGCAAAAAAAATCTTTAGGTGTGCTCAGGACTCGAAATAAAGAAGAAAGTAAATAGGCAGATAGAAAAGAAAATAAGATGAAAGATGGACTGAGTAAGAGAAAACGAAAGAAAGGATGAACACGAGATAGGAAAGAAAAACAGTGAGAGGAGGAATACAAAAAATAAACAAAGAAAATAAAACAAAGCTTTGAGTATGATGAGACTTGTAAAGTTCACCAATTTACAGAGATACATTTAGCGAGCCGCCTCCTGTATACTGCCCGGGGGAGCCACCAGAATGGCCTATTACTACACTCAGAGAAAAAGGGCTAACAACAAGCCAGATGTGAGAAAAGGAAGAAAAAAAAACTATATGGTAAGGACTGGAAAATATGAAGGAGAGAAGAGGATATAAGAAAGTAAGATAAATAAGGAAATACGAGAGAAAACCTGAAAGAGGGGATGCATATCTGGCCATTATATGAAAGAAATATAGCCAAAGATAGAGCAAGGGAAGAAGGTAAGATGCAGGCTGGAGATAAGGAAGCAGCAAATGTGGGATTACGAAAGGCAACACCACAAATAAGGGAATGGTGAGAGAAAAGGCAAAAGAGTAAGTCGGAAAGCATATTATAAAAGTGAGGTGGAGAAAAAGACAACAATAAGATAAATAAATAGATGAATAAAAAGGAAAAGAAAGCACACCCAAGATATGACAAGGACAAAAAGTTCACCTAAGTACCCAGATTCATTGCGCCAGCCCGCCTCCTATATACCGCCCAGGGGAGCCAACAGAATGCCTATTATTTTCCCTGGCCTCAATTTACCAGAGGCCGACAACTGAGCGGTCAATTATTATCGAGTTTCCGACCTTTCTTCATGATGCTGATGGGATCCAGGGCTTCAGGCGTTGTGTGCGTGTGGGGAGGGGGGAAGGGGATTGCATTGTGTTGTGTGTGTGTGAGGAGAGAGATGGGTGGGTGTTTTTGTTGTTTTGCATGTGTGTGTGTGTGTGTGTGTGTGTGTGTGTGTGAGTGAGGTCCGTTCCCTGCGGTTCACCACTTCCTGTACATGCCACAGTCCCTCCCTCGACACCAATTCTGTCCCATTTCCTGCCATACATATTGAATACATGCTGGGCCTGCCATATACAGACCTGTGCCCTTATTAATAAAAACTCCTAGGAGTAAAAGTTCCTCTCAAAGTGAAATTTGGCTCCTAACTTCTAGAAGTACTCCTAAAAGTTACTTTCAACTCCTAAGTTTACTCGTAAAATCGCTAAAAAATAAAAGTCCTCCACAAGGACTTTCAAGGAGTTAGTAGGGCTTTTAGTGATCGTAAACACAGTAGCTGCGTCCCTCAAACACCAAGAGACAAGACAACATAGACCATGGCTGACCGACACCATCCACCACGCAGAAATTTTCGAGCTCGGAAGGATGCATTTATGGAATATGATGATTAAGAACTTGTAAGAAGGTACCGTTTCGATCGTGAGGGCATTCTGTTTATTACTGATTTAGTAAAAGATGTACTGGAAAGGCCCACACATCGAAACCATCCTCTCACATCCGAGATGAAAGTGTTGATACTATTTAGGTACCTTGCAACTGGAAAAATGCAGCAGTGTAATTGTGATGACTTTGGACCATCGCAGTCATCAGTGAGCAATGTGATAACGGAAACACTCTATGCTCTAACTGCTCCACACATTGTTAAGAGGTTTGTGAAGGTCCCTCGTACACTCCCTCCGTCCAGTTTCTCTTTCTCCTGAGTTTATCTGCAGCCGTGGAATCTTGAAATTGTGCCACTGTTGACGGTCACTGTACCATGTACACACGATGCCGCGATGGTAGTAGGCACGATCAGCTGACCACACGATGTGTTTACATTTTATCCATTTTGTCGACATTCGTAAAGAATCATAATATATGATCAAATAGATGTTGTTTCTATATATAAAAACTAGTTTTTCATTTTTAAACTACACACTAATACTCTAAGGCTCTGTAATGGTAATTTTTTAACTATATTAAGCAGAGATTT
Organism: Coenobita brevimanus; assembly: GCF_032717465.1. NCBI lineage: Eukaryota > Metazoa > Arthropoda > Malacostraca > Decapoda > Coenobitidae > Coenobita > Coenobita brevimanus. The sequence continues at coordinate 23,881,673 of NC_136958.1, forward strand.
TTTGTGTTGGTAACACTTCATGGTAGGAGCGAAATTACTACTACGAGTCCTCCTAGGAGGAACTTTTAGAAGCAACTCTCAGCTACAACCACTTTTAGTAGTAATTTTAGGAGTACTTCTAGAAGTTTTTATTAATACAGGCACTGGTGTAATGATTTTAAAAGGGGTGTTTTATGACAAATTAGTAGGTCTTATGAAAGATTAATATAGTCCAGCATGTGGGGTATAATTTCTCCCAACATCATCCACTCACTTGATGTAGCGCTGCCTACATCTCCCTTAGCCTCTGCCATTCTTTTTCAGTGCCTGACCTCCTCTCTCCCTATTTCTCCCATCTTTCCTGTCACTTCTAATTGCTTTTCTTTCCTTTACAGGTGGCTTTACTTGTACATTGAGTGATAAGTCAAATGGTTTCCTGTAAGTAAAGAAACCATTTACAACGCTGGGTGGTAACATAATAACCAAACCATACGTGTTCCCTACGTGTCAACAAGTGGGTTGGTGGAGGGTTAGTGCCCCTCCCCGTAAAACAAATAACTCAAAGTCAAATGGCTATACCTTACGGGATTATGGCGTCTGGCAATAGATAGATAGATAGATTTATTTCACCTAGAAGACATATCCTTCCCCCACGTCTTCGAAAATAAATCTGCACTAGATCCCCCCTCAAAATTGTCCCTGGAAAGAAAACGGGAGAGGGTCTTCGAAGGGCCTTTTAGTATGTTTTCCCCGCGCTGGACTGTTTCCATTTTTATACCATGAATTTTGGCAGACGTGGGTGAGAGAGAGAGAGAGAGAGAGAGAGAGAGAGAGAGAGAAAGAAAGAAAGATAAACAGACAGACAGACAGAAAGATAGTAAGAAAAGGACAGTCAGGTGGACAGACAGACAGATGACTAGACAAGTAGATATACAAATTAACTAATAGATACATAGAGATATGGAGAGATAGATGGATGATGAGAAAGACATAGAGGCGTAGGAGGTGAAGGAAGGGAAGCAAGAAAAGAAAATGGATTTAGGGAGTTCCAGGCTCAATATTCTGTTTTCTTTTGAGGATTTTGCTTGGTGGGGAAGACTATTTTTGTGGGCTGTTATTTTTAACTTTCTGACCTTTTCCACCCTTCTCATGCCTTAATTGATTACTTTTTTCTACACA
>NC_136958.1:23887830-23910330 GCF_032717465.1 Coenobita brevimanus
AGATAGACAGACAGATAATTGGAAAGATAGACAGATGGAAAGATGGATAGATAGATAGACTGATAAAGAGATAAATAGATAGATAGATATGATTGGAAAGATAGATAGATGGAAAGACGGATACATAGATAGACTGATAGACAGATAAATAGACAGATAGATAGACAGATATATTGATAGACAGATAGATAAATAAATAGATAGATAGATAGATAGACAACAAACACGCAGACAGATAGGTAGATAGATAAATGGAAAGATAGATAGATAGATAGATTGACGGACAGATAGATAGATAGATAGCCAGGTAGATAGATAGACAGACAGACAGATAGATAGATAGATGGAAGGAAAGATAAATAGATATATTGATTGATAGACAGATAGATAGATAGAAAGAAAGAGGGTTGTTTCAATGTTGATAAGGATGAATGATGATGATGATGAAAATGAATATGGTCTGTATCTAAGAAGCAATATGGGGTGAAGGAGGAAGCTTTAGTAAGTCGTAAAGAGATGCAAGAGTAAATCACTGGGGCCCTGTCAGCATCCTGTCTCCTTTGTTCCCGTCCATATATCGAATCACCCAATTGCCTTCTTAATCTGTCACAGACTCGGACGTGTAATTTGTAAGTAGTATAAAGACATGCACTTCATTACAAGTGTTCTCGTTGGCTCGCACCTTTCATATTGTTAAAGGTAAATGGGGTAACCAGTGTTGAAGGAGCAGTGTTGCAAAACGGTGTAAGAAATTAGGATGATAAGCTTACTTTCTGAATTCTGTGCATGGAAGCGTAAATTGACGAGGGCCTAAAAGCAGATAGCGAATTTACAGGTGCGTTTACCTATGGCTTGATCACTTCATTGGCAATAAATAAGGGACGAAGAACGGAGAGGAGATGGAGGGGAGAGGGGAGAGGAGACAGAGGGGAGAGGGGAGAGGAAGAGGGAAATTAAGAGGGACGGTGTGATGGCAGGCTGGTCGAAGTTTGACTGGGCAGCAACTTTGGTATATAACGAAGGGAACGGCTCCTGAAGCACGGGGTTCATTTGTCAGGTAAGAGCGAAATGTAAAGGTGAAATGTAATTGTTACGATGGTGGATTGCCCTTTGCCTCCCATCCTTGATATCAGAGGAAATAAAGGGGAGGGAAATGAAGTGCTTGTTTAATTTCCTTTCATAGTAATTCACGTCATAAAGTCTGAAAGGATTATTACCTGGTGGCTAATGGAGTTTCACCTTTGATGTGGATATATTAATGACAGTCACTTTAATTTTACCGTCATTACCATCCTGTTCCTCCTTAAACTATCTTCCATTTTACCTAATAGGATTATTATGCTTGAAAACAGTATTATCCATCACTTGGTCAAATTTTCCATTTTTTGTGGATACAGCATTGCAGAGGTAATAGCATTTTTTTTTTTCAGTTGAACAGAGGAAGGAAAAACAAATTAAATGAAAAAATAGTCCATACTCCAGATTCCTAATTTCTTTAATTAAGAGCTTGAAGTCTTCCTACTTTCTTCAAGTAATAGCCTAAAGTTGTCCTAATTTCTTTAAGTAATAGCATGAGGTTTTCCTATTTTCTTTAGACAATAGCCTAAAGTTGTCATCATCTCTTTAAGTAATAGCATAAAATTGTCCTAATTCCTTTACGTAACAGCATAAAGTTGTCCTAATATCCTTAAGTAATAGCATGAAATCTTCCTAATTTCTTTAAGTAATAGCATAAAGTTGTCCTCATTTCTTTAAGTAATAGCATAAAGTTGTCCTCATTTCTTTAAGTAATAGCATAACGTCTTCCAAATTTCTTTAAGTAATAGCATGCACTCATCCTAATTTCTTTAAGTAACAGCACAAAAACTGTCCTAATTTCTTTCAGTAATAGCATGAAACTGTCCTCATTTCTTTAAGTAATAGCATGAAGTCTTCCTAATTTCTTTAAGTAATAACATGAAATTGTCCTCATTTCCTTAAGTAATAGCAAGAATTTGTTCACATTAGGTAATAACATAATTTTTTTTTTCAGACTTGGTATCACAGATCGTAAGCCTGAAAGCACTTTTATCAACAACTACGCTCAACATATTCTCTAAATAAATCATCCATAGAACCAGAAATCTATATTATTATTTATATGACATTCTTAATTCCATGTAGCATATAAGAGTGTCTGCCTAACTGACGGTCAAGTACAGTTTCTCTCCTTGTAATATTAGTACAAGACGGCCGTGAGATATTCTGTAATCAAGGTACAAGAAAGAGCATTAATTAACACTACCAGGTCATCCCAGGGGGCTCTTGAATCTGTGTAAGGGGACGAGAGGTTACCTTATTTATCTTGGAGTAATTGGGCCAAAGTTGAAGGATTGGTGTTGACGGAAGGGCGTGGGAACGTGAGGATCGAACCCCTGCCAGTTTGGATTGCCTGGCTACTCCTCACACCTTCAGGCTCCCATAACTCACTCTCAGCTGAATAAAATCGTCTGGAACATCAGCTATATGTCTGATGAATTATGTTTTGGTAAGAGTCATTATGCCATTATCAGTATTTCCTATGTACTCCATTCACTGTGTCTATATTTCACGTGGTTAGGTTAAATAAGTATTGATGTTATTAGGTTAAGATTCTTGCACACACACACACACACACACACACACACACACACACACACACACACACACACACACACACACACACACACACACAATGCACTGCGAGTATGAAGAAACGCCGACCAAATATTTAATTCTGGTGGTAATTTCTGAATCAAACGTCTTAGCTGTGTCTGGCTTTCCTAGATCGATGCTAACTGGGTGAAGTGGGATGCAGGCTAACCCCATAGAACCAGATAAGTTCAAACAGTTATTAGTAAAAAAAAGTTATCTTGCCATCCCCTCATCGAGTGAAATAATAACCCCTTCAGTATAATAACGGGTTTATTTGTGCTACTTCAGATAACTTGCTAAAGGAATCAATCTGTGAAGGAGTTAATGAAGACTGTTTCCAAGCCCGACCCTGCAAATATCTTCTCCAAAGTTAGCAAAATCATCTGGAGCTAGCGAGAATTAGCTAGAAAAGGTGTCATCGGACTGGAAGGGTTAGGCACAGGACCATCTTAGTTCAGGGACCAGCGTCCACTCATGGCGTTGTTTCATTTTCTACTCTCTCTCTCTCCTTTACCCCCAATGTTTGCAAATATAGTCGCTCTTTCTCTTTTACCCCCAAAGTTTGCAAATATAGTCCAAAACCCTATTAAATGTGAAGGTGGATGGAATAGTTGGTGAGTGGGGTGTGCCTGCCGAGATAGATGAGAATGGGAGTGCGTTAGTGGACATTTGTGCTGGGAGGGGGTTGGTGATAGCCAATACCCTCTTCAGGCATAAAATGATCCACAGGTATACATGGCGAGTGATGAGAAGGGTGGGTGGTGAACTGAATGAAAGGAAGGCAATGATTGATTATGTGTGTGTCGATGAAAGGATGCGAAGATGTGTAAATGATGCAAGAGTGTATAGAGGTTGGGGGAGTGGACTTTCTGACCATTACTTGGTGGTGGCCAGAATTAGAATGCAAGCGAGATGGAGGAATAGAAGAAGGGAAAGACGAGAGGAAGGAGTAGTTGCAAGGAGAGTGGAAAGGTTACAAGAGGATGAGAAAAAGGCAGAGTATAAGAGAGAAGTGGAGGAACGATTGGGCAAATATGAATTGGAGCAGATGGTAGACGTGGAAGGTGTGTGTAAGATATTTACAGAAGAAATATGTGCAGCATGTGATGTGGTGTGTGGAAGGAAGAGAAGGCGGAGGGGGGTGCAAGGAACAGCGTGGTGGACTGAAGAGGTGAAACAGGCTGTGGCACAAAAGAAGAAAGCATACAATGAATGAGTGAGAAATAGGGGCGTGGAAGAAGTTGAGAGGCGGAAGAGAGAGTTATATGTGGAAAAGAAGAGAGAGGTGAAAAGATTAGTAAGAGAGAGTAAGAAGAGAGTGGATGAGGAATTTGGAAGGAATTTGAGTGTAAAGTGGAGGGACTGTAAGAAAATGTTCTGGAGAGAAGTGAAAAGAGTAAGACAGGGTGGAAGTGAAGTTAGCAGGGGAGTGAAAGATAAAAATGGTAGATTACTAGTGGAGAAGGGAGAAAAAGTGAGCAGATGGAGAGAACACTTTAAGGAATTGTTGAACGTAGAGGATGGAAGTAATGCGAGTATAAGTGGCTGGGGAATGGCTGGGAGAAGGAGGGAGGTGAGAAGACAGGAAGAAATCAGTAGGATAGAAGTTGTGGAAGCAAGAAAGAAAGTTAAATCGGGGAAAGCCCCAGGAATTGATGGCGTGTGTGGTGAAATGCTGAAGCATGGGGGAGAGATAGTAGTAGAATGGATGCGGAAGATGTGCAGATTGGCCTGGGAGGAAGGTAGAGTCCCGGAGGATTGGAAGTCAGGTATAATTATTCCCCTGTACAAAGGAAAAGGGGAAAAAGGAGTGTGTGGTAATCATAGGGGCATTTGTCTTCTTAGTATAATAGGAAAAGTGTATGGTAGGATACTTATAGACAGAGTAAAAGAAAGAACAGAGAAATTAGTTGGAGAAGAACAGGGAGGCTTTAGCAAGGGAAGAGGTTGTGTAGATCAGATATTCATTCTTAGATCTTTAGTGGAAAAGTTTCTAGAGAAGGGAAAGAAGTTGTATGCGGCTTTCATGGATTTGGAGAAAGCATATGACAGGGTGGATAGACAAGGATTGTAGAAAGTGTTAAGAATATATGGAGTAGATGGGAAGTTGTTGAATGCTGTGAAGAGTATGTACGATGGTGCGAAGGCTGCAGTGCGTGTGGATGGTGAACTAAGTGAATTTTTCTCTTTGAAACTTGGTTTGAAACAGGGATGTGTCATGTCTCCATGGTTGTTCAATCTGTACATGGATGGGGTAATAAAAGAGGTACAAGGTAGGGTAGTGGATGTTGGAGTGGCCAGGGATGTGTCATGTCTCCATGGTTGTTCAATCTGTACATGGATGGGGTAATAAAAGAGGTACAAGGTAGGGTAGTGGATGTTGGAGTGGCCCTGGTGAGAGATGATAGTGTTTGGAAACTCCCTGTACTGTTGTTTGCAGATGATACTGTGTTGTTGAGTGAAGACGAAGGGGAGCTGCAAGGCTTGGTGGATGAGTTTGGGAGAGTGTGTAAGAAACGGAACCTAAAGGTGAATGTAGGGAAGAGTAAAGTGATGGTCTTTGAGAGAGGTGAAGTCAGTGAATGTACAGCGAGGTTAGATGGTGAGGAATTGGAAAATGTGAGTACGTTTAAGTATTTGGGTAGTGTGATGAGTAAGGATGGAGGTTTGGAGGGTGAAGTGCTTGAAAGGGTACAGCAGGGAAGAAAGGTTGCTGGTTCCTTGAAAGCAGTGATAAGAAACAGGGAAGTGAGCATGGAAGTGAAAAAGTTACTACATGACAGTATTGTGATACCAACTCTAACGTAGGGAAGTGAAGCTTGGACATTGTTGGAAGGACACAAGTCAAGAGTGAGAGCCGTGGAAATGAGTTATTTAAGAGGAGCCTGTGGAGTCACATGGAGAGACAGGCTGACGAATGAGGATATAAAGGAGCGTTGTGGTGTGGATGTGGATGTGATAGGAAGCGTTATGAGGAACACACTGAGGTGGTTTGGCCATGTGGAGAGGATGGAGAGTGAAAGACTGACGAAGAGAGTGTATGTGAGTGAGGTGGAGGGGGCAAGAGGGAGGGGGAGGCTGAGGATGAGATGGAGGGATGAGGTGGAGAGGTATATGAGAGAGGGGGATGTGAGTTGGGAGCAGGGCAATGAAATGGAGGGGGACAGGGCGACTTGGAGGCGATTTGTTTGTGGCCACCCCAAACGGGATTGAGGCGTCTGGCAATAGATAGATAGATAGATAGAAAAACTCTCGCCCTTACTCACTTGTGGATGTCCGCCTGGCTGCCGGTGGAGGAAAGAACAAGCAGCCAATCACCGAGGCAGGATCTCGTGACGTCACACAGCCAGCCAGCCAATCAGCGTTTAGAGAGGCTGGAGGCGGGAGCAGTCACTCAATGTTTATTTACATCGCACGTTAGATGTGTTGTAGAATACTTTTGTGTGTGTGTGTGTGTGTGTGTGTGTGTGTGTGTGTGTGTTTTATATGACCGACTCCGAGCATAGGCTTCACAGCCTGCTTTCAAGGCCCAGTAGTCCTCCTACGTACCACACACCTCTACATGGCACCACTTCGGCGCTACGTTTTTCTGGCTTATTTGCAAATTATGGGTGACTTTATAGTGCCATAATTTTAAGTATTTGTGTAAGTTAGTATAAGCTAGTATTGTAAGTGTAATCTTAAGCTTAAGTATTGTAAGTATAGCTCATGATTTAACCGTTAAGTTCTATATTTAAGTCTAGTCTTAGTTGATATTCATAATCTGAACACGATTCTGCTATTGATAGTGCTTAGTCGAGTTTTGATGTAAATAACTAATGTTTATACATAATGAACCAGCAGTTTTCAACAAAGACGTATAACCACAGAAATTTTAGCAGAGATTAAAAAAATCACGAATGTCTTCCTTTATATTCTGATCTAGAGATTTACCTGCCGAAGTTGATAGATTTCCCCTTTTGAACTATGCAGTGGTGATTGAGAGTTGACCGAAGCAAGCATATTGAAGACTGTCATTTGTGAAGCGCGAAATTCATGTTATTGAGTTGGGCTTACAGTCACATAAGCATATGTAACCGACATGGGTTATAAAACTGTTTGAATTCCTAATTAATTTGGCTTCATAATGATTAAAGTTCCTGTATGTTTATTACAAAAATATTAAACATCGAAAATCATTTTTCTATGTACGTTGAGTGCAAACGTGTCTCTCGTATTCTTTGCAGAACTAGTAGAAACAAAATATTACAAAGTAATCAGTTAAAGTTTTAGCTCTTTCCGGAAAACTGTCTGGTTTAGTATAAAAGAAGGGAGAGCCGAGCCAGAACAATGAGACCATCGTTCCTCTTCATCGTTGCAGGTTAGTGCTCGAGCTCTCACCCCCCCCCCCTCCTTTTTTCTCCCTCGTGTATTAAGTCATTATATATGTTCGTGAGTTTAATTAGTAGTATTTTCTCCTGATCCTTCTTGTGCTGAAGAATAAGACAATCGCTCCTATGCATCGTTGCAGACGAGAGTTATGGAGGGCCGTGGCTCGCATTCCAAGGATTCGAGCGTTCTAGCCGCGGCCTAACCTCTAACACACTAAATCCCCCCCCCCCCATTTAGTTCATGGAATCAAAGTGATATCAGCTGGTCCATTTGTCCATTTAATTACAGTCTATGTGATTGTTGACCCTATTGATTAATGTGTCTAGTTTATATAAGATTCTTCAGTTGTTGTGCATTTAGTCTTAGAGAATATTCTTTGGTGATAATCATTAAGTTCCTTTCCGACGAGTCCGTCAGAGACGACGGGACTATATCCATGCATATCAGTATTCTTGGAGTATCAATCTAGTGTGTAAAGATATATATTTCTGGAGTTATACTGTAAATCTTGATTATTGAATATTAATTAAGTTTTTTGAAGATTCTCATTTCCTGTGATATAGACCCTCATTATATTTTGTCTGGTACAGTTCACAGCTTGAAGAGTAATTTGTATCTCAGTTCTTAATGCTTAGTAAATCTTAGGTTAAGTTATCTGAGTTTTAAATTTTGCTGTCCTCCAAGGAGTGGTTCTGACGAGGTTGAGTGGCCCGCAAGGTGTGCTAATATCTAACAGCTCACGCACTCTCCAAAAGAACACACTACCCTATTTCTCTTAATCTCTGAAACTCTTAAGAAAAGATCACGCTACCTCATTATTTTCATAAATTCTTAAATAAGTTCACGCTACCCCATTTTCCATTATCTCTAAAATTGTCAGCATCATATTGGCGGTATCTAACATTTTCGTTATCACACTGGTGGCAGTAATAATTTTTCGAGCAATACACTGGTGGCAGTGTTGGGATAAGATATTGTTGTGGGATAAGATATTGTTGTGGGATATGATATCGGTGTGAGATAGAATAGTATGCTGGAGGCCCACTTAATCCCACAATATTTTTAGAATTAATAATCTTTAAATCTCCTGGAGGACGAGCAAAATTATGCTTCACTGAGAATAGAATGAATACCGAGATGGAAACACAACTTATGTATTTTGTGGCTTGGTCAAGTGGAAGGAGCAGTAAGGTGGAAGATGAGTTGTTGATGGAACTTAGGGGTCAAATGTCAAGAAGAATGAGTATAGATCAATGGACCGTGATAGCCGATCCATTAGGTTCTTTCCTCTCAAAACAAAACAATCCACACACATCACGCCATTGTGTAATGGAAGTGTTGATGGACGGAGGTGTGTACAAGGTAGAGGATGTGTTCACGGGGAAGAGAATGCAGGGAGCCACGGGACGGGTGAGGCCCTATTGTGGAGGAGGTGAATGGCTCTTGGGACCTCTGGAGGGGGCCCTTGAGCCTGATCTGGTGGATGAATAGTTGCTGCCCCATGAGAGATGCCCTCCCCGGAGACTTGTTGAGAAGTGTTGAGTGTTAAATTGGTTATGACAGTATTAAGTTGAGATAGATAAGGAAATGTGTGCGGGTCGGACTGTCTGACTATTGACTGCGAGTTCATAGAAGTTTGGGTTATGGGTGCAGTCCAGTTCAGTGGAAATATTAGATTGCTTTAATTCGAGGGGTACCCGGTAGTGTGCACTTACCTCGCAACTAACAGTCAACACAGTCTCGGGTGAAACAGTGACTTCAGCACCTGACAGGCGCTCGTCAGTTACTAGGTGGAGAGCTGGAGGCGTAATATTGAATGGATGAGAGTGTGAATGCGCTTAGTCCGTATGGTGTGTGAATGGGAAGCGCCCCTAGGTCGATCATAGCAGCAAGAGTACGGGTCTGTCCAGGTGAGATGACCATGTTGTCACCCAGGCAGGAGGTTGACTGGGGCACATCTCCACTGAATTTCGAGTGTTTATCATGAGTGAGAAGCGACCCCGTGGGATACGTGATTTCTCTTGTGGACCGACAGGTGCCACTTATTGGACTCGTGTTCACAGTCAAATTTGGTAAGTACTACATCCCGTCCGCACACACGTTCCTAGGAAATGTGGATGAATGATTTGAATGTTGACTTCCAATGTTTTTTTGTTTTTTTTCCAGAGGAAGGACCCGTGTAGTGCCATAATTTTAAGTATTAGTGTAAGTTAGTATAAGCTAGTATTGTAAGTGTAATCTTAAGCTTAAGTATTGTAAGTATAGCTCATGATTTAACCATTAAGTTCTATATTTAAGTCTAGTTTTAGTTGATAATCATAATTAGAACATGAGTCTGCTATTGATAGTGCTAAGTCGACTTTTCATGTGAATATGACTAATGTTTATACATAATGAATCAGGCATTTTCAATAAAGACGTATAACCGCAGAAATTTTAGCAGAGATTAAAAAAATCGCGAATATCTTCCTTTACATTCTGATCTAGAGATTTACCTGCCGAAGTTGATAGATTTCCCCTTTTGAACTATGCAGTGGTGATTGAGAGTTGACCGAAGCAAGCATATTGAAGACTGTCATTTGTGAAGCGCGAAATTCATGTTATTGAGTTGGGCTTACAGTCACATAAGCATATGTAACCGACATGGGTTATAAAACTGTTTGAATTCCTAATTAATTTGGCTTCATAATGATTAAAGTTCCTGTATGTTTATTACAAAAATATTAAACATCGAAAATCATTTTTCTATGTACGTTGAGTGCAAACGTGTCTCTCGTATTCTTTGTAGAACTAGTAGAAACAAAATATTACAAAGTAATCAGTTAAAGTTTTAGCTCTTTCCGGAAAACTGTCTGGTTTAGTATAAAAGAAGGGAGAGCCGAGCCAGAACAATGAGACCATCGTTCTTCTTCATCGTTGCAGGTTAGTGCTCGAGCTCTCACCCCCCCCCCCTCCGTTTTTCTCCCTCGTGTATTAAGTCATTATATATGTTCGTGAGTTTAATTAGTAGTATTATCTCCTGATCCTTCTTGTGCTGAAGAATAAGACAATCGCTCCTATGCATCGTTGCAGACGAGAGTTATGGAGGGCCGTGGCTCGCATTCCAAGGATTCGAGCGTTCTAGCCGCGGCCTAACCTCTAACACACTAAATCACCCCCCCCCCATTTAGTTCATGGAATCAAAGTGATATCAGCTGGTCCATTTGTCCATTTAATTACAGTCCATGTGATTGTTGACCCTATTGATTAATGTGTCTAGTTTATATAAGAGTCTTCAGTTGTTGTGCATTTAGTCTTAGAGAATATTCTTTGGTGATAATCATTAAGTTCCTTCCCGACGAGTCCGTCAGAGACCACGGGACTATATGCATGCATATCAGTATTCTTGGAGTATTAATCTAGTGTGTAAAGATATATATTTCTGGAATTATACTGTGAATCCTGTCTATCTATCTATCTATTGCCAGACGCCTCAATCCCATTCGGGAGGGCCACAAACAAATCGCCTCCACGTCGCCCTATCCCCCGCCTTTTCACTGCCCTCTCCCAACTCACACTCCCCTCTCTCATATACCTCTCCACCCCTTCCCTCCATCTCATCCTCGGGGCCCCCCCCCTCCCTCTTCCCCCTTCCATCTCACTCACATACACTCTCTTCGTCAGTCTCTCACTCTCCATCCTCTCCACATGGCCAAACTACCTCAGTGTATTCCTCCTAACGCTTCCTATCACATCCACATCCACACCACAAAGCTCCTTTATATCCTTATTTGTCAGCCTGTCTCTCCATGTGACTCCACAGGCTCCTCTTAAATAACTCATTTCCACTGCTCTCACTCTTGACTTGTGTCCTTCCAACAACGTCCAAGCTTCACTTCCATATGTTAGAGTTGGTATCACAATACTGTCATGTAGTAACTTTTTCACTTCCATGCTCACTTCCCTGCTTCTTACCACTGCTTTCAAGGAACCAGCAACCTTTCTTCCCTGCTGTACCCTTTCAAGCACTTCACCCTCCAAACCTCCATCCTTACTCATCACTCTACCCAAGTACTTAAACGTACTCACATTTTCCAGTTCCTCACCATCCAACCTCGCTGTACATTCACTGACTTCACCTCTCTCAAAGACCATCACTTTACTCTTCCCTACATTCACCTTTAGATTCCGTTTCTTACACACTCTCCCAAACTCATCCACCAATCCTTGCAGCTCTCCTTTGTCTTCACTCAACAACACAGTATCATCTGCAAACAACAGTGCAGGCAGTTTCCAAACACTACCCTTTCTCATCAGGGCCACTCCAACATCCACTACCCTACCTTGTACCTCTTTTATTACCCCATCCATGTACAGATTGAACAACCATGGAGACATGACACATCCCTGTTTCAACCCAACCTTCAAAGAGAAAAATTCACTCAGTTCACCATCCACACGCACTGCAGCCTTAGCACCATCATACATACTCTTCACAGCATTCAACAACTTCCCATCTACTCCATTTATTCTTAATACTTTCCACAATCCTTGTCTATCCACCCTGTCATATGCTTTCTCCAAATCCATGAAAGCCGCATACAAGTTCTTTCTCTTCTCTAGAAACTTTTCCACTAAAGATCTAAGAATGAATATCTGATCTACACAACCTCTTCCCTTCCTAAAGCCTCCTTGTTCTTCTCCAACTAATTCCTCTGTTCTTTCTCTAACTCTCTCAATAAGTATCCTACCATACACTTTTTCTATTGTACTAAGAAGACAGATGCCCCTATGATTACCACACACTTCTTTTTCCCCTTTTCCTTTGTACAAGGAAATAATTGTACCTGACTTCCAATCCTCCGGGACTCTACCTTCCTCCTAGGCCAATCTGCACATTTTCCACATCCATTCTACTATTATCTCTCCCCCATACTTCAGCATTTCACCACACACTCCATCAATTCCTGGGGCTTTCCCCAATTTAACTTTCTTCATTGCTTCCACAACTTCTACTGATTTCTTCCGGTCTTCTCACCTTCCTCCTCCTCCCAGCCATTCCCCAGCCACTTATACTCGCATTACTTCCATCCTCTATGTTCAACAATTCCTTAAAGTGTTCTCTCCATCTGCTCACTTTTTCTCCCTTCTCCACTAGTAATCTACCATTTTTATCTTTCACTCCCCTGCTAACTTCACTTCCACCCTGTCTTACTGTCTTCACCTCTTTCCAGAACATTTTCTTACAGTCCCTCCACTTTACACTCAAATTCCTTCCAAATTCCTCATCCACTCTCTTCTTACTCTCTCTTACTAATCTTTTCATCTCTCTCTTTCTTTCTACATATAACTCTCTTTTCCGCCTCTCTACTTCTTCCACGCCCCTATTTCTCATCCATTCATTGTATGCTTTCTTCTTTTGTGCCACAGCCTATCTCACCTCTTCATTCCACCACGCTGTTCCTTGCACCCCCCTCCGTCTTCTCTTCATCCCACACACCACATCACATGCTGCACATATTTCTTCTATGAATATCCTGCACACACCCTCCATGTCCCCCATCTGCTCCAATTCATTTTTGCCCAATCGTTCCTCGACTTCTCTCTTATATTCTGCCTTTTTCTCATCCTCTTGTAACCTTTCCACTTTCCTTGCAAATACTCCTTCTTCCCGTCCTTCCCTTCTTCTATTTCTCCATCTTATTTGGATCTGGATTCTGGCCACCACCAAGTAGTGGTCAGAAAGTCCATCCCCGAACCTCTATAAGCTCTTGCATCCATTACACATCTTCGCATCCTTTCATCCACACACACATAATCAATCATTGCCTTCCTTTCATTCAGTTCACCACCCACTCTTCTCATCACTCGCCATGTATACCTGTGGATCATTTTATGCCTGAAGAGGGTATTGGCTATCACCAACCCCCTCCCAGCACAAATGTCCACTAACGCACTCCCATTCTCATCTATCTCAGCAGGCACACCCCACTCACCAACTATTCCATCCACCTTCACATTCCCAACTTTACCATTCATATCACCGATCAAAAACACTCTCTCATTCCTTCCAAACTTTTCCATGCGCACTTCTACATTTGTCCAGAACTCTTCTCTCACTCTTCTAGCACGAGCTTGCGTTGGCGCATACACACTCACAATCGCCCACATTTGTGGCGGAGCATGTCGCGTTGTCCTACACTTTCTCTAAATAATGAAGTCAGTGAAAGGAGCATAAACTGAGTGAGTGAATGTATTATAAACAGTGAAAGGAGCATAAACTGTGAGTGTCTTACAAACAGTGATGGACAGAGAAAAGAGCATAAACCGTGAGAGAGTCATATAAACAGTGAAAACCCATAAACCGTGAGTCTTATAGCAGTGAAGACAGTGAAAGGAGCATAAGCCGTGAGTGAACAGTGAAGATCGGTGACAGTGAAAGGAGCATAAGCAGTGAGTGAACAGTGAAGATCAGTGACAGTGAAAGGAGCATAAGCCGTGAGTGAACAGTGAAGATCAGTGAAAGGAGCATGAACTGTGTGAGCTAGCGACTTTCCCTTTATGAGTTGTGTCAAAAGAGGGTTTCATCCATCATCGTTTTCCCGTACTGTTTCATAGCGGATGAATTCAGTGCTCCTACACGGGAAGAGCGAACCTGTCAGGTAACAAACCAGTCTACAGTACGATATTAATACTTGTCAGTGATGGAGGGGAAGGGGGTATTCGTGGTGAGGAAGGTGGATAGGGGTAAGTCTAGAGGAAAGAATCAAGCGGGTCAGTTCAGAATCTGGCTGTCTCGAGCGCTCCTCTGAACCACCTCCCTCCACTAACCTGCACGCTCTAGTCCTCTCCCCCCTACACGCCCCTCACCTCCCCCCCGCCTCAACCCTCCACCACCACCACCACAAGGATGACGCAGCTTCAGTGCCGGTGAGTGTTACAATCAAGAAACTTAATTCGGAGGTTGCGCAACACCTCTTCCTCAGTGACTAATTTTGCACATCACACTCTTACCCCTTCAGTCCGATGTCGTATTTTGCAGTTTTATTCTTGCAACTGTCCAGACGATTTTATTTAGTCCTTAATTAATGATATTGAAGGCTCCACCCAGTCCCAATATTCAAAAGTCAACCCTAAGAAAACCGCTCGTAAATAGCAAAAATAAAATAGAAAATAGAGTCATGGTCTTGTATGTTACTGAAGCAAAGTGTATCGAATTTAAAGAGATATATAAAGCATCAAAGACAAAGTACGGAGCAAGACTGAAACTAAATCGCTTGTGAAGATGTGTTACGGAAAATTATAGCCCGATGTGTACTATAACAAAGTAGTTTAATATTTTCTTTGTGCAGTAGAACCAGTTAATTCTTCTCTCCCAGTTGGTTCATGTATTAATCTCTTTTCGATAAGGCGATTTTTTTCCCATTAATGTTCTGTAAATTTTCCATTGTATTCACACTCTTTCCCCTGGCAGTTGCGACGCTCATTTGTCTATTTCATTCATTCATTCAGTCAGTCAGTCAGTTAATCAGTCAGTCAGGCAGTGCATCAGTCAATCAGTCAGTCACTCAGTTAATCAGTCAGTCAGTCAGTCCATCGGTCAGTAGTCAGTCAGCCAGTGAATCAATCAATCAATCAGTCAGTCAGTCAGTTAGTCAATCAATCAGTCAGTCAGTCAATCAGTCAGTCAGTCAGTCAGTCAGTCAATCAGTTAGTCAGTCAGTCAGTCAATCACTTACAGTCTTGCGTTCGTCATAAAGTCCTGAATCAACCCACGAGCCTCCCAGCAATTAACCTGAATTAACCTAACTTAATTACAGTCCTTAAGGGGGTCAAGGTAAGGTAAATGTGTGCAGGTCCAGGTACTCTTTAAACAGGTGGTGTGAGGGAGGGATCTTTTACCTGTCTGGCTTCAAGGTATAAAAAAAGTAGTTCCTCGTGACTATCATCCATTTTTTGATTGGCATTGGAAGCCTTGTAATTCCTGTTCTATAGCGATTTAGTTTGCGCATTACACTTTAACTTTGTATGTGGGGGAGGGGGGTAACGTTTTGGCATCAGTATAACACCATAGTTGTGTATGTGTGTGTGTGTGTGTGTGTGTGTGTGTGTGTGTGTGTGTGTGTGTGTGTTAAAAATAGAGGATATTGAGGTATTAAATGCAGAATAAATCGCTAAGGAAGAGGTGTTA
Organism: Coenobita brevimanus; assembly: GCF_032717465.1. Taxonomy (NCBI): domain Eukaryota; kingdom Metazoa; phylum Arthropoda; class Malacostraca; order Decapoda; family Coenobitidae; genus Coenobita; species Coenobita brevimanus. The sequence continues at coordinate 23,903,045 of NC_136958.1, forward strand.
GGGTATTCCAGAGCCTCACAGAATACGACCATTATATCCAGGGCAGCCTAGCCTCGGGACCCTACCCTTCACAAGAGGTGATTTGGTCCTGTCTGTCAGCGATTTAAAAGGTGTCGGTGAAAAAGATGAATGTGAGTTTGGAAGGTAGGACGCTTGTGATTGTGTGTGTGTGTGTGTGTGTGTGTGTGTGTGTGTGTGTGTGTAAAGAGAGAGAGAGAGAGAGAGAGAGAGGAGGGGAGAGGAAGGTGTGTTAAGGGAGAGTTAATGATGTGGAAGGGGTAGAAGATTTCATTTGAGTGTGAGTAATGGATTATGCGGGAGAGGGGATTTGTTGCGGTGTGAGAGAGAGAGAGAGAGAGAGAGAGAGAGAGAGAGAGAGAGAGAGAGAACTGGGGACGGTATCTTTGTGTGTGTGTGTGTGTGTGTGTGTGTGTGTGTGTACTGCGAGTGTGCTTTGATACAGTGAGTGCTGGGTGTTGATTTACCATGTGTGTGTGTGTGTGTGTGTGTGTGTGTGTGTGTGTGTGTGTGTGTGTGTGTGTGTGTGTGTGTGTGTGTGTGTGTGTTTATCTTGGACTCTTCACTGTTTTATCCAAAGGTCTCTTTCAGCATTTTACGCGACTGTCCAGACTAGATTTTGTGTGTGTGTGTGTGTGTGTGTGTGTGTGTGTGTGTGTGTGTGTGTGTGACAGGTGACGATCTCCTGAGCTTTACTTGTTTTTTTCCAGTAGTTCGTCTGTTTTTTGTTTTTTGTTTTACTTTGAGGTGAGATACTTATATTTTATTTATACATATATTTTTTGTGATGGAATGGAGCATGAAAGACTGACTAGAAAAATGTGTGTTAGTGAGGAGGAGGAGGAGGAGGAGGGAGAGATTATGAGATGTTTATTTATCGTGATGGGATGGAAATTGAAGGGCTGCTTATAAAAGTGTATGTTAGTTAGGTGGAGGGAGAGAGAAGGAGGAGGGGGAGACTGAGCCATTTTCTTTGTCGCATTATAGGGTATTGTGACACGTGCACCTCAACGTTGTCTTGTAATTATGTCGTTTTAAGATCGACAAAGGCTGCATCAGTAATATACAAGAGGTTATTGTTAAATAGAGCTATCTTTAAAACACTTATAAAGGTGCTTATTGAGTTTAAAAAGATCGCCTGGAGGAATAATCTCTCTCTCTCTCTCTCTCTCTCTCTCTCTCTCTCTCTCTCTCTCTCTCTCTCTCTCCTTCTGTGTGTGTGTGTGTGTGTGTGTGTGTGTGTGTGTGTGTGTTTCCCTCGGCCTTCTTAAACCCCTTCACTACGAGGCTTAAAATCAATAATATCTTTTTGTATCAGTAAAAATTAAATATAACTAAAAATTTTGAGTTGGGATACAATTTTGGAAAAGGAATGAAAAAATGGCGAGGGTATTATACAAAAGGCGTAAAAATCGTACCACCCCCGCCTCCATTGCCAGTTGCCGAGAGCGTGATGTTACGAGCTTCACCAAAAAAAAAAAAAATAAATAAAATATAATAAAAATAAATAACTAAAATAAAATAAAAACAAATAAAAAAGTGCGATTTTCTTATCTTTCGTTCATGTCATACCCCCCCTCTCTCTCTCTCCCTCTCTCTCTCTCTCTCTCTCTCATATCTCTTCTCCGTCACGTCACTCTTAGCTTACCATTTCATCTCCCGCCTCACTTCATTCCTCCATATTTTTTTTTTTTTGGTCCTGCCCTCCCACATATTTTCTCTCTCTCTCTCTCTCTCTCTCTCTCTCTCTCTCTCTCTCTCTCTCTCAAATCACAAATTCTGACTTGGCAAAATCTTGGATGAAAATAGTGTACCAAGGATATGGGATATTAAGAAGCCCGGCATGTGTGAAGGAGGGGGAGAGGAAGAAGAGGAGGAAGGAAGGAAGGAAGGAGGGAAGGAGGGAGGGAGGAGGAAGGAAGAAAGGAAGGAAGGAAGGAGGAGGAAGGAAGGAAGGAAGGAGGGAGGGGGAAGGAAGGAAGGAAGGAGGGAGGAGGAACGAAGGAGAAGTAGGGGAGAGGAGGAAGGAAAAGAATTTAGTAGGAGAGAGGAGGCAGGAGATAAAAAATATAAGAAAGGGAGAAAGGAGAGGAGGAAAATATTTAAGAGAAAAAAGGGAAAAGAGGGGAAGCAGAGGAGAGGGGGAGAGAGAGAGAGAGAGAAGAAGGGAGGAGACAGGAAGACAAGAAAGGAGGAGAAAGGAGGATGAGAGAAGAAGAAAAGAGAAAAGGAATGGAAATAAGGAGAAGAGAGCGGAAGCAAAATGAGGAAAAAGGAAGGAGGACAAAGAAACCTGTTAAAGGCAAAGGCAAGAGGTGAAAGCAGAGGAAGGAGAAGAGGATGAGGAGAAGAAAACCAAGAGAAAGGAGGAGAAGAGGGAAAGGGAGAAGAATGGGGAGGAGAAAGGAAGAGAGAACAGGAGAGAGAAAGAGGACAGGAAAATACGCTAGGTGAAAAATTGTGAGGGAAGAAAGAAGAAGAGAGGGAGAGGGTGAGAGAGGAAGGAGGAGGAGGAGAGAAGCAGACAGAGAAAGCAAGATCAAGTGAAGAAAAAGTGTTATTAGAAGAAAAACTAGGAAATGAAAGATGATAAAAGCCGACGAAAAGACTCGACAGAAACAGCATTATTGAATTTCTAGTGCTTGTTTATTTGAAGATATTCGTTCTCTGGCAGACGGGCCCATTTTTTGTCGTGTGTGTGTGTGTGTGTGTGTGTGTGTGTGTGTGTGTGTGTGTGTGTGTGTGTGTTATTTTTCTTTTTTTTCTTCTCCGTGTCTCACTTAAAATTTGGTCATGGGTATATTCCTTTATTATTTGTTTTTACTTGATCATGAGTTTTTATTTTAAATGCTTTTTTTTTTTTTTTTTTTTTGCTATTTTCTGTGTTCTCATGCTTCTGTTTGTCCTTTTTCAGTTTTTCTTATTTCATGATAAATCTCCGGCACCCTTTCCAGCTTCCTCTCTCTCTCTCTCTCTCTCTCACACACACACACACACACACACACACACACACACAAAGATATTTTTTGTATCTCAGATCTGCATTTTCATGGCACAAACAAGTTTTTTTTTTTTTAAATAGTGGAAAGTTGGTTTTTGATCCCGTGGATTTTTTTTTCTTACCTTGCCAGCATTTGTTGTTTGGGAGGGAGGCCCTTCATAATTTAGGCCTACTTTTCGTTTATAAACCTCCTTTTTTCACACTTTTTTTTTTTTTATCAATACACACTTTTATTTTATTTATTGTTTTGTTTTCCATTGCATTTTATGGCACTGCGTCGATTTTTTTTTTAAATAACTTTTTTCACGCTACTCCCAAGTTGATTTTCTGGCGTTGTTTATTTTTATTACTTTTAGAGTTTCTGGTAATTTTTTAAGCTTGTATTTTCTTTATTTGTTTCTTTGGTTATAGGCTACCTTGCATATATACCGTGTTGACACTGCATTGTTTGCTTCTTACTGGGTTTAAATACATGTACGGACTAAATCAAATTTTTATTGCAACTGTAATTTCTTCGTCTTTTTTTTCTTCTTCTCTTCTTCCTATTCCTCTTCCTTCTCCTCCTCCTCCTCTTCATCATCTTCCTCCTACTTTTCTTCCTCCTCCTCCTCCTCCTGTTCCTCCTCCTTCTCACTGTACAAGCCCTACCCTGGTGCATTGCTCTAAACTTACCATCGTCAGCCAACTCTCATTTTAAACTCAGACATCTTGCACTGACTTCCATGTTTCTCATTCCTCCTTTCCTTCTTCCTTTCCCCCTTCCTTCTTCCTTCCTCCCTTCCTTCTTCCTTCCTCCCTTCCTTCTTCTTTCCTCTCTTCCTTCTTCCTTCCTCTCTTCCTTCTCCCATCCTCGTGTGGCTCACTTTCCCTCCTCCTCCTCCTCCTCCTCCTCCTCCTCCTCCTCCCTTTCTTCCTTGTGTTTCTCTCCCTCCTTTCGCCTTTCTATCTCCCTCCATTTATCTTTGTTTTCCTTCTTTCGCCTTTCTTGTCTCTCCGCGGGTTCAGCAACGTGCAGCCTAATATTTCTCATCTCATCTCATCTCTCTCTCTCTCTCTCTCTCTCTCTCTCTCTCTCTCTCTCAATAATCCATTGTCTTAAAGTACGGTACACTCCCGTTTTTTGAAGATATACATAGAATTATTAATGCTTTTATTGATGACTTGATGTAGTGCTGCCTACTTCCTTAGCTTTTATCATTCTTTTTCTGTGCCTGCCCTCCGCTCTTCCTATTTCTCCTATCTTTTCTGTCATTTCTTATTCCTTTTCTTTCCTTTACAGGTGGCTTTACATTGAGTGACAAGCCAAATGGTTTCCTGTAAGCCAAGAAACCATTTATAACGCTGGGTGGTAACCATATAACCAAACCATACGTGCTCCCTACGTGTCAACAAGTGGGTTGGTGGAGGATTGGTGCCCCTCCCTGTAAAACAACTAACTCAGTGTCAAATGGCCACCCTTTGCGGGATTGTCGTGTCTGGCAATAGATAGATAGATAGATAGATTGAAGAGACCTTTGTGATACCTTGGTGCTGTGATTGTGTGTGTGCGTGTGTGTGTGTGTGTGTGTGTGAGAGAGAGAGAGAGAGAGAGAGAGAGAGAGAGAGAGAGAGAGAGAGTGAGTACGGAGATGTGAGTGGATTTGAGCATGTTGTGACAGTTTGAGAGTGGCTTGATAGTGTGTGTGTGTGTGTGTGTGTGTGTGTGTGTGTGTGTGTGTGTGTGTGTGTGTGTGTGTGTGTGTAGAAGGATCAGGGAAGACGTGACCGTGTTTGTCTGAGTGTGTGTGGGCGATGGAAAGAAATTGCTCGAAAAATAGAATTTTATACATAGCCTACGTGTATGTGTGTGTGTGTGTGTGTGTGTGTGTGTGTGTGTGTGTGTGGTTGTGTGTGTGTGTGTGTGTGTGTGTGAGAGAGAGAGAGAGAGAGAGAGAGAGAGAGAGAGAGAGAGAGAGAGAGAGAGAGAGAGAGAGAGAGCATGTGCATGTCTGTGTTCGATGGTCCATAAAATAGCATTGTTGTGTGTGTGTGTGGGGGGGGCGACTGGATGAGGGCGGGGTAGGAACGGAGATGGAGTGTGTGAGGATGCCAGAAGAACGTGAGGAGAGGAAGAATGGTGCTGAGACAGAAGAAGAAGGGGGAGAAGGAAGAGGAGGAGGAGGAGGAGGGAAGGGAGAAGGATGTAGAAGAGTGAGTATGGAGTGAGAGAGAGAGAGAGAGAGAGAGAGAGAGAGAGAGAGAGAGAGAGAGAGAGAACTGAGGAGGAAAAAATCGAGGAGAGAAGTGAGAGAGGAGTGGGAGGGAGTGATGGGTTGAGGAGGAAAGATGGAGGAGATAAGGGAGGGGAAGGAGTGGAGGAAGGAGGGGAGATACTGGAAAAGAATGGAGGGATGAAATGGAATGGATAGAGGTGGAAATGACTCTAGGAGAAGAGGGAAGAGGGAGGATGGGGAGGGGAAAAGAGGTAGGAGGAAATATGAAACTCGAAGAAGAAAGGAAGGGAAGATACAGTAATTGGTAGGAGAGGAAAGAGAATGAGAGGACAGATCTCACAGTCAATCTCCAGCACAATTACCCAGCGGAAGGTGTACATAATCCGTCTTTCCAATCACCAGGTAAATAAAGGAAGGAAACAGGACTGCTGGACCTTTAATGACACCGTAATAAAGTACAGCCAAGGAAGACGGATTAATTGGTGTCTAGCCCATTAATAAAGCTCGCCGAATCTCACTCAACCCTGACTCAGTATTCAAGGTGTGAGGCTGGATCAGGTCCCTCAGGTGAAAACAGAGTGGCTCTTAATATTTACTTGCCTGATAGTGATCTGGCCAGGCAGGTGTGGTTAAGAACTGTCATGGCGGCTTCCCAAGGTACGAACAAGATCCTAAAAAAAAAAAAGAAAGAAAGAAAGAAAAAAAAAAGCTTCTGACATCAGGGTTCCTCTTCATGAAAGAGTGGGAAGGGAAGGGAACTGAGTGGGAAAGTTGGGAAAGATGAAGGGATGGAGAGGAATGGAAAGGGAAGCAGGGAGGCTGGAGTAGAGGGAGCAGAGGAGATGAATAATGGAAGGGAGGAGAGTGGAGTGATGGGGAGGGGGAGGGGGTAAGGAGGGGAGAATTGAGGGGAAGATAGGTGGACAAGGAGGGGAATGGAGGGAGGAATAGGAGAGGAAATTGAAGGGGGGGGGATTAAGAGACTGGAGAGGTGTTGGAATGAGTGATGAGGAGATGGGGAAGTATAGGTGGAGAAGGAGGGAAATGGAGAGTTGGGGAAAGAGTGGTAAGTGAGGGTAAAAGAGAGGAAGTGAGGTAAAAAGGAACAGGGGGAATGGGGAAGAGGGGGAGAGACGAAGGGAAACGGGTTGGGGGAGGGAGGAAAACACGAGGAAGGGAGGATGGCGAAAGGTAGGGGAGTGGGGAAGAGAGGGAGGAAGTGATAGAAAGGGAAACAGACAACCGAACTGCAGGGCCCAAGTCATATTGCTCTCACTTGTCATATTACAAATTCTGAATTGTAAAGCGAACTGACGAACGCTGACGAGTCAGTACTTCGCCCTTTCGTCACATCAACTCCTTCACCCTGACGACGTGTTGTTTGAGAGTGTTATATATAGTTTTTTCACCTCAACTTGGCCCAGGTGTTCGTCCACTTGCAACTTATACTCCACTTTGATTATATTCTCCATCTCAAACCTCCTCATGTCTGTAATTTCTTTCTTCCCTCCTTATCTGTCTCCTTAGGTACCATGTTATCTCTCTTATCTTATCCTTCATCTCCTCCTCCCTTTCTCTCATTATCGGATTTTCCCCTCTTCTCTTCAGTCATATCTTCTTCCCCGTTGCGTTTCTTGTCGGATAACGCCCTACCTTCCTCTCTCTCTTTCTCTCTCTCTCACCTATTCTCGCACATGTCTCTTCCATTCTCTCTCCTCTCCATTTTCTCATCTCTCCTAGTTTCTCTTGCCATTTCCTTTCCTTTCTCTTTCTTCTTCTTAGCTTCCTCCTCCTCCTCCTCCTCCTCCTCCCCTCTCCTGTTATTTTCTTCTACCATTGTTGTTTTCTTTTCTTTTCTTTCCCCTTCTCTCCTCCCATTTCTCCTTTCTTCTCCTCTCCTCCTCCTCTCCTCTCTTCTCCTCTCCTTCTCCTGTCCATCTCTCTTTTCCACTCTCCTCCCTCCTCCTCCTTCATTCTCTCCATGTCTCCCTCTCTCCTCCTCCAACCTCCTCACCACTAGATGTGCAGACTACTGACCATTAAGGCCGGAATTC
>NC_136958.1:23917830-23975330 GCF_032717465.1 Coenobita brevimanus
ACTCCTAGCTCTAAAACTATTCACGAGATAATACTCACTCGTTCTTACTTAGGTATTTATAATTAAAGTCTATAGGCACTACCTTACTGGTGATTATTGATTCATTTTTATTAATTTACATAATAGTTTTCACAGTCAGTTGTTTAATTTTCTTTTTTTACCAGTTTAAGTAGATAAAACTGGTCACCACTAACCTGTGCCTATATTCTTTATTCTTGATTATTGACATCTTTCTCTGAAAAATTGCAGTCAGTACTGAGTTGCTAGTACTTAGATTGAGTTAGCATCATGTCGACCAGCATCTATGTACAGGAAGCCAAAGATATGAGTCTTACGGACCCAACTGAAATTAAGGAGTTTGTCTTCTCTCAGTTTAATTACGAACAGCAGCACGAGAATGATGCTCGTGAAGAGCATCGAATTCAGCGTGAGGAACGCGAAAAGGAGCGTGAATATGAGCGAGAACAGAGCGAACATGAGCGGAAACAACGTGAACTCGAGTTAGAACAAGAGCGACAACAACGTCAACACGAGTTAGAACAACGCGAGAGAACGTCAACACGAGTTAGAACAACGTGAGAGAGAACGTGAATACGAGCGTGAACAACGAGAACATGAACGTGCCGAGCGAGAAGCACGCAAAAAACGCGAATTTGAAATGTTGAAGCTCAAGCGAGATTCCTTGGCTTCAGACACGTCTGGTGCAGCTGGTCCAAGCTCCACGAGCATTCTCCCTGCACATGTTATGGCGACCCCACACATCAAGCTTCCCCCATACAAAGATGGCGAGCGAATCGAGCCATACATAGCTCGTTTTGAAGACATGGCTCAACTGTACCAGCTGGATGATGCAGCTAAGCGGCTTCAGTTTCTTAGCCTGTTTGAGGGCCCTGCCCTCAATTTTCTCCACAGAATTCGTGGAGACAATCTCACGTATGAGATGATGAAGGCGCCACTCATCAAAGCATACGGTCTCACAGTTGACGACGCCAAGAGTCAGTTCATGAGGGCTCGTTTACAGGATAAAGAGACTGCTGTTCAGTTTCTTGACCGGCTTACTGCTTACTTAGATGAGTGGATGGAGAAAGATGAAACTCCTTCCACGCATGAGGGGATAATTGACCTTATGCTGTGCACACAACTGGAAAAGTCGTGGCCTACTGAACTTGTGGCTCAACTTAAGATCTGCCAGGTGGGAGATGCCAGCCAAATGGTGAAGAAGGCTGATGCATTCTTTACTGCATACGGGTATCAAACTCGCAAGCAGCATACCTGGAACAGGAAACCTGATAAAGCTGGGAAACCATCTCAGACTGAACCCCAGCAACAAGGCCGTTCTCAAAATAATGGCCAAGGTCCAAAACCACAGAAGAAGGACCAGGGGCAAAACACTCAGAAACCTGAGTGGAAGCGGTACGATAAACAGAACCCTAACAAGCAGCAGTACCGGTATTTCAAGCAGCAGCAGGGCAAGGACAAACCACGTAACCCTCAGTCAGGGCAATCGACTTTAGTGTATCGGAGGCAGGATGCAAATGCAGCCCTTATGCCACAACAAGCGTACAGTGATGCCAACCCCACCAGTACAGGTACTTCCCTGCAGTTCACTAGTTCCCCAGTGACAGTGAACCCTCCTTCACAGGTGGTCAATGCTCCAGCTCCTCAGATGGTGAGCATGACCCCTCAGGTGTCAAGTTCTCAGGGCACCACATTTGCTGCATCGTTTGTTCCGCAGTCCCACCAATGACTGGCTGCTACCTCCTCAGACCCTTCCACCAGTAACACTGCCTTTCTTGTTCAGCCAGGGTTTGTGGGAGGTGTTTCTGTAAATGTACTGAGAGATAATGGTTCCTCAGGTTGCTCTGTCAAGCAAAGTTTAGTTTGGCCCAACGAGTACATGGGTAAGCAGATCCAAGTTAGACTTATTGATGGGTCAGTGAGATTGTTCCCTGAGGCACGTATCCAGGTGGCATCTCCTTTCTACACTGGGTTGACAGCTGCTGTTGTCATGCCAGAACCTTTGTTTGACCTCATTATCGGCAACATACCGGGCGTCAAAAACAGTTGCGTCGTAGATGTTGCTACTCAGATTTCGGCTGTTGCAGTAACACGAGCCATGACCAGGGTTCCGAATCGTGTCACCCTGTTGACTGTCGCAACGCTGCAAGATTTGATTCGTAGTCAAGACGTTGTCCAAGAACAACAGTCTGACCCGACACTTGCCTCAGTGTGTAAGAAGCTGGAGGGTAAAGTGATTAAATATTCATGGGGAGGTCAAGCCAGGTTCCTTCGCAAGCGAGGACGGGTATACCGTGATCACAAACACCCCAGGGCGAGGTTCGACTGCAGTTCGTTGTTCCCACAAAGTATCACCGGGCAGTGTTCGAATTGGCTCATTGTTTAGTCATGGAGGTCACATGGGCCAAAAGAAAACCTCTGACCGCATCCATGCTGACTTTTTCTGGCCAGGAATGGGACAGGAAATAAAAAGGCTTGTGCGTTCCTGCGATGTGTGTCAGCGTACCACTGACCGGGGACGTGTCCATCCTGCGCCATTGAAACCAGTGCCTGTAATCTCTGAACCATTCGAGAGAGTAGCAGTTGACATTGTTGGGCCAATCTCTCCTAGGGCAAGTGATGGATCAAGGTATATCCTCACTATTGTTGATTTCAGCACACGGTGGCCTGAAGCCGTGGCCCTTAAGAATATAGAGGCTGTCACTGTTGCTGGGGCGTTGATCGAAGTGTTTTGTCACGTAGGTATCCCCAAAGACATCATAAGCAACTGGGGTTCACAGTTCACCTCTGCAATGATGAAGCATTCAGGTTGTTGTCCATCCGAGGCCTGCGAACTACGCCTTATCATCCCATGTGTAACGGGCTATGTGAGAGGTTCAATGGGACTCTCAAGATGTTAAAGCGCATGGCCGCTGAACAGCCAAAGGAATGGCCACGGTTCATTGCTCCTCTTCTGTTTGCTTATCGAGAAGTCCCATGCACTCCTTGAAGTTCTCTCCTTTTGAACTGGTGTATGAAAGGTCGGTCTGTGGACCACTTCAAGTCCTTTGTGAGTTGTGGGACTATGAAGAACCTGACCCTGAAGTCAAGACCACCTACATCTACGTCCTTGATCTAGCTGACCGCCTCCAATCGACATGCGAGTTAGCTAAGGAAGAATTGATCAAGGCGCGCGAAGTTCAGAAAGCCTATTATGATAAGGCAAAACTTCGGAAGTTTAGTCCAGGCGATAAGTGCCTGGTGTTACTCCCCACTGCCCAGAACAAGTTGTTGGCGCAGTGGAAGGGTCCATTTGATGTAGTAGAGTGCATTTCAGATCTCAATTACATAATTCAGATGGGGAATCTTCGCAAAAGGTTCCACATTAACATGTTGAAGGCTTATCATGAGTCAGACCCCGAGGAGACTGGCCTACGAGTAGCTGATGATAGTTACCAGCCACTGGAAGAAACCAGGGTAGCCGTGGTGATCCCAGCTGATGACCATGATGACGAGCTCTTAACCGCTCAGTCCCATCAGGAAGAGACTGTCGGAGATGTTTTACTTAACGCTGACTTAGCATTGGGTGATCAGAATGCCATAAGGTCATTGCTCTGTCAGTATGCTGATGTCTTCTCTGACCAACCTAGGCTTGCAAAGGTTGATTGTCACAAGATTGAGTTGACCAGCGATACTCCCATAAAGGTTAAGCCATATCCGATTCCCATGCGACTACTGGGCGCAGTAGACAACGAAATTGCTGACATGGAGACTGCAGGTATTATTGAAAAGTTCTCATCTCCTTACTGCAGTCCAATGGTAGTAGTTCGCAAGAGAGTTGGTGGAGTCAGGATTTGTGGCGACTATAGGAGGCTCAATGCAATCACCAAAGTGGATGCTGAGCCGATGGGTGACCACATTGCCATCTTCTCCAAGCTGGCAGGGTCACGATATTTTACGAAGGTCGATTTGGCAAAGGGATTCTTCCAGATTCCCCTTCACCCCGAGAGCCGTCAGTTCACTGCCTTTGCTACTCCTAGGGGGTTGTACCAGTATAAAGTCCTCCCATTTGGACTTACCAATTCCCCAGCAGTATTCAATTGTGCCATGAGACAAGTGCTCCATGGTATTGTAGGAGTAGAGATGTTCATTGATGATGTCCTCGTTCATTCTGCCACGTTGGAGGAGCACCTTAGACTCTTGGAAATTGTCTTCAGTAGACTCCAGAGTTTCAACATGACTGTCAAGCCTAGCAAATGTAAGATTGCTCACATTGAGGTGGAGTTCCTCAGACATAGTGTTGGCAACAATCACTGCAGGTGTCAGGGTGACAAGATCAGGAAGGTTAGAGAAGCCCCGAGACCCGTGACCAAGAAACAGGTTAGGGCATTCCTTGGCCTAGTGGGGTATTATAGGAGTTTTATCCCCAGCTTTGCTCTCATTGTCCAACCATCGTATGAGGTGCTACAGAAATATGCTCCAAGCACCATTGAATGGGTAGAAGCCCAAGAGAGATCTTTTATTGCTCTTAAGAACATGTTATGCAAGGAGCCTATCATGCAGTTGCCTGATTCCAACAAACCTTTCATACTACGCACTGATGCTTCACAAGATGGAGTAGGTGCTGTATTGATGCAGGAATCGGAAGGTGGAATCTTCCCAGTGGCATACCACAGCCGTAAGCTAAAACCCGCCGAGAGGAATTACAGCACTGTTGAGAAGGGACTCTTGGCTGTGGTTGATGGTGTTAAAAAATATTATTATTATTTATATGGGGGACCATTCATTCTGGAAACTAATCATATGCCACTCACTAGTCTTAGCAAGGCCAAGACGGCCAATGCAAGATTGACACGCTGGACACTGTATTTACAGCAGTTTAACCTTGTTGTGAGATACATCAAGGGAAGTGATAACGTAGGTGCAGACCTGATGTCTCGCCTGCTAACTACTGACTAACACGGGCAACTGTTGTATGCTGGGTTCCATAAGATAGGCGGCCTCAGAGATTTGAGTAATCCAAGGACCACCCTGGTTCCCAGTTAGTGTACCAGTAAGACCTGACGTCTCGCCCGTTGGCCCTACAGGACACAGTATGTCCAGGGCCTGTACATACATGTATACCATAAGTTAGGGGGGAAGTTTGAGAACCCTGCAGAGACAGTCCGAGGCTGTGTATGAATTACCTTGTGGAACGTCTCGAGCTGTGGGCCTCTCTGAGGATTCCCAGAGAATGTACATTATCCACATGAGTGTTCACACCCACAGTGGGTGTTAAAACGTGACCTGCCCGAGATTGCTTAGCAATTCTCAGCTTCCTGTATTAGTCGTAAGTGTAGAGTTAGGTTAACCAGTAAACTGCCCGTTCTAAGAAATTTGAGCAATTCAAGAACTGGCACGTTTCCTGGTTAATAATGTTAGGTTAACTAGTAAACTGCCCGTCCTAAGAGATTTGAGCAATTCAAGAACTGGCATGTTTCCTAGTTAATAAGCGTTAACCAGTAAACTATAAGGGTTCTAAGCAATTTGTGAATTCAAGAATTACGTTTCCTGGTTAATAATGACATAAGTACTGATTGCTAGGCAGAGAGAGAGAGAAGTAACAGTTTTGATGCTCCAACTTAATTCCTTTTGCAGGTGCAGCTGGTGGGTGCAGCATTGCCGTGCAGATCAGCTGGTTGTCCAAGTCGCATGCTGCCGCCCCTTCTCTTCTGCCTCGTCGTCATTACTTACTATAAATTTGTATTATATGATTTTACATGTAGGTACAGTTACACCACAACTGTCACACCTACACCGTGTATTAAATACATTACGCTACATAACAATTACTTGTTGATGTAAATGTAGCAAACTTTTCGCTCAGTTTGACCTGAGTACAGGATTTTTCACCATCGTCACGGAGTTTTTCCCTCAAGCTTGCTTCTATTAACGTAAATACGAGTTTTTTTTTTTTCGCTCACTGGCGACTGTGACTTTCTCCTGTAGCAGGATAGCACACACACATCACAGTGTGAATCTTGTGTGACTGAGTTAGGATTTATATGTATGTATGGGGTTGTAAAGGAGGTGCAGGGTAGGGCAGTGGATGTGGGGGTGGCTCTAATGAATGAGGGTGAGATTTGGAAGCTTCCGGTGTTGCTGTTTGCTGATGATACAGTACTTTTGAGTGAAGATGAACGGGAGTTGCAAGGTTTGGTGAATGAATTTGGGACAGTGTGTAGGAGGAGGAATCTGAAAGTTAATGTAAACAAAAGTAAAGTTATGATGTTTGAGAGGAATGAAGTCACAGAGTGTGCAGTGAGGTTGGATGTTGAGGATATGGAGAATGTGAGTGCATTCAAGTACCTGGGTAGTGTGATGAGTAAGGATGGAACTTTGGGGGATGAAGTGCGTGAAAGGGTACACCAGGGAAGGAAGGTCATTGGTACACTGAAAGCAGTGATGAGAAATAGGGAGGTGAGTATGGAAGTTAAGAAGTCACTGCATGATAGTATTGTGATCCCTACCCTGACGTATGGAAGCGAGGCGTGGACCTTGCAAGAGGGGAACAAGTCAAGAGTGAGAGCAGTGGAAATGAGTTACTTGAGAGGAGCATGTGGAGTGACGTGGAGGGACAGGTTGACGAATGCAGAAGTGAAGGAACGATGTGGGGTGGATGTGGATGTCGTTGAGAAGATTAGGAGAAATACACTGAGGTGGTTTGGACATGTGAAGAGAATGGAGAATGAAAGACTGACTAAGAGGGTGTATGTAGGTGAGGTGGAGGGAGGGAGAGGGAGAGGTAGACCGAGGATGAGGTGGATGGATGGAGTTGAGAGGTATATGAGGGAGGGGGGGATGAGTTGGGTAGGAGGGTAGTCAAATGGTGGGTGACAGAGCGACTTGGAGGCGTTTTGTCTGCGGCCACCCTTTGCGGGATTAGGGCGTCGAGCTATAGATAGAGAGATAGATATTGAAATTTTTTCCCTGGGAAAAAACTTCAACTTTTGATGGGGCATAATGTCACGAGTCAGCGCGATTAAGTTTTGAATAAACTCGTGACATCATTTACTGGGAAACCGCGAACTCTAGTAGAATCCCAGTGTTTATCGTTCAGTTTAACCGCTGCGTATTCAGCCGGTCGGGAGTGTTTTTTTCAGGCAATTTTTCAGTGTGTCATAAATGACTGTGCGAGACGTTAGCACTTCCGCTGAGCGATTTATTTTGGGCATGTTTCGCTCATTCTAGCCGTTGGTAATGTGGCCACAGCACTTGCCTCTTTCCCACGATTTAGTCAGTCAAGGTTTGAGCGCCACAGAAGTAGGTAGTGTGTGGGAGTGTCCTTCCTCAACGACACCCAGTTCCCACCACCGCCGTATTCCCACCTACAGTAGTGTGATTGGCGAGAGGCTAAGCGTGTGCAGTGTTCTTCCTCAGTAACGACACCCAGTCATCCGCTTTGTCCACTTCTCTGACCAGTTTTTTCTTTTCGTTTTCCTAGGTTTAAGAGTTTAGCTTTTGAGTGGGCGAGTGAGTGCGATCTCTTTATTTTGAATTCATTTTGAAATGTAATGTTAATTTTATTTCTTTGTAATCAATAAATTTAACAGTTCTTTTTTCTCGAGCTTAATGTAATGTAAACTCGTGTTTCATTTCTCCATACTAAGCTTATTTCCCTTATAGCTCCTAGCTTGCACAAACGCTTTGCTATTCATAACTGGTACTTAGGCCAGTCTTGTATTAAGCTTAAAATCTGTTGTGCCATCTAGGAGTTAATGCATCAGCAAGAACCTGATATCATTAATAGTATTAGTTATTGATTGTCAGGGGTGAAGTCACTTTCTTCAGAGGCTAACAGTACTAATAAACAGCAATTGTGAGGAATTAGTTTTTGCTGTGTACTGTTGAGAAAGTTTATAAATTCTCGTTCTTAGAGAATCGGCGAAGCAAGCTAGCATAAAGTAATCATTGCTTGATTTTTAGCAAGACAATTCATTGTCCCTGCTCTTCAGTATTATTGAAACATTATTTTAATATTGCATTTATCTTAAAAACCCCGTGACATACTACTTCTGCTAATGCTGCTAGTACTACTGCTACTACTATTACTACTACTACTACTGCTGCCGCTACTACTACTACTACTACTACAACTACTACTACTACTTCTGCTAATGCTGCTACTACTACTGCTACTACTATTACTACTACTACTACTACTGCTGCTGCTGCTGCTACTACTACTACTACAACTACTACTACTACTACTACTACTACTACCACCACCACCATCACCACCATTCCTCACTAGTTTCACTCCATTTTTCATCGTGTCCAGCGATTACATAGCCTCACTACTACTGCTGCCGCTACTACTACTACTTCTACTACTACTACTACAACTACTATTACTACTTCTGCTAATGGTGCTACTACTACTGCTACTACTATTATTACTACTACTACTACTGCTGCTGCTGCTGCTGCTACTACTACTACTACAACTACTACTACTACTACAACTACTACTACTACTACTACTACTACTACCACCATCACCACCATTCCTCACTAGTTTCACTCCATTTTTCATCGTGTCCAGCGATTACCTAACCTCATTTATGTATGTCAGTAGATGACACACAAAACTATGGAAGCGCGTCACCTGGCCACGTCCCCATCCAACATCGACACCTCGCTGCTCAAACGTTTATTTCCTCCTACATATGCTGTGCTGTCCCTTTAAAGTACCTCCTCTGTGCCACTCTAGCCTCTGTGCCACTTTAATATATCCCTGTGTCACTTTAGAATAGCTCTGTGACACACTAGTATATCTGTGACACTCTAGAAAAACTGTCACTCTAGAATAACTCCGTCACTAAAATAACTCTGTGGCACTCTAGAATAACTGTGTCGCCCTAGAATAACTCTGTCACCCTACAGTAGATTCTCTCCTTTCATTCTTTTTTTTTACGATCATGATACTCTGTTCGGTTTGTCTTCAGCTGAGGGAACTGGACCAAAATATGTAGCTGCTTGGAATTCGACAGGCCACAGTTATGATGGAGGAACGAGTGTCCTTGGTCAAATCAACCTTCCATTCTGACTGCACCTTGCCATCAGCTCAAGAATAATTGCTCTTTGCCTCGTTAATCTCGCTCCTTTGTGCCCCTCCTGCAGGCGACGCTGAAGGCAGGTAACCGTGTGATGCGTACGGCAGGTGTGGGGAAGAGGGGCGCACATGTAATAAGTTTAAAGATGAGGCTGGGCCGGAGGGAGGGCAGCCATTTAGGATTCAGTGTTTATGTTTCTCGCTTCGTTGAATCGCCCTTTTGCTGCCCAGAGAGAGATAGAGAGAGAGAGAGAGAGAGAGCTGTATCAAAGGGACTACAGATAAGATGGTAGGAGGGTAAAAAAGAAACTGTCAGAGGTACCGGTACAGTACAAAGGGAGGTAGTGAAGAAATGAGAGCTAGGAAAGACAGTAGTAGTAGTACTAGTAGTAGTAGTAGTAATAGTAATAGTAGAAGTAGTAGTAATAGTAACAGTAGTAAGACGGTAGTAGTGTAGTAGTCGTAGTAGTAGTAATAGTAGTAGACGTCACAAGTTCATCTGAAACGCGAACCGGGTGGACTGCAGGATGATGTTGTCCTTCTGCAGTCCACCATCCTCCTGTCTGGGGATAGGGAGGGGATACATGGCCGTTTGTATAACCAGGCAGCTCCATCTCTCGCTCATATCGGTGCCACCACGTGAAGGCGTCTAAAGATAATGCAAAAAGACTGAAATATATCGAGAATAGAGGGGAAGGGGAGGAAGAGTCGGTGGTGCAGTGGTTAGCGCCTGAAACTCACGACTGGTAGAACCCTGGATTATTGGACCGATCGAACTAGTGGACAAAGTTCGTCTCTACCTTATCCCTGTTCAGACACGCAGTAGTACGAATAGGGACCGGGAAGGAACATCGACTCTTGCGTATTCTAGGGGAAGGTTTGCACTTAGTCACAGCTTATTACCTTAATGATTCGTGCAGTTAATGTGGTTTTATTTAAGTCATAGAAAATAAAATAAGCGAAAGTTGCGGGGGAAAAAAAGGAAAAAAAAAAAAAAACAGTCAGTAAAGAAGGTAGTCACAAACACAGGATGAGGGAAGAGGAAGTAAAGGAAAGCAAATAAAAAAGTAAAAAAAAAAAAGAAAGAAAAAAAAAGGAGTATCCTGTAATTGAAGAAAAAAATGTGGATTAGGTTGACTCCTAAAAGAACGACTGAGAGATTGAGAGGAGAGGAGAAGAGAGGAGAGAGAGAGAGAGAGAGGAGAGGAGGGGAGGGGGTGAATGTATTGTGAGGGGAAGGGGAATAAGGCGAGGGGAAGTGAGGGGTGGATGGAGGGGAAAGAGAGGGTAGTGTGGGGAAGAGGGAAGGATGGAGGAAAGAGGGAAGAGTGGGGGATGTGAGGGAAAAACGAGAAAAAGAGGGAGGAATGAGAAGTGAGGGAGAAAGAAATTGATGAGGAAGAGGAAAATAGTGGTGAGGGGAGCAAAAGAGAGGAAAAGAGAGAAGAAGTGGGGAAGGGGCGAGGAGAAGGAAAGAGAAGGTGAGGGAAAATGATGGAGAGAAGGAAGGAGGGAGAGGTCAGAAGAAGAGGGGATGAGAAGAAAAAGGAAGTGTAAGAGGGCGAAAGAATGGAGAGAAAATGACGAGAGGTAGGGGGGGGGGAAGTCGAGAGGAAGGAAAGAAGGGGAGGGGGGAAAGGGGGTGAGAGAGAGGGAGGAGGGAAGAAAAGATGAGAAAGAAGTGGTGGAAGAGGGCAGGGATGGAGAGAAATGGGAGGAGTGGACGGAAAGAAGGAGAAGAAAAGACGGAGAGAGACAAAGAGGAAAAAAAAAAGAGGTAAGGGAAAGAGGGAGAGAGATGAAGGGAAGGAAAGAGGAGCATAGGGGAAAAGAAGGGAAAGAAAGGGATGGGGACAAGAGGAGAGAAAGAGTGAGAAGGAGAAGGAGAGAAAAGGAGAAAGGAGAGGTGCAGGAGGAGGAGGAGGAGGAGGAGGAGGAGGAGGGGGAGGGACATACCTCACCTCCAGTCACCGTGAAATCTTTCCTGGGCACCCGGATTTCTTGCGTCCCAACCTTGAAATAAATCGCCTCGTAAATCCTCGAAGCAGCAACACTAACCGCTTCTTACGTGTCCTGCGATGCTGATTACGGTTTGTTTCGTGGGTCGGGACCTGTTGTCGCGGGGTAAGGGGGCTGAGCATAGGGAATGAGAATAACGAAAACTTAATCAATGCTAAACAAATAAAGCTCATTCTGACTTTTAAATGCTTGTGTGTTATGGTTTTTGTCTCGTGTGATGGGCCCTGTTGCTGAGAGAGAGAGAGAGAGAGAGGGGGAGAGATGAGGGGGTGAGAGAGGCTCATGGTTGGCTGTGTAACCTGATACCGGCAGCTGTGTTGATTTCATTACCTGGGTAAGGGTACACCTGTGGGGGAGGCGGCGGTAGGGCAGGCAAGCGGCAGGGGAGGCAGGTGGCAGGGGAGGCAGGTGGCAGGGGAGGCAGGTGGCAGGGGAGGCAGGCGGCAGGGTAAGCAGGCGACAGGACAGGACAGGCAGGCGACAGGGGAACAGGCGACAGGGAAGGCAGGCGAAAGACTGTGAATGCTGGGTATCCATAATGAAGTATACATTAAAGCTTGTCTACTTACCAGGTCATCCTTAACCTAACCTAAACTCACTCAGCTCAACTCATCTGCTAACGTAATCTAACTAAACGTAAGCTAATCTAACTTAACACCTGCAGGAGAGACGGCCGTTTGGGAGGGAGGAGACGATGTGTGTGTGCTACAGTATTCCATGGCGACACATACATTAAGGCTTGTCTGGCGATCTTAAACCTAACATGCCGCTGGATAATTTAATGGGCCATACTAAACATAACAATGCTTAACACAGCATAAAATTAGAAAGCACACAGAGGGCACATTCCCCCGCCAATGCCGGCAAAATTTCCTGCTGTACCTCTTTCCTAACAATCGAATACTTTTACGGTGTCACATAGTTAATTCTACGGAATCAGTCTGCCCTGTTACGCAATTTCAGAGACCACGCACTCTTCCAACGCCATTAAAATGATAGGTTACTTCTGCAACCGAATTTGGGTCCACTTCGAACTTTAATCAACTTTTCCTTGACCCACTGACTACCTATCCACCAAATTTCATTAAAATCCGATAACAAGTTTTTGAGATATCTTGTACATAGATTAGCAGACGAACAGGCAAGGATATATACATCAGCTCAGTCCAACCTCGATGAAGGAGGTAATTACCAAACTCAGTATAACGTAATCTGTCCCAACATACCTAAACACAATAAAATATAACTTAATTTCACATATATAGAGCTGATTTACATTACTTACGCTAACACAGTATTACGTAGCATAACATGAGAAAGAGAGAGAGAGAGAGAGAGAGAGAGAGAGAGGAGGGGAGACAGATTCATGGTCTTCATGATACACCTGAAGGAATAAAATCAGCAGAACACATTTTCTTTCCACATCAGAAGTTTTGCTGTGAAAAGTTGACATTGCTCCTCAAATCTGGTTGAGGTACGTCCAGTCCCAATGGGAGGAGGAGGAAGAGCGAGAGAGAGAGAGAGAGAGAGAGAGAGAGAGAGAGAGAGAGACCGAAAACAGGGAGACCATGAAGGAAAGAGAGAGAGACCAAGAAGGAACGGGAGAGACCAAGAAGGAAAGAGGGAGACCAAGAAAGAAAGAGTGAGACAGAGAAGGAAATAGGGAGACCCAGAAGGAAAGAGGGAGACCAAGCAAGAAAGAGGAAGACCAGAAAGGAAAGAGAGAGACCAAGATGAAGGAAACAAAGACATAGGACCAGTTTTTTTTAGTGTCCTTTTATAGCCCATTATTTTCCTCATATACGTGACGCGTGCCTTAAAATTTTGTCAAGAGAACATGGTCAAACTCAGCTACTTGGACTTTGAGCTTTGGACTCTTGGTGGAGGTATGCAGTCTCTGAGTTTATGTAGTGTTTGTTCCTACGTTATTTTTCATATTGTAGTCCTCTGTTGACCCACCCCTGTGTTTTGACACCTTGTCCCTTGATGCCAACACTTACGGTATGTTGTTTACCAATTGTTGTAACCCCTTCAGTCCAATAACACGTATCCCAGCTTAATCTTGCTGGCCACAGACGCTTTCTTTACCTTTATAAGACACTGCAACTTGCAAAGGGGATAGAGCCAATCACCATTTACCCTTTCTAAAACTAATTTATTTTCCAACCTTCATTATAATCGTCCGAAGGTACAAAGGATAGGACTGGAAATACATGATGTGGTTAGGTATGGTTGTTACTTCAGGTTAGGCAGAATATAAAAGTTTACCATAAGTGTTGTTATTTTCTTTTAGCCATCTTTCTCTCTTCCTCTGTCTTTTCTTTCCTCTCTTCCATCTTCCTCTCATCTTTCTTTCTTCTTCCATCTTCTGTACCCTCTTTCTTCCCTCTCTCTCCTCTCTTCCTTCTTACGCCTTTCCTTCCTCCCTAATTCCTCCTCCCCCTCTTCCTCCAACCGCCGTAAGAGCCAAACGTCCTCCTAGTCCTCTCTGCGAATACCTACAGCTAAGTGCCCTGTTTCAGTGTTTTGCTTGTGTGATTACAATAGTGTGATAGTTACGAGTTTAGGTGAGTGATCTGACTGATTGTCTGGTCGCTGAGTGTTGTTTGTGAAGTGTTAATACCGTTTGTTCAACGTCCGTGAGTGTTGCTGGTGGATGAGTGTTTGATTAGCTTTGTTTCATAGACCGTGTTCAATAAGAGACTCAGTTTATTTCTGTGAATGTCTGTGACTGAGTGTAGAGTGCTTTGGACGTCGATCTGCACCGCTCTACGGTAATATATATATATATATATATATATATATATATATATAGTTTTGTTTTACTTTGGCGCCATCTCTTTGTCCCTCATACGTAGTTACTTCAGCCGTCTCCCGCCAGAGGGCCAGGCGAGTTACCCTCGGAAAACCATAAGAATTTGCGCATTGTTTATTTATTTTTTGGTCTCAGAACCAATTTCGTTTTAATGGATTAAAATAGGATTCTCTACTATACCAGTGATCCATTATTTTATCACTGTAAACGATAAATCATCAAAACAAGAGACAACGTCAGCATTTGTTTACATTTTCGACACCAGGCAAGTGTTGCTGTTATTGCCCAACATTTTTTTTTTTACTTTTTACTTGCACTAATTTTTACAGTGAAATATCTCCCACTTCTTTACAGGTAAGATATAATTTTCTTTTTCATATGTTGTGACTTTTCAGGATATAATGAACTTGCTTGTGTATTGTATGACCATGCTGTGACTTTATTGGTATATTTCAGATTGTAGTATATATATATTTTTTGTTTATATCTCATGTTTACAGTTATCCTTACAGGTAGGATATAATTGTATCTTCATATGTTGTAACTTTTCAGGTGACAGTAAACTTATTTGTGTATTGTAAGACCGTTGTTACTTCATTGGTGTTGTATTTCAGGCTGTATAATTTTAGTTCTTCATTCCAGGTAACGGTTAACTTTCCATTCTCTGTAACAAGTATATTAGTAACCAGTAAGGTAGCAATTCCTCTACAGTTCTAAACAGCAACAAGACCCCCACTAGTAAAACCTGTAACCATTGCATAAATTGTCCCTGTTCTTGCAGGTTTTGCATATGTAACTTATTCTTGTTCCAATATCTCTTCCAGGTACTAACCATTATTATCGGATTCTTTTTCTCCGATAAATCTTTGTGGTAACCTTGGATTTCAGAATCCCGCAGAACATTGCTGTATTTGCGTAACCTGCTCCAGTAGTTTCAATCAATCATTTCCTGTGGCACCCTCGGGGATGCATAGGGCCTCGATGAACTCACACCACCACATCCTATCTTGTGCTAACTCCTCAAGATCTCCCCAACACTCATCTCCAGCTTCCCGTCTCATTGTCCTCACCCACGTCTCTTTTGGCCTTCCTCTACCTCTCCTACCAGGTGCCACCCACCCTGGTGTACCTCGTACTATTCCCTGTCTCCTATACACATGTCCTAGCCACTTCCATCGTGAGAATCTAACATATTCATCGATCGGCTGCACTCCCGTTATTTCTCTAATTCTACTATTTGGTATCCTTTCCCACCACTTAACTCCTAATATTCTTCTAAGTGCTTTATTTTCAAACACCAGGAATTTATTTTCCATAGTCACTGTGCTGTACCAAGACTCGTGCCCATAAATTAAGATACTCCTAACCATTACCTTATAAAGTTTGATTTTTGTATGCACAGAGAAATTGTTATTATTCCAAATATTTTTAAGCATTCCCATTGCCTGATTAGCCTTCTTTAACCTTTCCTCGAATTCAAAGTTCAAAGAACCATCCTTGGCTAAATAAGTACCTAAATATTTAAACCTATCAACTTGCTTTACAACCATACCTCCAATTACACATTCCTGCGCATTTTCCATATTCATATTGATTATTTCAGTTTTTCCACAATTAATAACCAAAAACCCACCTTGCGACCTTCACTCACCAAACAGTCCAACACTCTCTGCATCTCTTCTGGCCCATCACAAATCAAAACTATATCATCTGCATAATCTAAATCCAAAAGTTTCCTGTTCTCTCCCCAAAGTATACCTGCACCGGTTTCTGTTCCAACACGTTTCATAATGTAATCAATGACCAATATAAATAGTAAAGGCGATAGAACACCACCTTGAATTACTCCGGACTTGACTTCAAACGAATCACTCAGACAACCATCAACCATCACTTTACAAAATGTGTCCTCATGCATGTTCATAATGACCCTCACAAACTCCTCTGGTATTCCATAATGTCTCATGATCTTCCCCATAGACTCTCTCGAAACACTATCAAAAGCCTTTTCAAAATCAACAAAACAAAGACTTAACGGTACTCTCATTTCATTAACTTGCTGCATCAAATGCCTAACTATAAAGATCTGATCATTGCAACCACGTCCCTTTCTAAAACCAGCCTGTTCATCCCTCAGAATACCCTCAACCACCGGCTCCAACCTATTTAACAACACTCTACTGAAAACTTTCAAAGCTATCGGTGACAAAGAGATTCCCCTCCAATTACCACATTCACTCAGGTCTCCTTTCTTCGGAACTTTAACAATTACACCATTCTTCCAAACTGATGGTAGTAACCCCGTCACCCATATCTTATTGAATAGCTTGGTCAAGATCATTATTAATCTATCCCCCTCCACTTTAAACATTTCCGGAAATAAACCATCCTCCCCTGGTGCCTTATTATTCTTTAACTGTTTTACTGCTTTCTCCACTTCTGCAAGCCTCAACTCTCCTGTTTCTATATTTAAATCTTCCTGAGCAGACGGTATATCCTCTTCTGGTGGTATTGGTCTATTAAGAACTGTCTCAAAATGCTCTTTCCATCTATTTTTAATATCTCCATCTTTGGTCAATAAATTTCCTTCCCTGTCTCTAATTGGTATTTCCTTGCGTTTACCTGCAATTCCACTCAGTTCTCTAATCGATTCATATGCTATTCTTTGACTCTGTCCATCATTTTTGTTTATTAGGATTTCAGTTTCTGCAATCTTTTCATCCACACATCTTCTTTTATCTCTCCTAGCTAACCTTCTTACTTCTGAATTCAAACTCCAGTACGCAGCTCTTGCTAATTCAATCTCTCGTTCATCAACGCATTGCATCTCACTCCTCAATTTAGCCTCACCTCTCTTTTTTATCATATCCCACGTTTCCTCTGATATCCATTTCTTTCTCCTGAATCTATGTCTCCTTCCAATCGTACATTCAGCAGTCTCATGCAAAACTTTTTCACATCCTCCCACATCTCATCTACACTTCTCTCCCCCTCTTCCAACGTTTCCAACACCAAAAACCTATTTCTGCATTCTAATCTGAATTCCTCCTTTTCTTCTCCTTCTCTTCTAAGCTTAACAATATCGTATCTACCAACACCAGATTTTTCCTTCTTCTGATTTTTAAGTTTAAACCTTATTTTTGCAATGCTGAGTTGATGGTCACTACCAATATCCGCTCCCCGTTTAACATGAACATCTAGCAGAGAACTTCTATGCCTCCTACTGATAGCGATGTGATCAATCTGATTTTTATATTTTCCACACGGCGACACCCAAGTTGTCTTGTGTATATTGCAATGCTGAAAGAGTGTGCCCCTGATGACTAAGTCATTTGCTAGACGGAAGCTTCCAAACCTCACTCCGTTTTCACTCATCCTACTACCAACTCCCATCTTACCCATACATGCCTCAAATCCCTCATTTGAACAGCCCATTACTGCATTAAAGTCTCCAACGCAGATCAAAACATCATGTCTAGGTACCCTTCCTACTCCTTCTTGCAACTTTTCATAAAATGTGTCTTTCCTTTCATCGAGTGCATCATTAGTAGGTGCATAACACACAAACAGACTGATGTTGCCATGATTTGATTTAAACCGTGCGTATAGCAATCGCTCATCTATAGGATCCCACTCACATAAAGCCTTATTTGCTTTACAACCCAGCAACAATCCTACTCCCTGATAATGCATTCCGTCCTGTCGGCCAGATATCAATAAACGTATACCATCCTCCAAATCCAACTTATCGACTCCAGTTAATCTAGTTTCTGTCAGAGCACAAATATGAAGTCCGTAATTTTGAAAAACCTTCACTAACTCATCGATTTTACCGTCATGATTTAGCGTTCTCACATTCCAGTTACCAATTTTAATTGTATTTTTTTAATTGACAAAGAAATTAGATTGTAACTGAGGCAACCGTGAGATTCTTAGCACCCCCTGCCCATTTAAGGGCTGCACGGGACTGGGGGCCATTATTGTTCTTTCAGAGTCCATCAAGGTTTCTTTGGCTAACTTCCTGAACACCTCGCCATTGTGTTGCAGTCGCAGTAGGCAGCTAACTTGCCTGATTGCCCACACCTGAAAGACCCAGCTATGCTGTAGCCAGTCACGTGCCGGCATGCTTACCAGCCATTTCACTCTCAAGGAGTTCCTCTGCTTGAGAAAGCAACCACCCCCCTGCTCCCGGATCCTTTTATATGGACTGCACCTTTGTTTCCAGGATGTGCAAACTACGTCAGAGCCTGGAAGACAAGCTGACCGAGGCTACAAACAAAATCAACAGCCTGACCCGAAAAGTTCATGTGCTGGAGGAATTCGTTGCGAGTAATGTCGGACACACTGCAGAGGATAATGTCACTGCTCTGGCCAACTGCAGTCCAGGTTGACGATCCTCCTCCTGCTGTAGTTACTTCTCCCCTCCACCCCGTACAGAATGGGTTACAGCCTGTGCGGAATGGTGCAAGACTTGCAAGGAAAAGGAGCATCATTCCAGTAAGAACATACAAGTTTCAGATTCATGCAGAAGTAGAGGAAGAGCCCCTTGAGGCACGGGTTGTGGGGGACTCTATCATCTATGGTCAGTTGGTTGAATTTTGTGGCAGAGCACCCTCTAAACGAAAGCGTTTTTTGTATCCCAGGTGTAGGAGTAGACGACGTAATGGAGGCTGTGGATGATGTTTTTGAAAGTGTGGAGAATGACAGCCTAGTTATCATTCATACAGGTACAAATGATGTCATGCGGACCAGATCAGAGGAGCTGATAGAGAAGTACAGGAGGATGATTCGATGCTACAAGGAGAAAACTAACAACATCTTAATTTCAGGAATACTCCCAAGGATTGGTACAGAGAATGCCTTCTTCAGTAAAGCATTTAGTATAAATAATAGGGTCAGGTCACTTTGCCATCAGGAAGGAGTTGAGTTCATAGACTTCTTCAGTAAAGCATTTAGTATAAATAATAGGGTCAGGTCACTTTGCCATCAGGAAGGAGTTGAGTTCATAGACACATGGAACCAGTTTTATGAGCAGCGAACACTATTTGTGAGCGATGGACTACATTTGAATGCCATTGGTTCTGCACGTCTTGGTCATTTGCTTAGTGATGCCATAAGTTTTTTCTGGAGAAAAAACAAGAATCAAGGGAGGTAAACGTAGATGTCATACAATCCAGTGAATCAATAAGTAATGGAAGCTTCACACATCAGAAAGGAAAACACATGAAAGCTCTTCTTGTAAATGCATGTAGTCTATGTAATGAATTTTCTGATTTAGAGGCCCTTGTTTTTACTGAAGATTATGACGTAATTGGTAGGCTATAACAGAATCGTGGCTAGATACTGAGCAAAGAGATTTTCTAGCAGAGATTAATTTACCAGGCTATCACATTTTCAGTAGTGAAAGGAAGAATCGAGCAGGGGGCGGTGTGTTGTTATATATTAAATCAGGATTTCAACCGGTTGTAATTACTAAGCCAGTCACTGAAAACATTGACACTACTTATATTCATCTTAGAAATGAATCTTGTCGTAAAATCACTATCTATCTCTATCTATAGCCCGACGCCCTAATCCCGCAAAGGGTGGCCGCAGACAAAACGCCTCCAAGTCACTCTGTCACCCACCATTTGACTCCCCTCCCCCCAACTCACCCCCCCCTCCCTCATATACCTCTCAACTCCATCCCTCCACCTCATCCTCGGTCTACCCCTCCCTCTCCCTCCCTCCACCTCACCCACATACACCCTCTTAGTCAGTCTTTCACTCTCCATCCTCTCCACATGTCCAAACCACCTCAGTGTATTTCTCCTAATCTTTTCAACCACATCCACATCTACCCCACAACGTTCCTTCACTTCTTCATTCGTCAACCTGTCCCTCCATGTCACTCCACATGCTCCTCTCAAGTAACTCATTTCCACTGCTCTCACTCTTGACTTGTTCCCCTCTTGCAAGGTCCACGCCTCGCTTCCATACGTCAGGGTAGGGATCACAATACCATCATGCAGAGACTTCTTAACTTCCATACTCACACTTGGGTTAATTTATCATCCACCCGGTCAGCCACTCAACATCGATAATGAAATCTACAATCAAATTGCCGAAATATCTTGTATGCAAAGCACTGTAATATTTGGTAACTTTAATTTACCAGTTCCAAAATAGGGAGATGCCCTATCCACACACACTGAGTTAGACCTATATAAAAACTTGCAGGAAAGTTCTTTGTATCAGTTTGTAAATTATCCGACACGTGGAGCTAACATCCTAGATTTTGTCTTAGTCACATCAGAAAATGTAGTGAGCAATGTTATTGTAGGAGAGGAATTAAGTACAAGCGATCATCACACAGTTACATTTTAACATTAAAATCTGTGAAGGCAAGGTCAGGGCCAGTTGCGAGAAAGTGCCTGACTTTAAGAGGGCAAATTTTAAGAAATTAAAGTCAATTGTTGCTGCAGGTAACTGGCATCCTACTGCTGAAACTTTAGATATCAATGACTCATGGAATTATTTTACAGAAACTCTCAACAGTGCTGTCAGGTTATGTATTCTAATACACAACAGAAGGCCTGCCAAAAATTCTAAACCCAAATGGTGGAACTCCGACATTGAACATTGTCTGGAAGCAAAAAATCTTTCATATAAAAGTACAATACAACAAAGAGTCAAAGTGATAAAAATAAACATGATGCCCTTCAACAAAAAGCCAAAAAGTAATTTAAATACAGTAAGAAAAATCTTGAGGCACATATTGCAAGTATCAGTAAAACAAATCCCAAAGAATTTTCCAGTTGCACAAGAAGCAAAAGGTTAATAACTCCGACAATCAGTCCCTTAATCACAGATAATGGTGAGCACACTGATGATGAAACTATGATGGCAAAAACTCTTAATACTTTCTTTGCATCAGTATTTACAACAGAAAATATACATACGATTCCTGCTGTTTCCTGCATTCCTATAGTAGAGGACAACATAATCGCTGACACTACAGTTAGTGATTGCGACGTACTACTTGCAATTAGCAAATTAATAGATAATAAAACACCGGGACTAGACAAAATAGCTCCACGTGTTTTGAAGGAACTACAGAATGAAATATCAAAGCCCTTATCTGAACTTTTTCACATCGCTTAAGAGCAGTAAGGTGCCACATGCGTGGAAACTTGCTAACGTAACCCCAGTATTCAAAAAAGGCAACAGAGGACAGCCAAAAAACTACCACCCAATTAGTTTAACATCAGTGATTTGCAAATTGCTTGAAACTATTATCAGAGACAAGTTTGTGAAACACTTAGAATCAAACAATCTCATTGAAGATTCTCAACATGGTTTTCGTAATAATCGCTCTTGCCTCACGAGTCTGGTGGACTTTTTCAATGATATACTGAGCATGTATGATGACACTAAATCAGTTGATGTTGTTTACCTTGATTTTCAAAAGACTTTTGACAAAGTTCCACACAAAAGTCTCCTTCAAAAGCTAAAGGCACATGGTTTCAGCAGCAGGGTCCTTGGGTGGGTTGAAGATTGGCTCCCCGGATGAAAGCAAAGAGTTTTAATAAACGGAAAAGAGTCCGACTGGATAAACGTTACAAGTGGAGTGCTGCAGGTTCAGTGTTGGGTCCTGTTCTTTTCTTAATACATATCAGTGATATTGATGAAGGATTATGTTGTAAAATTTCAAAATTTGCTGACGATACTAAAATAGGTAACAGAGCAGGTACAGCAATTCAGAGAGATCTCGATCGACTGTTTAACTGGGCCCAAGTTTGGCAAATGGATTTCAATATTAATAAATGCAAAGTGCTAAACATTGGCAGTAAAAATGTAAGAGCAAGTTATAGCATGAATAATGTCCAACTTGATAGGGTAAACCATGAAAAAGACTTAGGAGTTATAATAACAAACGATTTGAAACCAAGCAAACAATGCACAGAAGCTGTGAAAAAAGCCAATAAATTGATTGGTTTCATAGGTAGAGCATTTGAATATAAATCTGATAATATTGTCCTCACTTTGTATAATTATTTGGAATTCTCGCACTTAGAGTACTGCGTTCAGTTTTGGTCACTGTATTATAAAAAAGATATGGAAAAGCTTGAAAGAGTGCAGCAAAGGATGACAAAGATGATACCTTGATTGACAAATAAACCATACGAGAACGTTTATAAGCCCTGAATTTATTTACCCTAACTAAACGGAGGTTATGAGGAGATCTAATTCAAGTATTCAAAATATTCAAAGGATATGATAACATGGCTGTCGATAGTTCACAGTTGATCACTTGAATAATATTAGAGGCAATGGGTATAAAATAATTGGCAAATGATTCCAGTCGCATGAAGCTAAGCATTTCTTCTCCAATAGAGTTGTAAATATATGGAATAAATTGCCCTCCAATGTAGTAAATTCTAATACAGTAATGACCTTTAAAGGTCGCCTCGATAAGTATTTGTCGACTAACCCCCTGCTTAATATGTTTACTCCTGAATAAAACACTTATTTATGTATTATTTTTAATTTATTTATTTATTTATTTTTTTAGAGCCTGGATCAGTTTATGAATGCACAGACTACGATATGCACAGATAGCCCTGAATTAACGGTCACTACTCATACTTTCGACCTGTGATGGGCTGTGGATCACTGAGGGTCCCTGTTAGTTAAGTGACCACCATCGGGATTATTTAATGTACCAGGGGTCACTGCTTAAGGAGGTGACTTGTGTGCTTGTCCTGCATGGGAAAGCTCGTAGTCTCAGTGGAATGAACGGAGCTAGGACCTGATTGACTGCTGTCTTCCTTAACAGCGCCAGGCAAGGCTGTCACACCACCCCTGAATATCCATACTGTGCACTGTGTAATTTCCACGCTGTGTCCACAGACTCCCCGTTAACTCAACGTACCTGTACATGTTGTCATGTGTTATTTATTATTTGATTATTCATTTTACTTTACTACTTTCTCTTTCAGGTTATTCATACTTGTGGCTTATAGATAATGTATTATAGAAAGTAACTTTTCCATTTCAATCTTTCCTATAAAAATTCCATGTCAGTTTTTCCATGCTGCATGGTGGTTTTCTCACTTTTTCTTACCGGTTTTAACTAGAGGGTTTGGAGTCGGGGGAGCCTTCTTGCTTTACTATCCTTATCATTCAGCATGTAGAGTTAGATTTCGTAGTCATAGTCTACTCTGTAACAAATAGCCTCGAAAGGACCACAAGGTCTGTTGCTGTTTGCTTTCCTTTGTACTCACTTGTACTCCTCCTCCTCCTCCTCCTCCTCCTCTTTCCTTCTTCCTTCCTTCTTTCCTCTTTTCCTTCACCATCGCATAACGGAATGGCACTCAAACGGAAAGCCAATAACTTTAATTAATATGTCCTCATTCTCTCTGTCTGTCTCTCTCTCTCTCTCTCTCTCTCTCTCTCTCTCTCTCTCTCTCTCTCTCTCTCCATTCATTTCTTTCATTTTCTCTACTTTCTCACCTTATTATGCCATCCACTAACTCATCTTCTTGACTTTCTCTCTACTTTCTCTACTTTTCCTCCCATATTCTCTACGCTTTTTCCACTTTTCCTCCCTTGTTTCCTCCCTTCTTCCCCCATACATCGCCCTTCCTCCATTCTCTCCCTAAAATTGCATCCCAGACTCACAAACACCATTACTTACCTTCCTTCTGAGACATGACATTTCCTTCCCGCCGCATCTCTCTCTCTCTCTCCTCCCTTTTCCTTCCTGAATCTCCCTCTCTGAATACCACTCTCATTTCTCCATCCTTTTCTTCCCTTTATTCTTACTTTCCCCTTCTTTCCCTTCTCTATCTTTCCACTGATTCTCCATCCTCTCTCCTCTCTTTCCCTCTTCAGTCTACCTCCCTCATCTCCGCCCCTCCTCTTCTCTCCCCTCGCTTTCCCCTCCTTCCCTTCCCTCCCCTCACGTCCCCTCCCTTCCCCTCTCCTTCCCTCAAACACATCCCAAAACCCGGATCAACATAGTGTATAAACACTCAAAATAAATTCTCAGTAATGGCAATACCGCCGATGTCTGATTAAAGAGCGATTTGCCTTAGTGTGGGGGAGGGAGGAGGAGAGACGGGGAGGGGGGAGAAAGGATGCTAGAGAGAGGGAGGGGGGAGGAGGGAAGGGGGAGGGAAGAAGTGAGGAAGGAAGAGGAGGGAGGGGGAGGGAAGAAGTGAGGAAGGAAGAGGAGGGAGGAGGAGGGAAGATGTGAGGAAGGAAAAGGAGGGAGAAACTTGGGGAAAATGGGTGTTGGATATGGGGAAGGAGAAAGTAAGGGAAGAAGAGGAGGGAAGTGGAGGGGGAAGCGGAGGGAGAAAGGGCGCTGGAGGGGAGGGGGGGAGGAGGCGGTGAGGGAGGAGAAGGGTTGGAAGGGGGGAGGGCAGGGGGTGAGGGAAAACGGGAAGGTATGAGGGGAGGGACGGGGGAGGGAGGGAGTTGAAGGAGTGAGGTGTGGGGGGGGGGGTTCAAGAGGGGTGAGAGAAATGTGAAATGAGGGAGGAGGGGAGTGGAGGGAGGGGGGAAGAGGGGGGGAGAGGGTGAGCGGATTTAGGGTGGGGAGGGGGTATTCGCCATTCACCCGGGTTATTTGCAGAGGCGAAGCGGAATCAAATACCTTATGATTTTCACGGTCCCGTTTTTATCCCGGGCGGGTTTTAGAGATACACCGCCGCCGATGCATGTTTTGAAAAATTACGAGAGACGAACCTGGACTTCCTGAATAAGATGGTGGTGGAAATTGTAGCACCACGTGAAATACTGGTGGAAATTGTAGCACCACGTGAAATAAATGGTGGAAATTGCAGCACCACGTGAAATAAATGGTGGGAATATTAGCACCACGTGAAATAATGGGGGGAATATTAGCACCACGTGAAATAATGGTGGAAATACTAGCACCACGTGAAATAATGGTGGAAATACTAGCACCACGTGAGCCTAAATCTCCACGACGAGCTCAGTGGCAAGCTCCTTCATGGAACTGACCCCCTTCCTTGAAAAAAAAAAAATCTTGAAAAATACCGAGATAAAGCTTCCATTACTGAAAATTTCCTAATAATAACACCCTCACTGACGAAAAAAATCCAATAAAAATAATTGTCCATGGAAAAACAGCAAAAAAAAAAAACACACACACACATACTTACTCTGGATGAAAGTTGACGAAAATTTCCATAATAATAATAATAATAATCTTGAAAAAATCCCTAAATTTTTCTCTCTCATCTAAAAATCTGCCAGACCAAAAAGAAAATAAATCAGGGAAGAAAATTTTCATATCACGGAACGAACTATTAAGTGAAAAGTGTAGAGAGAGAGGGGAGGGGGGGAAGTGGAGAAAGGAGAGGGGTGGGAGAGAAGTGAAGAGGGGATAGGGAACCAATATGGAGAGGAGCATGAGGGAGGTAAAGTAAAAGAGAGGAGGGAGAAATGATGTGATGAAAAGAGGAGAGGAAGGAAAGCAGAAGAGAGGAGAGAGGGGGAGAGGGAAGTGGAGAGAGGGGGAGAGAGAAGTGGAGAGAGGGGGAGAGGGAAGTGGAGAGAGGGGGAGAGAGAAGTGGAGAGAGGGGGAGAGAGAAGTGGAGAGAGGGGGAAAGGGAAGTGGAGAGAGGATAGGGATCGATGAGGAGAGAGAGAAAAGGGAGATACAGTGGAAGAGAGGAGACAAAAGATGAACTTAGTGATTGGAAGAGGAGAGAGAGAGAGAGAGAGAGAGAGAGAGAGAGAGAGAGAGAGAGAGAGGTTTTAATAAGAGACGAGGTGGAAAAAGAGGAAAGAGGAATGGAGAAGAGAGAGGAACTGAAAAGGAAGAGTGACTTTGGTAATAAAAGAGGTGATGAGGTGGACTGGGACTGGTGCTGTTGTGGAGACGTTGATATTAGGGAAATTAAACCAGAGAGCGAGCGAGCGAGCGAGAGAAAGAGAGAGAGAGAGAGAGAGAGAGAGAGAGAGAGAAAAGGTCAAGTACAGGAAGGGGGGAGTAAGATGGTAAAAAGAAAATGAGCGAGACGAAAGAGAGAAAATAAAGCGAGCTGCGAGACAGAGAAGGATGTGGCGCCGGTTGGAGAGAAACACTTAGGAAATCTTATCGCAGAGAGAGAGAGAGAGAGAGAGAGAGAGAGAGAGAATCAAAACGAGGACAACACGCTTAGAGAAGACGGTCAGTTAAAGACAAAAATTATGTTTAAAATATTGCAGTACAAATAAGTCTTCAGGCAAAGATGATGAGAGAGAGAGAGAGAGAGAGAGAGAGAGAGTTACCATTTTCATACTTCAGAGGCACTATATGAAAAAAATCCATACTTTATATACAGTAGGTACCATTTCCCTTCTCGCCTCACCTGTTAACTCTTTTCTCCCCCACTCAGCCCATCCGTATTTTTTCCGAATTTTTCGCCATAAGGAATTAATTAACTTGCCACTCCAGGTAATCCCAGTCTTCCTCGCCGCAGACAGGCTGAAAAATGGTCCAGTTATACATGGCGCCTTGGTAATGGCGGCATGCACGCCGTGACGGCTGGAAATTCATCTTTTTCCCCCTTTTAGATACGTGTAAAGCTAGCAGGACCTATCTATTGCCAGACGCCTTAATCCTGCAAGGGGTGGCCACAAACAAATCGCCTCCGTGTCGCCCTGTCACCCTCCATTTCACTGCCCTGCTCCCAGCTCACACACCCCTCTCTCGTACACCTATTCTAGCAAAATTCTAGCTTATTTCCTAGTTATTTTTTCCTCTGTTCATCACTACTAACAAATCCTTTTTCCCTTTCCCTGATTTCCGTTCTGTGTACTGTTATTGCTCTTTTGTTTATTCAGGATATTCTAGGAGATAAAATTTAAGAAAAAAATGGAAGAATGATCATCCTGAAAAAAAAAAAATGGAGCGAAAAAAATTGGATACAAATGGGAAATCTGTCACCCGTCCTGAACTCCTTTTCTGTGGCGAGTTATTTTAATTCCGTTCTTGGCTACCACAGGGCGATTTTATTCAGGTTTGGAGTGACGCTCGTTGTGAGAAGGCTAAATCTCTCTCTCTCTCTCTCTCTCTCTCACACACACACACACACACACACACACACACACACACACGTATCTTAAAGTCACACCTCACACTGCCTCATCACACACTTCCTCACACTGTCTTACCTCACCCTGTCACACCACATCACCACCACACTCTCCTCACCACCACACCTTCCTCACCACCACACCACCACACCCACACCTCCTCATCCAGTATGCAAAGCCACTCACTCATCACAGCTCCAAGGAGAGAGAGAGAGAGAGAGAGAGAGAGAGAGAGAAGGTGGTAGGGGGGGGACTGAGGCAACGAGTTGATTACTGCTTTTGTTTGCTTTCCTTGGTTATGCATCCCAGCCGCTGCAAGAAGCGTGTGAGGTGGAGAATCCTGTTAGCTGATACGGGAAGAGAGAGAGAGAGAGAGAGAGAGAGAGAGAGAGAGAGAGAGAGAGAGAGCTCTGCACCTTTTTATTGCAGTAGTTCTTTTCACCTCCTTTCACTTGAGAGAGAGAGAGAGAGAGAGAGAGAGAGAGAGAGAGAGAGAGAGAGAGAGAGAGAGAGAGAGAGAGAGAGAGAGAGAGAGAAAGAGAGAGAGAGAGAGAGAGAGAGAGAAAGAGAGAGAGAGAGACTGCACCTTTCTTCCATGCACTACTCTTCTTTTCGCCTTCTCTCATATATTACTTTTTCTCTCAGTCAGTACTTAAACGCCTATACTTTTCCAATCTTCTTTTCATTTATCACCCTAGCATATTTGTATTTACCATTCTTAGCACCAATTTTTTTCAACTCTTATCTACATTCACTCTTTGACTCTTGGACCCACAAACCATTCACAATTTTCATAGGTACGATATCTCTTGCTTTACCAGTTACTCCAGTATATTTCAGTACATCATAATTTGACATATATTTTTTCCATTACAATTATTGTCTGAACGGTAAAGTATCTGTTCTTGATGTAAATGTTTAAGCTGATTCCTGCATTATATATTCTAATGCACTTTGTTATTTCCGATTCCCATTTAAAGACCGATTAATTCTTGTTACAAATCACCCATCCCAGGAGAAAGGTCCGGCCTGGCAGTGAACTCTGTACGTATTACTCATATTTCCCGTCTTTCATAAATTTACTCAGAAAAAAAAAATTAAATAATTTCAGATGATCCTATTTCATGAGAAGAGCTTCCACGGACACCGATTAAGTTAACGCAGTCTTTCATAAATTCGCTACAAAATCTGTTTAACGGAAGATTTTAACGTAAGATTTTTCCCCTTTTATGAAGACAAAGCATAGGAAAATACTGATTCTATGGAAAGGAAGATCGTGTTAATTCTGTCTTTCCGTATATTGGATTCTGTGATCTATGTTTCTTTCTCTTCCCTCCTCTCGCCTCTTCCTCCATCTTCTCCGCTCTTCTCACCTTTTCATCTCCTCTCCCTTCTTCCCTTCTCTCAACACTTTTCCGTTCTTCTCTCCTCCCCTCTCCACGCCTTTCCTCTGCCTTTCTATGCCACACTCAAGTAACCTGATCGGCCTTTCAGTCCGCGGTGGGTCCCTTCCGTCCAGCCCCCCTCCCACAAACATCCGCCCCATTCACGGCCTCTCTCACTCCTCCGTCAGTGCCTCGCTCACACACACACACACACACACACACACACACACACACACACACACACACACACACACACTTATTTATTTTGCCAAAGTTTCGTGGCTTCGTTCAAAATATACAGTGCCTTTGGCAGCTGCGTTCGTGGGAATTTTACCTGCGGCGACAGCCAGAAGGTCAGTGAGTGGCCAGCGTTCTTCTGCTTCTGGCGGGTTAGTTAAAAGGAGGCATTTGGAGACATAAAGAGGTCCCATACATGGTAATTTGACGTGGCTAGTTATTTTTTACAGCAAACTGTTTGAAACAAGAGTCTCGCCGCAGGTTCCAGAGTAATCTACTGTTGTTTACTTAAGCTGATACCAAACGATTTTGTTCACTCGAGAGAAATCTGAAGAACCAGAGCTTTATGTGATTATGATTACTACTACTACTACTGCTCCTACTACTACTACTGCTACTTCTACTACTACTACTACTATTACTACTACTGCCACTACTACTACTACTGCTACTAAAGTTATCAGTAATTATTCCAGTATGACACAGGCACAAAAAATAAAAATAAAAATCACGAGAACAGCAAGAGCAAAAAAAAATCGAGCCAACTAGGGCAGGGCATGTCCTTGTGGGAGGGTTTTTCCCCCTAGATTTTCTCCAGATTTTTTCCAGACTTTTTCCCTAATTTTGCCCCATTTTTTTTTCCATATTTTTACCCATATTTTTTTCCCAGATTTTTCACCAGATTTTTCCCAAGATGTTTTCACCAAATTTTTCTCTAATTTTTTTTCACAGGTTTTCCCGGGTTTTCTACAGAGTTTTTTCCTAGATTTTTTCCTCAGAGTTTTCCCCACATTATTTACCTAGATTTCTTTCCCCAGATTGAGTTTCCATATCAGGGTCGGGATCACACAGAAACCTGGAGCTTGAACCATCTCCCCAATTCTTGCTATACTCTGCAAAAAATAACATCTGTCTATCTATCTATCCATCTATCTATTGCCAGACTCCTTAATCCCGTAAGGAGCGGCCACAAACAAATCGCCTCCATGTCGAATGTCCCCCGTCATATCGTACAAAAATGTATTTACTAGACTCACACAAAAAATGAATCGCTGAGGAATAGGTGTTGGGGAGCCTCCTAACCCGACGTGAATACAGACCATTGTTTCACCTTTTTTCACCCAGTAGTGTAAATGAGGACCTGGATATAACATTGACTCTCTCATGTTGTATTCTAGGGGAAGTTTGGGGTATAGAAATCTGACTTACTGCCCGAATTATCCGTATTTAGTCGACGAGCATACTATCATGGTTCAGCTTCTTGATATACTTAATCCTCTCTTATGTATGTACAAGTATGTGGGTACCTTAAGTATTATGTATGTATGATCGTGTGTTTGTATGTATGTAGATGTGTTTTTATTTCTGGAAAAAATAGGAGGCAAATTAAAAAAAAAAAAAAAAAACGAGAGAAAAAGTAGCCTACAGCAAAAAACAAAAAAGCACTGAGAGCACATACCTACCCCAATGCCGGATCCGGATCCGGATCCGCCCCAAAATTTAATCAATTCCTTCTTGGTCCATGGCTCACCCTTCCACAAAATTTCATAGAAATTCATTGAGAACTTTTGGAGATATCGAACTGACAAACAGACAGACATAGGTGAATACACAACCTCCTCCAACTTCGTTTGCGAAGGTAACAAATGACAATATAAGAGAGTAAGAAAGAGAGAATGAGAGAAGAGAAGAGAAGAGAGTAAAGAAGTGAGAAAATAGGAGAGAGAGGGAGTGAGAGAGGAAGACAGGATGAGGAGGAAGGGCCTCGTAATAGAGAGGACTCACACTCTGGCTCAGCAATGGACCTTTGGAACGGGGACTGGGAGAGGACTAAGAGGGGTACCAGAGAGAGAGAGAGAGAGAGAGAGAGAGAGATTCAGGAAAGGATCAGGTTGGCCTTGCATCATCCACCGCTGTAATTGTTTGTCACCGGTATCGTGTGTGTGTGTGTGTGTGTGTGTGTGTGTGTGTGTGTGTGTGTGTGTGTGTGTGTGTGTGGAATTAACACAGCTGGCTTAAAGTTATAATTTTTACTAGAAATTTGAATATGTAAATTAATAGTTATAGTTAGGTGAGAGAGAGAGAGAGAGAGAGATTAGGCATCGGTTCGTCAGTCCATTCGTGTGTAACCTAACCTTATCAATTTCCAACATTATGTGCATTCTTCCGAGCCAAAACCAATCCCAGTGTCGTCATTCTCTTGGCTTACGAATATTTCATCCCTCTTCGAATTACAGGAGGGTGACACATACCTAGGGAGGCACGAGAAACGACTGTGAAATCTCTGTATTATTAGTGGCAGGGGATATTCCGTGGCAACTTTTCCTCAGCAACTTATTTTACATATCATTTTATCCTTCTGCACGTTATTGAGGCAAACTATGGCGGTACTAAATTATACAAGCGACATACAAAGAGAAGATAAAGTTGCAGTAAACAAAATAAATCGCTTACAAAAAGGTGCTAGAAACCCAGCAATATCATTTAGAATACGGTTCCAAGCCCTTAAAAAAATGAGTAGGTGTTAGGGCTGGAAAATTGCATAAACTCTTAATTCAGTTTTGAGTGCGGTAATTCGGCCTCGGGATCTGTCACCGGCGAACTGGACCTGCTAACCACTGCACCCCCTCTGGTAGTATAGTCAGGAGCGTAGTGGGGATTACAGAAGTAGGCGTCATAACAGTACCATTAAGGGTAAGAGAGGTCACCGTGAGGCCGATTAGGGATCACTAGGAAAATTACACCAGCAGTGGGGCTTTCACCATCCTATGTCCCTCCTTCACACCATTTCTAACTCTCACCACCCCAACGCCTCACCACACCAACCTTAGATCCCATCACAGCACACATTTTCATCATCCATTCTCACCGTTCCTAACTACTCATCATCCCAACCCCTCACCGCACCAACCGAAGGGGCCCATCACAGCACTCATAATTTTGACCACTCACTCTCACCATTTCTCACACCTCGACAGGACCCATCGTTACCCATATTATTTCACCACTCATTCTCATCATTTATCACCACTCCAGCCTTGCACCCTAGCAACCCCAGGGCCCACCACAACCCACATCATTTCACTCTCACCACCCCAACCCCTCTCACACTAACTCCAGAGCTCATTCCAACCCACAGTTTTCACCACTTATCCTCACCATTTCTCACCACCCCAACCCCTCACACACTAACTCCAGAGCTCATTCCAACCCACAGTTTTCACCACTTATCCTCACCATTTCTCACCACCTCAGCCCCTCACCTCGCCAACCCCAGCGCCCATCCCAACCCCCCTGGTGACCATAACGCGGGGGGTATGGCTACGGGGCCTCGTTGGCGTAAGCAGTGCAGGTTAATGAAGGAGGCGGCAGGTAATATTAGACCAGACAACATGTAAATGCGACCTCTTTGCCTTGGTGCCGGAATTATCTGGGTCTGCCATTTTCTCTGATTCGTGTCTCTAATTAGCCTAAGGATGGTGATGATGATGATGACAATGAAAATGACACGGATGATGATGGAGAACTGACAAGATTGATGGTGATAATGATGAAACTGGCAAGGATGATGACTACGATGATGATGATGTAGGACTGACAAGAATGATGATGGTAATAATGATGATGATGATGATGGCGCTGGTGAGTCTGATCCGTAAGTGCTCTCACCATAGGGTCTAAATCCCTGTGGGTGCTATAAAAATCGGTGGAAGTGAATGTGTGACATTCATAAAAATCTACGGTTGCAACTTCCCAAATTTCATCCTTCAAAAAGATCTCATGACTCAGCGAGCGAGTGATACACACACACACACACACACACACACACACACACACACACACACACACACACACACACACACACACACACACACACACACACACACAGGACTTGGCTGCCATTGTGGGTGCGGCAAAAATCTCTTGTAATTGAGATGAGTGGCTTGAGAGTGACCGCTGCAT
The DNA here is from genome assembly GCF_032717465.1 of Coenobita brevimanus. Classification (NCBI taxonomy): domain Eukaryota; kingdom Metazoa; phylum Arthropoda; class Malacostraca; order Decapoda; family Coenobitidae; genus Coenobita; species Coenobita brevimanus. The sequence continues at coordinate 23,950,436 of NC_136958.1, forward strand.
TTAGCCACTCCCCAGCCCACCTGAATCCGGCTCATAACATTACCTGAAGCACCTGGATCCGTGGGTATCACTTGGGTTGTAATTTACCGCCGGCTGCCTTAGTTGCCTTCCTCCTTTGGCACGGTACTTGGTTTGGAAAAAGGGAGACCCGACATTTCATATACTTTCCTCTATACAGAATTTTCCCTTATGCAAGCCTTCTGTAAATGAACGATACTTTTTTCAGCCTTATTGTATATACTTCATACAAGATGATCCACACTGACGGCTGTCAATATAGTGAGTTATTGTGAGCTGGATGAAATTTTCTGGCGTTAGCTGAAATGAAATACAAAATTCTAGATTCTTCATCTTAAGTGAATCGAGATACATTTGAACCCTTTCTCTGCGGTAGGTTCCTCAGTAACTTATTTTTTTTTTATTATTTCGCCGAGCCTAAAATTATTGACGTAGAGCTCGGTTTATTGAATTCTTAGTTAGGGATCAAAGATATAATGTCATGCTGTTCCACACGTCTGTTGCCTTCAAAGATGCTGCTATCCTCTCCTACACAAATTGAGTTCGATGGTCACTAGTAATTTCCCGTTGAAGACAAGCCTCCCAAATACACAAAGCCTAGGCATCACATGAGACTGTGTAAGATTCCCCACTGTAACACTCATTCCCCTTAACATCCCTCCTGAATACTTCACCTCCCCTTGTGCTCTCACCCTTGAACACTTTTCCCCTTCTTAGCCTCTCACCGGACCTTCTCTCCTTCGCCTCCCTCCCAAGGTATTTATTCCCCTCACCCCTCCCTCCCTCTGAATAGTGCAACCCTCTTCCCCCTCAGAGACTCCTCTTCAAACACCCCTCTCCCCTTATGTTTTAACCCCCGAACACTTCCATCCTTAACGCCCTCCTCTTTGCAGACGCCCCTCTCCTTTCCAAACCCTTTTGAACATTCGACTCTCACACCACTCCTCCCTGAACACTCATCCCTTCATAGATACTCCCCCTTCCCACCATACTCACACCTCACCCTAAGCACTCCCTCCCTTATCACCCTCCCCCATTCGACTACGATCCTCTGTTATGCCATTCACCCCCTTACTCCCCCCCCCCCGAACACCCATTCCTCAAAACCGACCTCTCTTAAAATTTGCCCTCCTTTGAGCACCCTCTTCTGAACACTCATCTGTCTAAACGTCCCCTCTCAGAGCACTCATCTCTCTTACAATGCCCCTCTCATAACACTTATCCCTCTTTACAATGCCCCTCTCAAAACACTTATCCCTCTTACACTGCCCCTCTCAAGACATTCATCCCTCCTACAATGCCCCTTTCAGAACACTCATCCCTCTTACAATGTCCCCTCTCAAAACACTCATCCCTCTCATCACTGCAACTCTTCATTCTAACACTTACCCTTCACCGCCCTGCCTGGACCCGACAGTTCCCCTGCCCCTCTGCCTTCCCCTGCCCCCCTGGCTTCCCCTGCCCCCTTCCTCACTCTCCATCTCCCCTCCCCCACACACGGCAGCAGCGGACGAGCCTCAACTTACACCATCAATGACAAGTTACGGGAGGACTTCACTGAGGAGGGAGGCAGGAGCTCGAGTCAACACGCCAGAGACTCCCCATTCGGCCGTCTGTTGTCTGAATCCTGTGGAGCCTTAGTAAGTTGACTCTTAATTTCTTGAGGCTCTAATCTCTTGGGGCTCTAATTTCTTGGGGCTCTAATTTCTTGCAACTCAAATTTCTTGGAGCTCTAATTTCTTGGGGCTCTAATTTCGGGGCTCTAATTTCTTGGGGGTCTAATTTCTTGGGGCTGTATTTCCTTGGGGTTCTAATTCCTCGGGGCAGTAATTTCCTGGGACTAATTTCTTGGGGGTCTGAGATCTTGGGGCTCTAATTCCTCGGGGCTCTAATTCCTTTGGGCTCTAAATCCTCGGGGCTCTATTTTCTTGGGACTCTAATTCCTTGAGGCTTTAATTCTTGAACTCTAATTTCTTGGGGCTCTAATTTCTCGGGGCTCTAATTCTCTGGGGCTCTAGTTCCTTGGGACTCTAATTCCTTGGGACTGTAATTTCCTGGGGCTCTAATTCCTTGGGGCTGTAATTTCCTGGGGCTCTAATTTCTTGGGGCTTTAATTCCATAGGGCTCGAATATCTTGGGGCTCTAATTTCTTGGGGCTTTAATTCCACAGGGCTCGAATTTCTTGGGGCTCTAATTTCTTGGGACTAATTTCCTGGGGTTCTAATTCCTTGGGGCTCTAATTCCTTGGGGCTCTAATTTCTTGAGGCTCTAATTCCTCGGGACTGTAATTCCTAGGGCTCTAAATTCTTGGGGCTCTAATTCCTAGGGGCTCTAATTCCTCAGGGCTCTAATTTGACCCTCTCGACCACTGGAGGACCTGTTTGAAACGAGGGGGGGGGGTCTTTGAAACCTGCCAAGCTGGGGCTTTTTGAATAATGAGGAAACACAGCTGACTGAGAATTTCCAAAGCATTTTACATACCTCGAAAATCAGAAGAAAAAAATTATATGCACCTCGTAAACCAAGAATCTCTGAATATATTAACTCTACTGCAGCCTTACGTGTGAATTTTGAGACTAAGACAAGGAGAGGGTAAGTTAAAGAAGAAATAAATCGTAGCCTCAAAGGAAAATGCCTGAACAGGAAGATAAAATGCTCATTGTAAGAACTTGGCTCTCTGTTATCTTGTTTTTGTTTTTTCTTGGAGAGAGCGATTTTGCGGGCTCCTGGCCTTTGGGTTCTTCTTCCTTGCATTAAAAAAAAAAAAAGTAAAAGTAAAGTTGTTAGATGAGTATGTCTTCTGTCAGAAATATATGAAGTTGAAAATGAAAATTAAAAATATACTATACAGATGCTCGTTGCTGTCTTGTGTGTCCAACTAGATGCCCAGCCGGATCCAAAAATAAATCGCTGAGGAAGAGGTGTTACGGAGACTTCTTGACCAACGAGAATACGGGCCTTAGACTCTCTCTCTCTCTCTCTCTCTCTCTCTCTCTCTCACACACACACACACACACACACACACACACACACACACACACACACACACACACACACACACACTTATTCAGAACACCTCTGTATCAGGCAAAAGTTGCAGTGGTTGTGGTGATGAATGGTTAGAGGAAGAGGAAGGAAGGAAGGAGAGAAGGAAGAGAGGAAGGAAGGAAGGAAGGAAGGAAGGAAACGAGTCAAGATGGAAATTCCCCCTGAGATGAGCTGGGAGGAAAGAGGGTGAGAATGAAGGAACTGAAGGAAGAGATGGAGAAGAGAGAAAATAAGGAAGGAGGCCAAGGGGATGGAGTGAAGCGGATGGAGGAGTTAGTGCAGGAGAGGAGGAGGGAAGAAAGGAAGGAAAAAGGAAAGGGGGAAGAAGGAAGAAAGGTTAAAATTCTCAATACGGTGACGCCATTTCTGTTGTAGTCTTGCTATTTTCGGATTAAATTGGATTCCGTCCGTCTGTCTTTCACGAACGAGTTTTTGGATGGATGTCTAGAAGTATTAAAACGCTGCAGCTCCTATAAATGTAGGTTTCGCCATATTCCCTCGTACCCTGAGCACCCCCCCCCCCAGCTGGCCCTCCTTATTTGAACTTTTGGGCTAATGTGTGGACAAGGTGTAGAATTATGCCCCCACCCCCCAAAAAAAGAGGCTTGGCCCCACCATGATCCCCCCCTCATGTGTGTGTGTGTGTGTGTGTGTGTGTGTGTGTGTGTGTGTGTGTGTGTGTGACCATATTTTTCCCTCCCTTCCATCCCAGGCTTTCATCTCACCTTCCATATTTCCCTTCCTCTTCCTCCCCTCCCTTTGTCTCCCACATTTCCCTTCTCCTCTCTCTCATCCCCTCTTCTCTCTTTACATCCTCTCTCCTTTCTCCTCCTCTCCCTTCTCTCATCTCATCTACTCCTTATCTCTCTCCCTGCCCTCTCTTTCCTCCTCTTCCCTCTCCTTTTCCTTCCTCCCTCTCTCCTCCTTCCCTCCTCTTTTCCCTCCTCTGTCTCTTCTCCTTCCCTCCATTCTTCCACCCTCCTCCTCCCCCTCCCTCGCCCTTCCTTCCAAGTCAAATTAGCCAGTAATCTCCGCCTAATACCCTCTCGAGTCTAAGGGTAATGACACGGGCCAATCATCATTAAACCTACCTTTCCCTTACCTGCCTCCACATCTGTTATCCCTTATCTGGCATTTTATCTTACATCTTTATCTCCTTTTTTTTTTCGCAACCTCTCTCTCTCTCTCTCTCTCTCTCTCTCTCTCTCTCTCCATTTACACCTTCCTCAAACACGTCACACCTCTATCTCTCGTCTTCCACTTCCTCTTCCTTTTCCTCCCGCAAGCCCTCCACACGACCTTAATCTTCTCGGTGTTATAGTAGCCGCAGCGAGAAATGAACGCTGTGGTGGGGCAGCTGGGATGACCGCGGATTCCCCCACTGTAGCCATATCCACATGTCACCGACCATCGGCCACCGCTGCAGCCCCGCTCCATGATCCTTACCCTGTGTCTCTGGCTTTCTCTTTCTCTCTCGGTTTCTATATAAACTGGTGTATTTCCGAAACTAATTATGAAATTATTATGACTTTTGTTCCACACCACCACTGAGGTAAAAATCAAGGAGAGTTTTCTGTATAAAGGTTTCCCCCCCCTCCTAAATGTGGCATATGAGCGGGGGAGTGCGGCCTTGCCGATACCTCCGCCTGACCTATAATTATACACTCGCCAGAACTGACCTGCCCTCAGACAAGGGGGGGGAAACCTTTATACAGAAAACTCTCCTTGATTTTTACCTCAGTGGTGGTGTGGAACAAAAGTCATAATAATTTCATAATTAGTTTCGGAAATACAGCAGTTTATATAGAAACCGAGAGAGAAAGAGAAAGCCAGAGACACAGGGTAAGGATCATGGAGCGGGGCTGCAGCGGTGGCCGATGGTCGGTGACATCTTACCTCTATGGTCGGTGACATGTGGATATGGCTACAGTGGGGGAATCCCCGGTCATCCTGGCTGCCCCACCACAGCGTTCATTTCTCGCTGCGGCTACTATAGTCTCCCTCTCCTCCCACCACCCTAAGCACTCCACATAGAAATAAATCTCTCTCCCATCGCAACCATATCGACCTTTTCTTATTGCATTCCATTTCTGTCGTAGCACTTGTCTGTTTTTGCCTTATCCTCGCCCTGCTAATGGACTTTAATCCTGTGAGTCGAACTGGCTGACGGAAATTGATATGGTAATGGCTAAGTGTGTGTGTAATTCACCGGGTCGGTCAGGATCACGTGATGGTTGTGATCATCAGCTTTTTACCTTCCCGGAAGAGAACTGAGAGCTCATATAGTCCGATTTTAGGGCAAAGCCTTGACCTTCACACACGCATACACCCATCCCCTTGCTCAAGGAGGACAGTGACCAACCGGTTAGTCAGTAAAACTTTTGGCATCCCGAGCAAGGCGCGAACCCCCGTCTTAGTAGATGCAAGGCGAGAGCGTTACCACTGAGCCGTCAAAGTGTGTGTGTGTGTGTGTGTGTGTGTGTGTGTGTGTGTGTGTGTGTGTGTGTGTGTGTGTGTGTGTGTGTGTGTGTGTGTGTGTGTGTGTGTGTGTGTGTGTGTGTGTGTGTGTGTGTGTGTGTGTGTGTGTGTGTGTGTGTGTGTAAACATCTTTCACATACCACTTAATCTTATCCTGCCTCACCAACGCAGTCCACATATATTCGTATAAATGGATGAAAATCGTCAAAATTAAGGATGATAAATAAAAAAAAAAAATCTAGAATCACAAAGATCAAGAACGATATGTAAAAATAAAGGAACTACAACTTGAATATAAAATGAAGGAAGATTTATCTCTATTGTTTCAGACAACCAAACTGCCCCCTCACGTGAAGTTCTCTAGCATGCTTCAAGCGGAGGGAGAGAGAGAGAGAGAGAGAGAGAGAGAGAGAGAGAGAGAGAGAGAGAGAGAGCATAAGTAAATAAACCAATGAATAAATAAATAAAGAGGGTATCGATAAAGAATAAAGTTAGAGGGAAGGAGAGGAAGTAAAGATAATAAAGTATGAAGAAAACAAAGGAGGGAAGAGAACACGACAGCGAGGAACAATGGATGGAGGGGAGGAATGATGAGAGAGAGAGAGAGAGAGAGAGAGAGAGAGAGAGAGAGAGAGAACAGATAAATACATACAGAGGTAGACAGACGATTAGACAGTGTGAAGTATCCTAAATAATTCAATACCCACTTCACACAATCAAATTCCCTTCCATTTTTTCCTATATTAAATTCAATTGTCTTTCAGTAATTTCATCGGAAATATTAATAGGGGCAAAAGGTGTTAATATTCAGGTTAATATTTAGGTAAGCTTCACTATGTCCTTCTACAGTTTTTATCTCTCTCCTCTCTTATCTAATCTGTTATTACTCCCTACATCCAGGAGAGAGGGAGGTTGCTGTTCCCTGTCTGTCTGTCAATCTGTCTGTCTATCTGTATGTATTTCCGTTTGTCCTGTCTGTCTGTCCCTGTCTGCCTTTCTGTCTATCGTGTGTGTCCGTCTGTGTCTGTCTGTCCTGTTTTTCTGTGCTTGCCTACCTACCTGCCTGTCCGTCTGTCTTTCTCTCCTGTCTTCTGCTCCTGTCTTTCTGTCTATCTGTCCTGCTGTTTTACCTGTCTCTGTCTGTCCTGTTTGTCTGTGCCTACCTGTGTCTCTATCTCTGCTGTCTTCTGTGCCTGTATGTCTTTTTATTTATCCTCTCTTTCCGTCTTTCTCTATCTGTCCCGCGTCTGTGCCCGGGAAGGTGTAAGTAATTCAAGCAAGCTTTATTACTGTCTATCTATCCATCTATAGCCAGACGCCATAATCCCGTAAGGGGTAGCCGTTTGTCTTTGAGGCACTTGTTTTACGGGGAGGGGCACTAACTCTCCGTCAACCCACCTATTGACACGTAGGGAACACTTATAGGCTGGTTGTATGTTTACCACCCAGCACCGTAAACAGTTTCCTGGCTTACAGAAAACCATTTAGCTTGTTATTCAATGTAAAGCCGCCGGAAATAGAAAAAAGAGTACCGGTAATAGAAAGTGACACGAAAGATAGGGAGAAATAGGAAGAGAGGAGGGCAGACACGGAAAAAGCATAATAAAGGTGAAGAAGGAAGTAGGCAGCACTACATCAAGGGATTCCACCACATTCTGCAAAAATTATAGTAAAAAGAAAAACGATAGGAAGCTCGTATACACCTTCGCGCTCTCAGTTTTGATAATCCGTCCCTCTAACCCGTTAATTTCTGTTATTTTGTTTTCCGCGTTGTACTTGCTTTCTGCTTACGATTTTATTGAACTTCGGAAACATTTGTCGACCGGGTTAATGAAAGCTTTATCTTTTTTTTTTTTTTTTATGTGTCCGACTTTGGGCTTCGGCTTCACAGCCTACGCTCAAGGCCCAGTAGTCCTCCTGCATGCTATACAGCTCTCTACATGTCACCACTTCGGCGCTAACTCCCACCGTCCATATTGAATACATGCTAGGGCTGTCTCATACAGGGCTGGTGTATTGGTATTAGTGGGGGTATTTTTACGACATGTCTGCGGGTCTTCTGGTAGATTGGTAAAGTCTGATTTTCTTAAATTCAAATCCTTTAACTGTTCCCTGTCCCAGCGGGATTTGAACCTGGGTCCGGTAGGACTGCAGGCCACCTCTCTACCGATTGAGCCACCGCCTCCAGCTAAAAAAAAAAAAAATCTCAACCAAAACTATATTGTGAGTTGCAGGAATGTTATAGAAAAATGGATCATGGGGCTGAAAAGGTTAATTTTCAAGGTCCATGGAGGGAGAAACAGGAAGTGATACAGGACTTTTGTTAGCGATAGTACAGACATGGATAAAAGTTCATCTGCTATTCCACTGCCTCATCTCATCACTTTCAGTGTCTCTCACTTTCCTCCCAAATGCATCATGTCCAAATAAGGAATATATATGGCCAGAGAAGCATACCAAGCCTCACTCAGCTTAGCAATTATAACCATGAAAGGAAAAGGAGAAGAGGTGAAATAGTAGGCGACCTTTTTTTTTTTTTTTTCATTCTGTCATCCATTTATCTTTGTTTTACAGCCAAACCCCTTCATTCAGGAGAAGGTGGCCACGGTAAAGTTGCCTCAGTCACTTTTCTCTGCCATCAACCTACCCTCCCTCCAGCTCACACCACCCTTATAACATACCTTTCCACTCCATCCCTCCACCTCACCCTCGGTCTCCTCTTCCCCTTCTCCCCCTCCAATACAGCCTCCTAGTCAAACCCTCATCCACAATTTTCTCCACTTGGCCAAACCATTTCAAGGTACTTCTCTCAACACTTTCCACCACAAACTGTCTATTCTGTCTTTCTATAGCCAGACGCCTTAATCCCAGACGGGGTGGCCACAAACAAATCGTCTCCATGTCAGCCTGTCCTCTGCCATCAGATTACCCTCCACCTAGCTCGCACACCGCTATTATATCTCTCCACCCCATCCCTCCATCTCATCTATTTAACATAAAGATGGGTGTGTGTGGGTTGGAGGGAGGGTAGTTTAATGACAGGGAACAGGGCGACATGGAGGCGATTTGTTTGTGGCCACCCCTTACGGGATTAAGGCGTCTGGCTATAGAAAGATAGACAGATAGATAGATAGATAGACAGATAGTTAGACATACACACTGGGACACACAGGAAATAATCATGCACTCCCATCCAGTGTCCAATATCGCGTCTAATATTCCCAGGGAAATAGCCGAGTTTGCATAAATGAGTAACCAAATTATCACCTTCACCGCACATGGGTGAATTTCAGCGTCAGATTTTTAACCCATGGCCTTTGATGAGTTCATGTTACTGTTGCATTCTCTATCGCCCTTTCTGGATCGTAGGAACCCGTGGCTAGGCTAATTAGTACCATCTATAATCTAGGGTATTTAATCGCCAGCTCATTGTCATTATATAGCACTAAACTCCAGCCACCCTTTTGGAATGAAACTCTTTTATGCGCCTTGCCCCACCAAGCCACCAGTCATCTCCATAAGGTGAATAAAATCGATTGGCCTGAGCTGAAATATGAAGTTAATTTTTGTAGGGATCAGTGTGGTAATTATGTAATTTTTTTTTAAAATAATTTTTGCTCTCTCTCTCTCTCTCTCTCTCTCTCTCTCTCTCTCTCTCTCTCTCTCTCTCTCACACACACACACACACACACACACACACACACACACACACACACTTTTTAAATAAGACATCCGCGTTAGCTTAGGCCCGCCATGTTGGGTAGGAGAAAGACGTAAGGTAGAGCAAGATTTTATTTTGTTCTAACTTTTCGAGCCACACAGAACCCATCTTCATAAGTGTAGCCAGAAGACGTTAGAGAAAATAAATCTAACTCTAATCTGTGTCTCTCTTCCAAAATTCTACCGCTAACCTGTCTCTCCCAGAATTCTTGCTCTAACCTTTCTCTCTCTCTTCTCTCTCTCTCTCTCTCTCTCTCCCAAAATTCTAGCTCTAACCTGTCTCTCTCTCCCAGAATTCTAGCTCTAACCTGTCTCTCTCTTCCAGAATTCTAGCTCTAACCTGTCTCTCTCTCCCAGAATTCTAGCTCTAACCTGTCTCTCTCTCTCTCTCTCTCCCTCTCTCTCTCTCTCTCCCAGAATTCTAGCTCTAACCTGTCACTCTCTCTCCCAGAATTCTAGCTCAAACCTCTCTCTCTCTCCCAGAATTCTAGCTCTAACCTGTCTCTCTCTTCCCCAGAATTCTGGGTCTAACCTGTCTCTCTCTTCCCCAGAATTCTGGGTCTAACCTGTCTCTCTCCCAAAATTCTAGCTCTAACCTCTCTCTCTCTCTCTCTCTCGCTCTCACTCACTCTCTCTCTCTCTCTCTCTCTCTCTCTCTCTCTCTCTCTTTCTTTCTCTCCCATCTAACATATTTTCCACTCGTCGCAATTGATAGTCAATGTACTTCCGCCAGTTCGTCATCCGCTGTTTATATTTGTCTGTGGAAGCTACGATTTTATTTGCATACGAAGCACTGAGAGAATCGCCTCAGTCCAGTCCCACTCCGACGCCAACAGTGTAATGACGGCCAGACACGGGTGCTGGATATTGCTGTGGACGCGATTTGCACTCTACCACCACCACCACCACACCACACCGCCATACCATACCATACCGTGTCACACCATCACAGTCAAATTACACCATCACACTTTCAACCAGCTATCCTTCCACCACACCCACACCACTGTACCACACCACATCGCCACCATCATATTAACACGTTCATAACAACCACACTTCGAACCCCACTACCACACACTCAGTCACGTCAGTACACAGCCAGCCACACCATCACATACTCAACCGCACCACACCACACCACACTACTACACACTGACACCAACACACATCACCCTATAATGTACCACACTATCATACACACTCAACCAAATCCACATACTCATCTACACAATACACTCTCAACCTCACCACCACACACTGAACCACATCACCGAACACCCAACACAGCATCACACCACACCACCACACACACACACACACCCATACCACCCCACCCCACACCCTACCACAACACAGCACATTCAGATCAACCACACAACCACAAATTCAACCACACAACCACACCCTCAGCCAAAAACACACTCCAAAAATCATAACAAGTGTCTCGTTGGCCACACAACCCCACATTTAACTAAACCACCATAGAGTCAACCAAAATACTATTAACAGGGAAAAATAATAAAATCAAGCCCTTTATATAACGTTTGGTAATCATGCGATGCGTAAAACTACACACACACACACACACACACACACACACACACACACACACACACACACACACACACACACACACACACACACACACACACACACACACAATTTGTCACGCCACAGTTATCTATTCACCTTAATGTTGTTGTTTCCGCTCCTCTGACTACCCACCCAACCAACTAACCATCCACATCTAACCAACCCATCCCACTAACCACCCAACCTCCCATCCACCAAACCACCCACCCACCCAACCTCTCTTCCTCCAAACCATCCACCCATCCACCCACCCGACCTACCATACACCAAACCATCCACCCACCCACCCAGCCACCCAACCTCTCGTCCACCAAACCGTCCATCCATCCACCCATTCCAGCACGAACCCAACCAGTCGACCTTCCGATTCGTTTCCGTTTTTACGCCTCTTGGTTTGGTGCATCAACTTTTGTAATCCCCCTCTATATCGCCAAAAATCCGACTCACTTGCAGGCAAAACGCGAAAATGAAAATAGGGAAAAGTTTGATAGGGGTGGGGAGAGAGAGAGAGAGAGAGAAAGAGAATGTGTGTGTGTGTGTGTGTGTGTGTGTGTGTGTGTGTGTGTGTGTGTGTGTGTGTTTACCATATCCGTCTTTTGACTAGGATTTTTTGTTTTGTTTTACAAGATGACTGCACTCTCCTTACCTTCATCTTCCTATGAATAAAAAAAAAAAAAAAAAATCAGGCTTCACGTAGTGGCGTTAATTTGTCCCTTGCTAATTCGCTGGCTATTTCTCTTGCAGGATTAACACCAATACTATTAGTATTTCATTCCAGTTAATACCAGGCGATTTTATTCTACTGTGAGTGAGTTATAGGAGCCTGAGAGTGTTAATCCGGCCCTGATAGCCTTCCCTCTTCTTCCCCCCCACCACCACCACCACCATCACCTCCGTGTCTATCACCACCACCACCATCACCTCCGTGTCTATCACCACCACTATTACTATCACCACCACTGTCAGAACCTCCAGCACCATCACCACCACTATCACCACCACTGTCAGAACCTCCTCCACCATCACCACATCACTACCACCACAACCACCACCACCACCACCACCATCTTCCTTTGGGTGGAGGAGGGGATAGGGAAGTAGTTAAATAAAAGGGGCAGTCGAGCCGCCTAGTTATACCAGCGCCACCACATGACGGCTTCCCTCTTCAGTGCCGGTAGGATTCGTGACTGATGATTTTTAGCAACTTATTCAAGGCTAGTTCTATACATCCCAGATAAAAAACAACTCACTCATTTGTATAAATAAATAAAAACCAATTTACCTAATTTTGTTTTCCTTCTGCTAATATTATAATTCAGAGAGATATTTAATTTTTACCTGTCTGATTGATGGCTTCTAACTTTCACCTAATATGGAATTTTAAATATTTGATGTCCCTGGTAGGTGGGGGTGCACACCATTCTCTCACCTGATGTAGTGTTACCCTCAGGTGATGTGGCCAGTGAGAGTTTTTATCCAAGGAAATTATCTAATCGCATTTGCTTTAAATGTCAATTAGCCAAGTTCCGGACACCTGTGATCCTGCTGGGGCAATAAATGAGCAAACAGATAGGTAGAAATAGATAGATTGGTAGATAGCTAGATAGATACATAAATTGAAAGACAAGAAGATTAATACCGTAATCTTCTCTGACTGTAAATTTTATCATTGTCCATTCTGTAATTGATTGGATAGACATATAGATAGACAGACTGCTAAATAGATGGGTAGATAGGTAGAGAGGTATATAAACAGATAGATAAATAGATAGATAAATAGATACATAGGTGGATAGACAAAGATAATATGTCCTAGCCATCTCTGACTGAAAATTTTATCATTGTTCGATATCTGTTTGCATGGATGACAAACAGATAGATATAAATAGATAAACAGAAGTAAATAGATAGTAACAGACAGAAAGATAGATAAAGAGATAGACAGATAGATAGACAGGTGGATAGATAGCTATCCTGACCCCATTAACTAAAACTACTCGTACGTTGTCATCATTATCCTTCATTCATCACTTCCTTCAGCCCCTCTCCCACTTCAGTAAATTAATATGATGAAGTAGGATCCAGGAACAAGGAAGGAGGAAGGAAGGAAGGAAGAAAGGAGAAAGGAAGGAAGGAAGGAAAGAAGAAAGGAAGGAGGATGGAAGGAAGGAGAGAAAGAAAGAAGGAAGGAAGGAAAGAACGAAGGAAGGAAAGAACGAAGGAAGGAAGGAAGGAAGGAAGGAAGGAGGAAGGAAGGAAGGAAGGAAGGAAAGAAAGAAAGAAGGAAGGAGGGAAGGAAGGAAAGAAAGAAAGAAGGAAGGAAGGAAGGAGGAAGGAAGGAAGGAAAGAAAGAAGGAAGAAGTACACGTGGGAGAATTATATCAGGAGTATGGAAGAAAATCATTGTAATAAGTGTTGCTATTCTTCTAAGTCAAAGTTTCGCTGGAAAAGACGAAATGACAAAGTTCTAGCCAGGAAGGGAAACACACACACACACACACACACACACACACACACACACACACACACACACACACACACACACACACACACACACACACACACACACACACACACACACACACACACACAAACCTGGTAATATCTGCTCACAGTGAGAACCTCCATTAATATACATGCACTTACATACACACATACACATACATGCAGGAGATTACACACGCTCAGGCAAATACACATAACAGTATCCCCCGTCTCTCTCTCTCTCTCTCTCTCTCTCTCTCTCTCTCTCTTTCTCTCTCTCATACTGTGAGGCAGGTAGTGAGAGAGGTCGGTAACTTCATCTAAAACCCCTGTGATGGGAGTTGCGAGAGAGAGAGAGAGAGAGAGAGAGAGAGAGTAAGATAATTTTTTTCTTAAGATTATTTTCACTCTTACCTAACGATACAATTTATCTCGTTTAGCTGTGAAGAAATTATACTCATTTTACTCTAACTTGGCCCAAGTTATCTCTCTCTCTCTCTCTCTCTCCCTCTCTCCATCGGGTTCACGTTTTAGATGAACCTGGGACTACAACTGCTGCTAAATCTGCGTCTTTCTCGTTACATTTTAGCCTATACTCCTTTTGCTCTAACTTGGCCTAAAATTACCATCTCTCCATCTCAAATATTGAGCTGTAACAATAGATCAACACGAATATGATGCTGGTCACGAGGAAGTGCACTGGAAAAGACGTAGAGCCGAAGTATTGTCTTTTTCTGCCACTGACCTACGTGAAATAAGCTGCAAAAGGGCAAAAATCTGGGCCAGCTTAACGTGAAAGATATATAGCTGCTTGACTGCCTGGTTTCTGTGTCTGCCGGAATGTCTGCTGAAATCCTCTCTATTCTCCAAATCCTCTCTTGTCTGGCTAACTCCCCTCTATTCTAAATATCCTCTCTTGTCTGCCTAAATCCTCTCTATTCTCGATATGCTCCCTTGTCTGCCTAAATCCGCTCTATTCTCTAAATCCTATCTTGTCTGCGTAAATCCGCTCTATTCCCTGAATCCTCTCTTGTATGCCTAAATCCTCTCTTTTCTCTAAATCCTCTCTTGTCTGCCTAATTTCTCTCTATTCCTTAAATCCTTTCTTGTCTGCCTAAATCCTCTCAGTTCTCTAAATCCTCTCTGCTCTGGCCTGAGTATCTGCCGCGTGTCTCTGCCGAAATTCATGTCAGTCTGTGTATGGTGCTCTGCTCTCTCGGTCACGCAGCCTGTCTATTTCTTTTTGGGCATGTGTTTGCCATAATGTCTGCCCTGTCTGTCCGCATGAATCTCTGCTTGAATGCATCTGTTGATCTTTCCTACGTACCTTTAAGTTTTCCCCTAATGCATATTGTTATATATTTTTTTTTCATTTCTCTTGTGCGTCTGCCATAATATCTAGCGTGAGTGTCTGTCTGCCGATATTTACCGTAGATGTATGCTTCTTTTGGTCACGCAGTCATTTTTCTTTATTCTTATTTCTCTGTTCGTTGCCTATCGGAATGTCTGCGCGAATGTATCTGTCGACTTCAGTTCCACGGCTGTATGCTTTCTCGGTCAGGCAGTCTGTTTCCCTTATCAGCCTCTGTTCTGTCTGTTGTAATGGTCTGCCTGCCGAAATTCACCCACCGATCTCTGCTCTCTCGGTCACGCAGTCTGTTTTTTCTTTTCCTGACGGTATTTCGTTCTCGTCCCCTTTGGTGTGCGCGTCACGTCCCCCGCCTCCCTTTTTCCACGCTGTTCCCTCGCCTACTATTTCGTCTTTTACCTGCCCTTGTTTTGGCACTGCTTTCGACTGCCATTCACGTAAAGTCACTCCTAATCATGCCATTTGCTCTCCTGGTAAGTGCTGGAGAGGGTCGCCTTCATGTGATGTCATCGATATAGCTAGGAGGCTCATCTGTCTGATTATACAAACGTCCCTCGACTACTTCCCTATCCTCCAAAAGGAAGATGGCAGCCTGCGGGAGAAGGGCATATTGAGCCTGGAGTCCACCGGATTCACGTTTCAGATGAACCTGGAGCCACAACTACTACTACTACTACTACTACTACTACTACCACTACCACTACCACTACTACTACTACTGATCTTAAAATCATCATTGTAAGTTGTTGAAGATTGAGCAGATTCGTTTTCAGTGTTCATGGAGAGAGCACAAAAAGAGGAGAAAGGGTTGTTTGCTGCTGACTGTACATACCCCTTAATGATGCTGCTCCGCATTCTCGGTCTCCCTCTCCTTTTCCATCCATTGTCTGTCCGTGTAGTAGCAAATCCTCCGGGTCTGCAGACGGGTTACGTAAGGACAGGAGCAGCTGGTGTGGAGATTAGCATAGTTCACATTAGTTTAACCTGACTTGATCCATTAACTTATTTCCATAATTGCATAACGAAGCACTCCAAATGTATTCAGACACTGTGCATTTGATTCCAGATAAGCAAAAGCCGTCCTGTTTGCTTGCTGTTGTCTATGCATATTAACTTAGCATATTTGTTGCATTAGAGAGCAGGGGCCTTTACAAAAATGGAACTCAGCTTTGCATAATTCCAATTGCCTACGCTTATAAGTCGAGAGTTATTTTGGTTGGTTGGGCTCACTTATTGGACGCAGTGGTGAAGTGTGGGTGGTTTTCTTAAGACTACGTGCATATGTGTGTGCCTAATTCTCCTCCTCCTTCTCCTCCTCCTCCTCCTCCTCCTGCTCATCATCATCATCATCATCATGTGAAGGTGTGTGGTGTGTGAGATCTTACCGTTTCCTACATGCGTGATTTTTCTTTCAGTAATAAACATGTACACAGAATTAAGAGAATAAGCATGTGCTGGTTCCAATATGTGTGTGTGTGTGTGTGTGTGTGTGTGTGTGTGTGTGTGTGAGAGAGAGAGAGAGAGGTGAACTTCATGCCACCACAGTTATGTGTTTGTTTGTGGTTTATGTGCAGTGTGTTTGTATGTATGTGTGTGTGTGTGTATGTTTGTGTATGTGTGTGTGTGTGTGTGTGTGTGTGTGTGTGTGTGTGTGTGTGTGTGTGTGTGTGTGTGTGTGTGTGTGTGTGTGTATGTTTGTGTGAGTGTGTGTGTGTGTGTGTGTGTGTGTGTGTGTGTGAGACAGACAGACAGACAGACAGAGACAGAGACAGACAAACAGACAGACAGACAGACAAAGAGACAGAGACAGAGAGACGGACAGACAGAGAAAGGATCAAACAGAGATGGAAACAGACAGACAGGCAGAATTCCCAGAAATCCAAGGCAGGGGATGTGACGACAGGGGCTTGGAGATTCGGCAGGGGCTCATTAGGCGAGGCGGGACAAAGGCAGGGGGAGCTGGCAGGGATCTGCGTGTGCTGGGGTGTAATGCAGTTAGGAGGAAGTCGGCAGGGAAGCTGATGGTGTGTGTGTGTGTGTGTGTGTGTGTGTGTGTGTGTGTGTGTGTGTGTGTGTGTGTGTGTGTGTGTTTGTGTGTGTGTTAATTTCTGTAAGTGCTGTAATTGTTAAAAGATTGGGTGTGGGTGCGAAATTGGGTGTGGGTGTGGTTCCGTACGTGGATATGGGTGTGGGTCCATACGTGGGTGTGGGTCTGGATGTGGATTATTGTAGGTGGAAGTCATTATCTGAAGAGTGATATGGATGTGGGTGTTTGTCGCTGTGTAGGAGTTACTACCTGTTGTGGACATTGGGTGTGAGTGTGGGTGAGGGTGTGGGACTGCATGTGGGTGCGCGTGAAAGTTATATCTGCCGAGGGGTGTGGGTGTTATCTGTCCTTGTTTCGCTTATCTTAAAATTGCCATCTCCTCTTGAATATCTAGATGTAATAAGAGATTAAGACTGATGTTTTATGCTAGTCACGAAAGGTGCCGTGGAAAAGGAGTACAGTCAATATGAAGAGTACTGTCGCCCATGCTATATTTCCCTCCAAGGATGTTTTAAATTAGTGCGGTGAATCCGTAACAACCGACAGTGACGAACTTATTTAGCTGTATGGTGTCATCAGGGGAGGAAAACAGGAGAGGTCTCAGGAATTCTGCCGCCGACTGTACATCCGTAGTATTGTCTTTTAGCACCCAAATTCATGCTTATCACGAAGAAGTGCTGTTGAAAGGATGTAGATTCCTAATATTGCCTTATTGCCACTACATCCTTAAAATACGCTGAAGGACCAAAATCTTTGCCAATTTAAAGTGAAAAGGCTATAGCATCGACGTGGGAGTTAGCCGACGAGTTTATTTAAATTAGGACAGGCTTTCTAAAAATGAAGATGTTAGATAGATCCTTCACTAACTTATCTTTATCAGGGTCAGTGATAGCAAGAATAAAACACAAAATCACTTGAGGTAAAGGGCATGAAGAATAAACGTAATCTTCTAGCAAGGTTTTTAATATATTGCTAGATATCAAAGGGAATATTACTGTAGTCACTGAAGCATATATTATTGTACTGTAGGAAGGTATGAGTGAGCCCCCGGCCATACCGATAGGACATTTCTTGGAGGGAACAATCTTGCTGGTTTCTGGCCTTTGGTTCCTTCTTCCTTGCATAATAAAAGGGTATTTTTGTGGGTATGCAGTATAAAAGAACCCTGTAGCTGCATAGTATATATATTTACACACTACCCCCCCCTCTCTCTCTCTCTCTCTCTCTCTCTGTCGCGGGCGTGTGTGTGTGTGTGTGTGTGTGTGTGTGTGTGTGTGTGTGTGTGCGTATCACTACAGAGGGCACTGAACTACATCACACCCTGCTCGTATATTCAGCCAGCTTCCGCCTGTTACCCGCCGTTATTACCCTTTCAGCGAACTAATTGCTGATGAAAGTGGAGGGAGGGAGGAAGGAAGGAAGGAAGGGAGGGAGGAAGGAAGGGAGGAAGGAAGGAAGGAAGGAATGGAGGGAGGGAGGGAGGAAGGAAGAAAGGGAGGAGGAGAATCTAGGAGACCACTGAAGTGTGACAGCCGACTCCTTAGAACCAGAGACAAAGTGGCTTGGCTCTTAACCTTCTGCTCTAGTTGGGTTTGCCTCTGTTTTCAAGACCTTACTGACCACTTAAGTTAGAGTCTACACGGAAGTACAAGAGACATATTTAGACGTCTTTCACACACACACACACACACACACACACACACACACACACACACACACACACACACACACACACACACACACACACACACACATTCACGTCCATGATTCTCTCTCTCTCTCTCTCTCTCTCTCTCTCTCGGGGCTGTTCCAGTGAATTAAATGGCCAGATTCTGATCGCGTGGGAGTTAAGAGCCTTCGCCCCAATCGCGTCCTCGGCTCAAGATATTTAAGACCATTTTGTTCGGTTCTTTACAGGGTGGCGAGAAAGTTGGCAGTCGGTTTGGTCGGATATTTCGGGAGAGAGGGGGCGGTGAAAAGTTTGAGTGTGTGTGTGTGTGTGTGTGTGTGTGTGTGTGTGTGTGAGAGAGAGAGAGAGAGAGAGAGAGAGAGAGAAATTCGGCAGTAAGATTATTAAGCATACTAAAATATAAAAAGGATAGGAGCTATGTTAAGAAACTTCAAGACATATTAAGACTTGTGGATTAAAAGATGAGGAACGTAAGAAATATGAAGAGAGGAACATACTTATCGCGAAGAGAGAGAGAGAGAGAGAGAGAGAGAGAGAGAGAGAGAGAGAGAGAGAGAGAGAGAGAGAGAGAGAGAGAGAGAGAGAGAGATGAAATAGATGGATGAAGAGAAATGAAAGTATAAAGAGAAACGCAGAAGAGAGAAAGAGAGAGAGAGAGTGAGAGAGAGAGAGAGTGAGGAGGGACGGAGGAAAGAAATATATATATATAGGTAGAAGAGGAAAACCGACCCCCAAGGCAACAAAATTTTGATAACATGTATTTTTTGAACACCTTTCTTGTCCCGTATACCGACCCCCCCCCCCTCTCTCTCTCTCTCATATACCATATCATTTTCCTTTGTTTCTTTTCTCTCCTCCCTTTTCTTCCCTTCCCTTTTCCCTTTCTTCATTTCTTCTCTTTCATTCTTTAGCACATTATTTTTCATCTGTTCACTTGTAAATATACCCCCTGAAATACCCCTGCTTATCCCAATACACCAGTCCTGTATGAGACAGCCCTGGCGTGTATTTAATACGGACTGTGGGTGTTATCGCCGAAGTGGTGTCAATTGGAGGTGTATAGTGCGAAGGAGGACTTTTGACCCTCAGGTGGTGGGTTGTGAAGCCTATGTCAAGAGTCGGACATATTAAAAAGAAAAATATATATATGCTGTTGGTGGGGATGATAAGTATCATGATGATGATGATGATGATGATAATGATGATGATGACAGTCGGTGGATAGATAAGGTTATGCTGATGGTGATGGTAAGAATGATGATGATGATGACAAAGATGATGAAGATGGTGATGATTCTCTGAAGTTAACGTCTTTGGGGAGCAGTTCACAAGCCACGGTCTTTCCACGCCCGTTCACCCACACAGCCATGTCAGCACCCACTCCAGTAGACACACACACACACACACACACACACACACACACACACACACACACACACACACACACACACCAGTTGATCCATTTGTCTTGAAAATGAAGTCAGAAAAAAGAAAACTAGATATTGTTTTTTGGATTTAGGATTATTTTTTTTAATGCAAGAAAGAAGGAACCTGAGGCCAGAAGCCTGCAAGA
The DNA here is from genome assembly GCF_032717465.1 of Coenobita brevimanus. Classification (NCBI taxonomy): domain Eukaryota; kingdom Metazoa; phylum Arthropoda; class Malacostraca; order Decapoda; family Coenobitidae; genus Coenobita; species Coenobita brevimanus. Next base: position 23,970,459 of record NC_136958.1, read on the forward strand.
TCGTTCTCTTCAAGAAAAAAAACAAAATAACAGAGAGCCAAATTTTCGAGATGCCTGGACACACTGCGTTTAAAAGCATCCTTCCCAGCGTCCACATCTCGTTCTTACGTTATCGATGACCTAATTAGACCACATGACTCTACTCTTGCGAAATTGCTCTTCCAAAATTTCACTCCTTTATCTTAAACTTTATGGATGTGTCCCGCCTGGTTTGAATTCGGGGTCGAGTGCTGTGTCACCTTCCCGGAACCCCGAGACGTAGGTGTTGTGTTACCTGTTAATTACTTCCTCTGGTACCTTATAATTGCTTTGATACTTGTTAATTACTTTGACACCTGTTAATTACTTCCTCTGGTTCCTGTTAATTACATCCTCTATATCTGTTAATTACTTCCTGTGGTGCCTGTTAAGTACTTCCTCCAGTAACTGTTACGGTAATTACTTTCTCTTGTACAGCCCCCTGCAAATAGTTCCGTTTTTCCATCTGTCCATCAATAATTCAGAATATCATATTAGAGTAAGATTGCATGTTTTCGCTATAATGCGCCTGATTAGTTGAATCTTTCTGTTGAACTGCCTATTACTTCTCTTTGCCAGATGTAATATAATGTAATGAGCTGTGAGGGCGAGGGAGGGGGAGAGGGACCTTTGTAGGCATGTATGTAGGGCCAAGCAATTTTTTTATATTTTATTTTTTTTCTATAGGCAAATTTTTTACTTGGGTGTTGGGTCTGGTATTGAGCCCTCTCTCCCAAGCTCCACGCTCTATCCAGGAGGTGCGCATGATCTGGACAGTATCCGTTGTCATGCAGTATTCAACAATAACCTTTCATGCACAGCTGGTACAGTGACTAAATGAAAGACAGACGCTGGATATTACTATAGTTATGTTATTTGTCATCAGTATTATTCTTGTATATGAGAGAGGAAGGTGTGGGGGGAGGGCAGCGAAAGGCAGGGGACAGGGCAGCATGGAGGCGATTTGTTTGTAGCCACCCCTTACGGGATTGAGGCGTCTGGCAATAGATAGATAGATTGATTATTCTTGTCATCCACATTAGTTCCTCAGTAAAATAATCTTGCTTTATCTATCTTCTCTTCTTTTTTTTTCAGTATATTCTTTGCATACAACTGTTTTTGTAGTTGTTTTTGTTGTCATTTTAGCTTCCAATACAAGTTTTTTGACTCTCACAGTCCTGTTTTCCTTTTCCCCTCTCCCTCTCTTCCCTCCCATCTCCCTCTTCCTCTTCCTCAGTCTCCCTCTCCCCTCTCCATCTCCCCCAGTCTTCCACTTAATTCCCCCTTATTTATCTTACACCCTCCCCTCCTCTTTTCTAGCTGTGTTTTTACCTCAGTCTATCCATATTTCTCCTTCTCGGTCTTCCTCTCCTTGTCTTTCATTACCATATGATTTTGTTGGTTCCTTTAGTCACTGATTCTCTCTCTCTCTCTCTCTCTCTCTCTCTCTCTCTCTCTCTCGAGTTTATAACCCTAATCCCCCCCTCCTGGAAAATATTAGGGACTTGTTTAGATCTCCTGGAGCCAACTAACAAAGGCCAGATCCCTCAGAGAGAGAGAGAGAGAGAAAGAGAGAGAGAGAGAGAGATACACCACAAACACCTTCCTGCATGTTCCAACCTTGAAATTAATAGAACATAAAATCGTCTTACCACAAGAAGGGAGAGAGAGACAGATATATCGATAGATTGATAGAAGAGAGAGAGAGAGAGAGAGAGAGAGAGAGAGAGAGCTACACCTCCCCCACCACCCAGCTTTCCTGATGTATACAAAACCACTCCTATTTTTCTCGGTATTACCCCATTAATTTTAGCCATGGGCGAAATTGTGGCCCTCCGTCTTAGGCTCTTGGTTGCCTGACCCCGGAAATGAGCGTGCATGACCCTGGAAATGAGTGTGCGTGACCCCGGAAATGAGGGTGCGTGACCCTGGAAATGAGCGTGCATGACCTTTGAAATGAGCGCGCATGACCCCGGAAATGAGCGTGCATGACCTCGGAAATATGTGTGTGTGACCCCGGAAATGAGCGTGCATGACCCCGGAAATGAGCGTGCGTGACCCCGGAAATGAGCGTGCATGACCCTGGAAATGAGCGTGCATGACCCCGGAAATGAGAGTACATGAGAAAAAAATGTATATAAATGCGTAACCCCTTCAGTACGATGACATCTAATTATGTTTTTTTTGGTTAAAATTTCTATTGATGTAATTTTTTCCATTAAATAAATTCCGTCTCTTTAGTACGACCTCCTTTATTTATTTATTTATTTATTTACTTATTTATTTTATTACTTTTATTCATGTGTTCGTTATTATTATTATTATTATTATTATTATTTTTGTTATTACTGTTATTATTATTATTATTATTATTATTATTATTATTGTTATTATTATTAACCTTTTCAGACTAGCGGTTAACTGACATAAGATATAAAAAAACACACACACACACTTAGACTAGGGAAGTCAAATTTTAGGCCTAAACTATCAGTCTTCTGATGATGCTAGCCGAAGTTTAAAGGCTAGAGTTAAAGAGCTAGAGTTTAAAGGGCTAGAGTTTAAAGAGCCAGCTTTTAAAGAGCAAGAGTTTATAGAGCCAGAGTTTAAAGAGCTAGAGTTAAAAAAGCCTAAGTTAATGAGCAAGAGTTTTAAGTTTCAGGAGTCAGATAGAGTTTCAGTTTGGGCTGGACACCTGTGAAGCTAACTTTATGACACACTCTGTCTGTCTGTCTGTCTGTCTGTCTCTCTGTCTCTCTCTCTCTCTCTCTCTCTCTCTCTCTCTCTCTCATCCCGCAGTCTCTTCCTAACTCCCAGCCTCTCTGACTAACTTTGCTCATTCCTCATACTGCCCACTCTCTCTCTCTCTCTCTCTCTCTCTCTCTCTCTCTCTCTCTCTCTCTCTCTCTCTCTCTCTCTCTCTTATCCCGCAGTCTCTTCCTAACTCCCAGCCTCTCTGACTAACTTTGCTCATTCCTCATACTGCCCACTCTCTCTCTCTCTCTCTCTCTCTCTCTCTCTCTCTCTCTCTCTCTCTCCTTCATCCTCATACCTCGGAACACCCTTTTCCTTTTACAAAAATTTACCTCCTCCTCCTCCTCCTCCTCCTCCATCACTTCACGTTTTCTCTCCCTCCTCCAAACACCTTATTTCCTTCTTGTGTGTAGATCATTCTCCATAGCCGACGTGCAGAGTTATAATAACCACCCGTATCTAAAAATAAATCGCTAAGAAAGAGGTGTTAGGGAGCCTCCTTAACCAATGTGTATATGAGCCTATCTGATTGCTCTAGTTCCTTAACACCTCCTCCATACCGATTTATTTTTGGATATGGCTGGTCAATATCCCAGTGTACCGTACGTTGTTTGTGCAGCGTATGGCAGTGTTAGGAGGGTTTGTATAATTCAAAATTGGACAGTAAGGTGAAATAGACCTGAAAATGAATCGCCAAGAAAAAGATGTTAGGGAGCTTCTTTACTCGACATGAATATGGGCTCTTGCGCTTACCGTCCTTTATTTTCTGATGCCTTGTAATATTTTCTTGCAATTTCTTGTAACATCTTATTATTTTCTTCTTTTTGTCTTGAGAGGAGGGTGAAGGCTTCAATGGGTACTCTGTTGATAGTTTCTTGGGCATTTGTATTTTCTTTCCTCTTTCCTCTCTTCCTTCTCCGTATCTCCTCCTCCACTTCTATCTCCTCCCTCCCCCTCTGTTAACAGTCTCTCCCTACTGTCTCTCCCTCCTTGCCCCTCCTCATCTCCTCCTCCTCATTCACCATAATAATAAAAAAAACTTCATACCCAGATGGGAGAAATATTAAAATGAACAATGCCACTTAGAAAAATAATTTCCGGTAATAACTAAGTGCTATGGAAATAATTAAGAGTAAGAGATGGTTCAAATCCCTTATAGAGATGGGAAAGCAAAGTAAGAACTCCTATAAGTGAATGAAATTTAGTTCCACATGGATACCGATCTCTTATAAACACGGAAAAATCGGTTCAGATCCTCTGCGGCGAAGTTGGTTCAGATCCTTCATACGTACGGCAGCATTAGCTCATATCCTTTATAATTGCAGCCCCAGAATGTTACGTAAGGCAGTCCGCAAGCGCTACTCCGATGTGCTGTACTCCCCACGGTGCTGTAGTGAGCGAGTCCAGTTTCATTCACTTAGGACTAGAGAAAACACACACACACACACACACACACACACACACACACACACACACACACACACACACACACACACACACACCAAATCCCCGTCTCACCACTCCATTCCATCACCACCTCATCACACGGCGTTGGCAGGTGAGGTGGGTAATGATATGCAGATGGGCGACGCCTTCCTTACATGATAATTAACACATCAATCAACATGAACAAGGGAATTGACTCTAATGGCCCGTAGAATTTCACCCCTGACGCTTGTCCCATTGGAATTCCATTATATTTGAAGTTGTAATGGGGGCCTCGCTATTGTTAATGGGGTTAATGGGTGTAAATAGTAGACGTAACAAGACTACGAGTGAAAAGGAAGATTTCAAGGTGGGATGAAGGGAGAGTGATGTGAATTGAGGGTGTTGATGTGTGAGCTTGTGCGTGTTTTGAGTTAGAATAAAGAGAGAGTGATGAGAATTGAGGGTAATGATAGAGCTTGTGTGTGTCATGGGGAAAACTGTATAAAGAAGGTAAAGATGGGTGTTTGTATCTGGGTGTGAGTTTTTAAGGTGGGATGGCATGAGTATGATGGAAATTGAGCGTGTTGGTGGCTAAGGTCTTTTGGTCATGAGGGAGTATATTATTTTTACCTACTTCACACTGACAGAAAGTTGGGTCGTCTTTGTGTGTGT
>NC_136958.1:23980330-23997830 GCF_032717465.1 Coenobita brevimanus
AGAGAGAGAGAGAGAGAGAGAGAGAGAGACCTCAGGAGAATTACGCAGAGGAAGCCGTGTCACTCTGTAAAACGGGTGCTAAGTGGGGTGTGACAGGTTTTGTGTGTGTGTGTGTGTGTGTGTGTGTGTGTGTGTGTGTGTGTGTGTGTGTGTGTGTGTGTGTGTGAAAGAGAGAGAGAGAGAGAGAGAGAGAGAGTGTGTTCTCATGTATTTGTGGCCGAGGTTTTAAAAGCAGCTGTGGTCTTACAAGCGCTGTTTGTTCCTGTTTGTTTGCGTGTGAGTGTGTGTGTGTGTGTGTGTGTGTGTGTGTGTGTGTGTGGCGTGAAGGAAACTAATCCTGTAAAAAGAGTGGACGAAGAGAAAAGATAAATTTACAGCGCCGTTTACACCTGGTTCAGTTTCGACAAGACCAACGAAGAACTGAGAGAGAGAGAGAGAGAGAGAGAGAGAGAGAGAGAGAGAGAGAGAGAGAGAGAGAGAGAGTTTCTTTTTTTATATAATCCCGTATGTTTCCTCAGTGGTAACCTTCTCTCGGTCAGTATAACTCTTGTGTTCATTTCTACGTAATTCTAGACAGTATTATTAGACTAGAATGAAGTTATACGTGCCTGAGACTTAATAATAATAATAATAATAATAATAATAATAATAATGAAGGACGAAGAGAATATACACGTCAATTTTAACCTGGGTTCTTCCTGTCAAACAAAATAAAGTTCAACTATCGCAATTCAAGTACACTATTTTTGGATCAGACGATTTATTCAAGCCTACAAGGGCATCATTTTTACTGATTAAACACAAGATGATTTTATGAAGGTTAGAGGAGGATCTTTTTACGTTTTTTTTTTTTTTACCGGACGATTTTATCAAGCTTATAAGGGTATCTATTTTACTCTCTCTCTCTCTCTCTCTCTCTCTCTCTCTCTCTTTTTGCAGCACTTTCCTGTGACCTTGACATCTGATGGATTCACTTCATTATTGTCTTACCCTCAACCCTTCCCCCAAGTTTGGTCTGAATTGGATGAAAATTGATTGAGTGTATTTTGCCTGATTAAAATTTTATGCTAGTCCAGTGGCCTTGACTTTTGACCGATTGTTCTTAAAACTATTACGTTATTTTGTTCACACACACACACACACACACACACACACACACACACACACACACACACACACCACCCCTAACACCCGCTCTCGCTTTCCGAACGTGGGTATAAAATAGTAATGAATGAGAGGAGAGGATGAGGCAGGGGAAGGGAAAGGATGTCAGTTGGTAACAGTAAGAAATAAAGGAAATGGTGATGAATAGGAACTAGATATGGAAGATAGAAGAAAAAAAATGAAGAAATGTGAAGATGAAATAAAGATGAGAGAGAGAGAGAGAGAGAGAGAGAGAGAGAGAGAGAGAGAGAGGAGGAAAAGTAGAAAATGAAAAGATGATGAATGAGGAATTAGTTACGGAAGAAATGAGGGAAAATAAATAAAATGTGAATGAAATAAGGATGAAAGAGGTAAGAGATGAGGAAGAAAAAAGGAAGAGGAAGGGAAAAAGGAAGGGAAGGACAGACAGGAGGAAATGGATCGAGTCAAGAGGGAGAGTAAATATTTTATAGGCAAGTGCTAGGTACTTCCCCTCTCCCCTGTTTACTCCCCTTCTTAGTAAAGTGAGAGAGAGAGAGAGGGGGGGGGGAGAAGGAGAGGGAAATGGGTGCAGTGAATCCCAAAGGGGCAGAAATTAAGCAAAGATGTAGGCTTTAGAAGTAGCCAGAGTTAATAAGGTGGAGAGGGCGTGAAGCAAAGGCTGGCAGGGGCGAATAAAGGGCTGGGTAAGAGCCTAGGAGGGCAGAGTAAAGGCTTAAAAAAGGCTGTGAGGCCTAGGAGACTAAGGGCCATAAAGTGCTAGGAGATACGACGGGGGGGGGGGGCTGAATAAAAAGCTGATAGGGCTGAGGACAAGACTAAGTGGTGGTGGGGGGTGCAGACCAGTGGGCTAAGAATGGGCTGGAAAAGGTGAGGAACTAAGAGCTATAGACGTGAGCACCAACTGCCCGTTTCCAAAACTCCTTGGTGAGTGACTGACAGACAGGGTTGCTCCTAAGTAAAAATTATGTTCTCGTAAAAAGGAAATAAAAATAGGGGTTGGCCATCGCGATTCTTGTAAGTCTGCTGATTTTACACCGATATTTTCAACATGAATGCTTTAGTGTTGAGTGTATGGATGTGACTCAGTACTGGGGGCTGTCCATAGTTCTTATAATTTCGTATTGACATGTTTCTGTATCCCTGACATCTTATGTAATTGGGAAAGAGATGTAATGTGATGATGATGATGATGATGATAAGAAGAAAAAGATAAGAAGAAGGAGGAGGAGGAGCAAAAGATGATGATAAATATGTTAAAAAAATGATGATGGTGATGATGATGATGATGATGATGAAGATGAAGACTGTGTTGATGATAAGCAGACAGAGAAGAGATGAAGAGGATGTGGAAAAAAGAAGGTGAAGAAGAAGGAGATGAAGATGATAATGAAGATGATTGATGATGATGAAGAAGAAGAACAGAGAAGAAAAAGAAGAAAAAAGAAGATGGCTACAAAATCTTCGAGGGTTTGGAAGACTAAATATTTGATACTTGAAGACAAACAGTAATTAATTATGCTCCTTGATCTACCCTGCTGATGAATTTGAAATAGCACGAAGGAAATAGGAAGAAAGAGTGGGAAAGGGGAGAGAGAGAGAGAGAGAGAGAGAGAGAGAGGTGAGGGGAGGGTGAGAGGGGTGATAGGAGGGTGGTAGGGTGGCTGAGAGGGAGGATGAGGGAGAAGAACAGGAGAGAGAGAGAGAGAGAGAGAGAGAGAGCGAAGGAGGGAAGGGAGATCAATAAATTGCCATGTGAATAAAGAAATAAATCAGATAAAACCCAGTTCCCACCTTCCATCCCAGGGTACTCAGTCTGGCCCCAGAAAAAGAACTCATTTCCATCTCCAGTAAATTAATACGTGTCTGCTTCCTGTTAATACCTTAAAAACGATGATCCTCTCTCTCTCTCTCTCTCTCTCTCTCTCTCTTCCACCTTCTCTTCTTGCATATTTATAAAGTTTCCCCCTTCACGTTTGCTTTTTATGCCCCTCAACTTTACATAGCCCTCTCCTGTCTGTGTCTGTATGGCTGTCTGTGTGTTGTATTCCTTGTCTGTATCTATGAAGTGACTTTGTGTGTGTGTGTGTGTGTGTGTGTGTGTGTGTGTGTGTGTGTGTGTGTGTGTGTGTGTGTGTGTGTGTGTGTATTTTCCTCATCTCATTCATTCTTTCCTCTTCTCCTCGCTTCCGTTCATTTTTATCCCATTCATCCATTTTTCTCTCCTTCTCCTCCTCCTCCTCCTCCTCCTCCTCGTGGACTTCGATCACAAATCTAATTTACCTAAATGAATTAAGAGGTGAGAGGAGAGGGGAGAGGGGGGAGGGATGGTAAAAGAGGGAGGGAGGGAGGGAGTGGGAGGGAGGGAGGAGGGGTGATGGAAGGGAGAGGGACAAGGTGGTGTTTAGAGGGGGGAGCCGAAACGGTAAAAGAGACGAAACTACTTAATCTAGAGAAGGGAGGGAGGGAGGGATGAATGGGGAGGTAAAAGAGGAGCTGGAGAGAGAGAGAGAGAGAGAGAGAGAGAGATGAATACATAGGAAATACAGGTTAACAAAAAGCCAGTCATGTAACGAGTAGATCGGATTAAATCAGTTATCCTTCGGTCACTTCAACTAGCACTAGAATACGATGGTAGTCACGAAGAAGTGCAGTGGTAAGGATGCAGAGCTGTAACATGTATTTATTTTTTGTGTGTGTCACTGAGCTACAGGACATTAGCTTCCAAAGTACGATAATTTCCACTTACTTAATAATGAGTAACTGAGGTAGGATGAATCGCTAAATGACACGCGTTAAGCTCATTTATTCAATTAATTCAATTATATTTCATCCATGCTTCCTCCAGAGGTTCTGTTAAAGGAGAGAGAAGGCAGACTAGGCGAGAAAGAATAAGAGTGAAGAAGCAGATTAATTCCGGAGAGAGAGAGAGAGAGAGAGAGAGAGAGAGAGAGAGAGAGAGAGAGAGAGAGAGTCGTGCATAAAATTGGGTAAGATGTATCGACTGGAGTGAAAAGTCCCGATGTCTGATGTTTTTAAAGGGATGGTGTCAGTAAGAGGTTGTACTGAAAGCAAGAGGAGGTAATTTTACTGCTTGAGAGAGAGAGAGAGAGAGAGAGAGAGAGAGAGAGAGAGAGAGAGAGAGAGAGAGAGAGAGAGAGAGAGAGAGAGAGAGAGAGAGCTAAGATTAACCCTTTCAGTTCCATGACAATTTTTTTTTTTTTTTTTTGGGGGGGTTGGCTTAAGGAAAAGTATCAGACTTTTTCAGACCCTCTAAAAAAATGGCCTATCGACATCTTTAAAAAAAATTCGTCTGCATGGAGCAAGAATAAAATCGAGAAATACGTCGTCGGATGGAAGGGGTTGACTTTATTCATATTTTTTCACGGGCTCAAAAAAAAATTTCAGTTTATTTCTCCCCCCAAAAAAACCATTAACGATATATAAAGAAAAAAAAAAACATAATTGAACATGCAGAGAAAACAGGCGAATGTCATGAAAAAAACAAGCCTCTCCGTATGTCGCAATTTTCCTGGTAAAAAAGGGAGAGAGAGAGAGAGAGAGAGGACCAGAGCACACATGGCGTAGGCTAATGAAGGGCAAAGTTTGATATTAATTTTTCTTATTCTTTCGTTTATTTGAGAGAGAGAGAGAGAGAGAGAGAGAGAGAGAGAGAGAGAGAGAGAGAGAGAGAGAGAGAGAGAGAATGTGTGTGTGTGTATGTGTGCCTTGAATCTGGTGCATATCACTACTTTATAAACTCTTGCGCTCTCCATACTATTTTTTCTTTTTTCAACGCGATAATTTTTATATATACCTCTCATTTACCTATTTGATTTCCTATTACCTCCAGATCACAATTATTTAACCAGTTTCATCTTGTGCACCGGCAGACCAAGCGTATCCCATCCTTCATGACCCATTTCAAACTTGATGTCTGAATTTATTATAACTCGTGAATTTCTTAGTCTATCTATCTATCTATTGCCAGACGCCTTAATCCCGTAATGGGTGGCCACAAACAAATAGCCTCCATGTCGCCCTGTCCCCTGCCATTTCACTGCCCTGCTCCCAGCTCACACACCCATTTTTCATATACCTCTCCACTCCATCCCTCCATCTCATCCTTGACCTCCCTCTTCCTCTTAGTCTTAGCGGAAAATAGAGTTCAAAGAGACTTGTTTTCGCTTACCAAAGAATAGACAACATTCAGTATTTGTCTAAGCAGTGTGATCCGAGCTTATGTCAGGAAGATGGAAAAGATTATTGCGTTTAAGGGAGAATTTATGGACGCAGTTTTGAGACGCAGTGCATCCCCTGTTAAACAAACCTGCTCTGAGTGATTGGGATTAGCTGAGACGATTTTGAGGGATTAGATGTTATCCCCTATTAATCTCTTCATTAGTAACGCGTGTAGGGATTGGATAATAACTTCATTAGCCCCTTTATTAAAAAAAAAGTTTGTGGGGACTAGATATTACCCCCATTAACCCCTTCATTAATAAATGTTTGTAGGAATTAGATATTACCCCATTAATACCTTCATTAATAAACGTTTGTAAGGATTAGATATTACCCCATTAATTCCTTCATTAATAAACGTTGAGAGGTATATGAGGGAGGGGGGGTGAGTTGGGGGGAGGGGAGTCAAATGGTGGGTGACAGAGTGACTTGGAGGCGTTTTGTCTGCGGCCACCCTTTGCGGGATTAGGGCGTCGGGCTATAGATAGATAGATAGAATAAACGTTTGTAGGGATTAGATATTACCCCATTAATACCTTCATTAATAAACGTTTGAAGGGATTAGATATTACCCCATTAACCTCTTCACTAATAAACGTTTGGGGGGATTCGATGTTACCCCATTAACCCTTTCACGAAGAAACGTTTATTTTATCCCTACTCCCATCACTTATCAAATTAGACAGAATAAATGTCTCCCATTAACCCATTCACCAATTTGCATTTTTCGTGGTGGGAAAAACATGATAAAAATTAACACTAAAATCAGTGAGAGAAAAAAGAAAATTATGTCACTTCGTTCTGTAAATGTTTTTATATTTTTCAACCCTTTGCGCTGCTTTTCCAGATTTTGTTTGTTTCGTATTCTCTCTCTCTCTCTCTCTCTCTCTCTATACCTCGGAATGTTTTGTCATTTCAACTTTTTATTCATCTCTCTATGCTTTCCTCTCGCGCCATCAACTTTTTTTTATTTTAAGACTTTTCACCATCTAACTTTTCGCCTGACTGGTTATTGCGTCACCTTTTTTTTTTTTTTTTCTTTCAAGCCACAGTTCTCTGGTGAGTGTGTGTGTGTGTGTGTGTGTGTGTGTAGTGATAATATTCCTCTACCTTTCGACCTACCTGATATTCGGAAACTATAGTTTTGCTAAGCAAGTGTGTGTGTGTGTGTGTGTGTGTGTGTGTGTGTGTGTGTGTGTGTTTCTTTTCTGTTTTTGTACTTCTTGCTTTAGGCTGTGATTTATTTCTCGTTTGTTTTTTTGCTCTCTCTCTCTCCCCCCCTCTCTCTCTCTCTCTCTCTTCCATTTTTCAAGACAGTTGTTTTGCATTCACCCCTCGCTCAGTCGCTTTTTGTTTTCAATATTTTTTTTTCTCTCACTCACTCACAACCAGACTTTTGCATGCTCATTCATTTATTCACTCACTCATTCATGCATTCAGATTTTTAAAATTCATTTCTTATTTCTCAAGCTCAGTTTATCTATATATTTTATTCTACAATATCATGGCTAACATTCTCGCCATTTTGCATCCTTATATCACCTAGCCGGATCGCAGAATAATCCATTACTACAGCTCTGCATCCTCTCCATAACACATCTTCGTGACTAGCATCATATTCCATTGCTAACATATTGCTACAACTGAGCCTTCGAGATTAAAAAACGTCAATTTTATTCTCACTCATCTTGCTCTTTTTCAGTAACCACCACTGCCAGAACGTGTCTTGAGAAGAAGAAGAAGGGGAGGAGGAGGAGGAAGTAGAACAAGAAGAAGAGAAAGACGAAGAAGAAGAAAAGAAGAAACAACAATAAGGTGCCTCTTGATTGCCACTTCGTCCCTCTTAACTTGGCCCAGCTTTTCGTCCTGTTGCATCAAATTTCCCATATCTTCGTGGCAGAATAAGACAATATTGCGGCTCTGCATCTTTTCCATTCACTTCTTCGTGACTAGCACCGTATTCCTGCTTCATCTCAGATTTAAAGATGAGAAGAGGGCAATTTTGGGTCAAGGTAAAGTGGACGGAGTGTAGTTCTGTCACCCACATCATTTATTTACCTGAGAATAGGGTTTAATTATGTGATATTAATATTGCCATTAATTTTATCATGATAGTGGTCAGGTAAGTCTGCATGTTTAAACATTTCGTTTTTCACTTTGTCCTCAAATTTGGCTCATGAATGACTGAAGTACAGGCTTATTTTATTTTTTTTCCAAGATGAAACAAAGGAAGGAAAAAGAAATTGGGTAAAAACAAAAAAAACTATGCACCTGATGATAGTACGAGTGTGTGTGTGTGTGTGTGTGTGTGTGTGTGTGTGTGTGTGTGTGTGTGTGTGTGTGTGTGTGTGTGTGAAATCTTAGTTTCTGCATTTCATATTTTTCTCTAATTCGCTCACTATCTCTAGAAGGAAGAATTTTACTTTTTATTTTTTTTGCCTTAAAAACTTCCGTGAAATGTATGTATGAGAGAATCAGCATTTTAAGACTTTCCAAATTTTGAATATCTGCCACGTAAAAAAAAAAAAAAAGTATGTACGGTACCGCGTAGTGTGACATAATGACAGAGACTGAAAATAGTCATACACTGTTTTAATGTGAGAATTTTGGTATAAGATAAAACTCTGAAATAAATGTTTAGCGATAAGTGTGATTGGAATTAATGTTTAGCGAAAAGTGTGATTGGAATTAATGTTTAGCGATAAAACTCCGATTGGAATTAATGCTTAGCGATAAAAGTCTGATTGGAATTAATGTTTAGCGATAAAAGTCTGACTGGAGTAAATGTTTAGCGATAAAAGTCTGATTGAAGTAAATGTTTAGCGATAAAAGTCTGATTGAAGTAAATGTTTAGCGATAAAAGTCTGACTGTAATAAATGTTTAGCGATAAAAGTCTGACTGTAATAAATGTTTAGCGATAAAAGTCTGACTGTAATAAATGTTTAGCGATAAAAGTCTGACTGTAATAAATGTTTAGCGATAAAAGTCTGACTGTAATTAATGTTTAGCGATAAAAGTCTGACTGTAATAAATGTTTAGCTATAAAAGTCTGACTGTAATTAATGTTTAGCGATAAAAGTCTGGTTGTAATAAATTTTTAGCGATAAACGTCTGATTATAATAAATGTTTAGCGCTAGGAATCCAGTGTTAAGTTAGCGCATCATCAGTTTCAACTTTCCAGGTGTCGAAACGTAATTTGGAAAGTAGTTAGCATTCTCTCTCTCTCTCTCTCTCTCTCTCTCTCTCTCTCTCTCTCTCTTACTGCATCTGTGTCAACCGTCAACATAAAAATAGAATCAAACCAGCGGGACGAGAACACTTTTTTTTTTTTTTTCATCCCAGATCTAACAAACACGGGTATTACTGTTCCATGCCTTCCTCTCTGTTGCTCCCCTCCTCTTCCAGTCTGTTTTTTCCTCCCTGTTACTTCCTCCCTTCCTTTTTTTCTCTTCTCATTCTACATTTTATTTCCTCGCTCTTCCCTTTCTTTCTGTTGCTTCCTCCCTTCTTTCCTTCTATCCTCCCCGTTTCTCACTTCCTTCTTTCATTCTCCCCTGTCGCTTCCTTCCTCCCTCCTTCCCTCCCTCCCTGCTATTTCTTGTTACTTTCCTTCCTTCCTCCTCGTTTCTTGCTCCCTTCCATCCTTCCCTCCTTCCTTCCTGTAGCGTCTTCACTTCCTCCCTCTTTATCCTCCCTTCCTGCGGCTTCCCTCCTTCATCTCCCTGACATGTTTGTTCTTCTTCTTCTTCTTCTTCGTAGTATTTTATTTACTATTTTTTTTCTTTTTGACATTTTCATATCCCATAAAAATCCATTCTGTTTTAGAATTTTTTTCTGTTACATTTTTCACATTTTTTTCTTTTATTGACAGGAATGCAGTAAAGTAACTTGGATATAAGGAATGGTTGTGACTGTGTCAAGAGGTGGTGATTTTTTTTTTTTTTAAATAGAAATAATAGGTAAGAGTTAGACTGATGGTTCTGTACTCTCTCTCTCTCTCTCTCTCTCTCTCTCTCTCTCACACACACACACACACACACACAGACCAAAGTACATTCTATCTCTTTCTCCATTCCATCTCACAGCATTTACAAACTACTTCTGTAATCTATTAATAACTCATTCTGAATCCATGTCTTGTTATAATTACTTTTATTTTTGTTTAGCCTCTTTGACGTCTATTTTGTTTTATTTTGATCCTCTCATGGTAGGAAGAAGTCTAGTGTTCTGTTCCATCCTACGCCAGGGTATGGAAAGAGTAGCACTTACTGCGTTTCCATCATGGTAGTGTAAGTGGATGCAGAGTGGTGTGTGTGTGTGTGTGTGTGTGTGTGTGTGTGTGTGTGTGTGTCATTACCATTGGCACTCTGTCACAAGTGAAGCGAAAATCCAGCCACATACTTCAAAACTGATCCTCTCATTTTGCCGCTCTGGTTACATAATACTAGTCGATTGTTAACCCCCCACTACACCGACTGCATCCACCACATCCTCTACACCCCACCACACCCACTACACCCCACCACACCCACCACACCCACTAAGCCACCACACCCACTACACCCACTACACCCACAACATCCAATACACCCACTACACCCACCACACCAAGTACACCCACCACAACCACAACACCCACTACACCCGCCACACCCGCCACACCCGCCACACCCACCACACCCACTACGCTCACCACACCAACCACACCCACCACACCCACTACACCCACCACACCCACTAACCCACCACACCCACCACCACCAAATACACCCACCACAACCACCACACCCACTACACCCAGTGCACCCACTACACCCACCACACTCACTACACCCACCACACCCACTACTCCCACTACACCCAACACACCCTCTACACCCACAACACCCACTACACTACACCAACCACACCAAATACACCCACCTCACCCACTACACCCACTACTCCCACCGCACCCACTACACCCACCACACTCACTATAACCACCACACCCACTACAGTATACCCACCACACCCACTACACCCACCACACCCACCACACCCACTACACCCACCAATCCCACTACACCCACTACTCCCACTACACCTACCACACCCACTACACCCACCACACCCACTACACACACTACACCCAAAACACCCACTGCACCCACCACACCCACCACACCCACTACACCCACCACACCCACTACACCCATTACACTCACCACACCCACCACACTCACTACACCTACCACACCCACTACACCCACCACACCCACTAAACCCGCCACACCCACTACACCCGCCACACCAACCACACCAACTACACCCACCACAACCACCACACCCACTACACCCACTACACCAAGTCCACTCACTACACCCACCACACCCACTTCACCCAGTACTCACACCACTTTCCACACCCACCACACCCACCACATCCACTACACCCACCACACCCACTACACCCACCACACCCACTGCACCCACCACGCCCACCACCCCCACTACACCCACAACACTCACAACATTACATCAACCACACCCAATACACCCACCACACCCATTACACCCGCTACATCCGCCACAGCAACTACACCCAGTACACCCACTACACCCACCACACTCACTACACCCATCACACTCACTACACTTACTTCACCCACAACACCCATGACTCCCACTACACCCACCACACCCACTACACCCGCCACACCCACTACACCCGCCACACCAACCACACCAACTACACCCACCACAACCACCACACCCACTACACCCACTACACCAAGTCCACTCACTACACCCACCACACCCACTTCACCCAGTACTCACACCACTTTCCACACCCACCACACCCACTACACCCACCACATCCACTACACCCACGACACCCACTACACCCACTGCACCCACCACGCCCACCACCCCCACTACACCCACAACACTCACAACATTACATCAACCACACCCAATACACCCACCACACCCATTACACCCACTACATCCGCCACAGCAACTACACCCAGTACACCCACTACACCCACCACACCCACTACACCCATCACACTCACTACACTTACTTCACGCACAACACCCATGACTCCCACCACACCTACTACAACCACTACACCCACCACACCCACTACACTCACCACACCATCCACATCCGCAACACCCACTACACCCCATACACCTACCACTCCCACTACACCGACTACACCCACTACACCCATGAACCCCACTACACCCACCATACCCATTACACCCACAACACCCACTACACCCACCACACCCACAACACACACTACACCCACCACACCCACTACACCCACCACACCCATTACACCCACCAAACACACCACACCCACTACACTACACCAACCACACCCAATACAATCACCACACCCACTACACCCACTACATCCACAACTCCCACAACCCTACACGAACCACACCCAATACACTCACCACACCCATACACCCGCTACACCCACCACAGCAACTACACCCAGTACACCCAGCACACCCACTACGCTCATCACACTACACCTACTACACCCACTACACCCATGACTCCCACCACACTTACTACACCCACTACACCCACCACACCTACTACACCCACCACACCCACCACACCCACTACACCCACCACACCCACTACACCCACCAAATCCCACTACACCCACCAAACCCACCACACCCACTACACCCACTACACTACACCAACCACACCCAATACACCCACCACACCCACTACACCAACTACACCCACCACACCCACTACACCCACCACACCCACTACACCCACAACATCCCACTACACCCACCACACTCACAACATCCACTACACCCACTACACCCATGACACCCACTACACCCAGCACACCCATTACACCCACCACACCCACCACAACCACTACACCCACCACTCCCACTACACCCACCAAATCCAACTACACCCACCAAACCCATCTCACCCACTACACCCACTACACCAACCACACCCAATACATCCACCACACACTCTACACCCACCACACCCACTACACTACACCACCAACACCCAATACACCCACCACACCCACTACACCCTCTACACCCACCACACCCGCTACACCCACCACACCCACTACGCCCATCACACCTACTACACCTACTACAACCACACCTAATACACCCACTTCAACAACTACACCCACTACACCCACGACACCCATCACACCCACCACATCCAGTACACCTATCACACCCACTACACCCGCCACAGCAACTACACCCAGTACACCCACTACACCCACCACACCCACTACGCCCATCACACTCACTACACTTACTACACCCACAACACCCATGACTCCCACCACACCTAATACACCCACTACACCCACCACACCCACTACACTCACCACACCATCAACATCCGCAACACCCACTACACTCCATACACCCACCACTCACTACATCGACTACACCCACTACACCCATGACACCCACTACACCTACCACACCCATTACACCCACAACACCCACTACACCCACCACACCCACTACACACATTATACCCACCACACCCACTACACCCACCACACCCATTACACCCACCAAACACACCACACCCACTACACTACACCAACCGCACCCAATACAATCACCACACCCACTACACCCACTACACCCACAACTCCCACAACCCTACACCAACCACACCCAATACACCCACCACACCCATACACCCTCTACACCCACCACAGCAACTACACCCAGTACACCCAGTACTCCCACCACACCCACTACGCTCATCACACTCACAATACCTAAAACACCCACTACACCCATGACTCCCACCACACCTACTACACCCACTACACCCACCACACCTACTACACCAACCACACCCACCAAATCCCACTACACCTACCAAACCCATCACACCCACTACACCCACTACACTACACCAACCACACCCAATACACCCACCACACCTACTACACCCTCTACACCCACCACACCCACTACACCCACCACACCATCTACGCCCATCACACCCACTACACCCACTACACCCACCACACTCACTACACCCACCACATCCCACTACACGCACCACACTCACAACATCCACTACATCCACTACACCCTCTACATCCACCACACCCACTACACCGACTACACCCACTACACCCATGACACCCACTACACCCAGCACACCCATTACACCCACCACACCCACTACACCCACCAAATCCAACTACACCCACCAAACCCATCACACCCACTACACCCACTACACCAACCATACCCAATACATCCACCACACCCACTACACCCACTACACTACTCCAACCACACCCAATACACCCACCACACCCACTACACCCTCTACACCCACCACACCAGCTACACCCACCACACCCACTACGCACATCACACCCACTATACCTACTACACCCACCACACCTAATACACCCTCTTCAACAACTACACCCACTACACCCACCACACCCACCACATCCAGTACACCTATCACACCCACTACACCCACCACACCCACCACATCCAGTACACCTATCACACCCACTACACCCACCACACCCACCACATCCCCCACACCCACTACACCCACTACAGTACACCAACCAACACCCAATACATCCACTACACCCGCTACACCCAACACACCCACTACATACACCACACCCACTACACACACCACACCCATTACACTACACCAACCACACCCAATACACCCACCAAACCCAATACACCCGCTACACCCACCACACCCACTTTGCCCATCAAACCCAGTACACCCACTACTCCCACAACACCCACTACACCCACTACACCCACTACACTACACCAACCACACCCAATACATCCACCACACCCACTACACCCTCTACACCCACCACACCCGCTATACCCACTACGCCAATCACACCCACTACACCCACTACACCCACCACACCTAATACAACCACTTCAACTACACCCACTACAGCCACCACACCCACCACATCCAGTACACCTATCACACCCACTACACCCACTATACCCACCACACCCACTACACCCACCACACCCACCACATCCCCCACACCCACTACACCCACTACAGTACACCAACCAACACCCAATACACCCACTACACCCACTACACCCACCACACCCACTACACCCACCACACCCAGTACACTACACCAACCACACCCAATGCACCAACCACACCCAATACACCCGCTACACCCCCACATCCACTACACTCACCACACCCACTTCGCCCATCACACCCAGTACACCCACTACTCCCACCACACCTACTACACCCACTACACCCACCCACTACACCCACCACACCCACTACACCCACTACATCCACCACACCCACTGCACCCACTACACCCACCACACCCATCACACCCACTGCACCCACTACACCCACCACACCCACTACACCTACCACACCCACCACACCCACTACATCCACTACACCCACCACACCCACTACATCCACTACACCCACCACACCCATCACACCCACCACATCCACTACACCCACTACACTACACAAACCACACCCAATTCACCCACTACACCCACTACACCCACCACATTCACTATACCCACCACACCCACTACGCCCATCACGCCCACAACACTCACTACACCCACCACACCCACCACTCCTAATACACCCACTACACCCACCACTCCCATCAGACCCACCACATCCACTACACCCACCACACCCACTACACCCACTACACTCACCACATCCACTACACCCACCACACCCACTACACCCATCACACCCACTTCACCCTCCACACCCACTGCACCCAGTACACCCAGTACACCCATCATACCCACTACACCCACCACACCCACTACACCCACCACACCCACTACACCCACTACATCCACTACACCCACCGCACCCATCACACCTACTACACCGAATACACCCACCACACTCACTACATCCACTACACCCATCACACCCACTACACCCACTTCACTACACCAACCACACCCAATTCACCCACTACACCCGCTACACCCACCACATCCACTATACCCACCACACCCACTGCGCCCATCACGCTCACTACACTCGCTACACCCACCACACCTACTACACCCACTTCAACCACTACACCCACTACACCCACCTCACCCATCAGACCCACCACATCCACTACACCCACCACACCAACTACACCCACTACACTCACCACATCCACTACACCCACTACACCCACTATACCCATTACACCCACCACACCCACTACACCCACCACACCCACTACACCCACCACACCCACTACACCCATTGCACCCACCACACCCACTACACCCACTTCACCCATCACACCCACTTCACCCTCCACACCCACTGCACCCAGTACACCCATCATACCCACTACACCCACTACACCCACCACACCGAATACACCCACCACACCCACTACATCAATTACACCCATCACACCCACCACACCCACTACACCAACCACACCCAATTCACCCACTACACCCACCACATCCACTATACCTACCACACCCACAACACCCACCACACCTACTACACCCACCACACCCACTACAGCCATCACACCCACTTCACCCTTCACACCCACTACACCCACTACACCCATCACACCCACTACACTCACCACACCCACTACACCAAACCGCATTAACACTATCACTACTCTGGCTCATCACTCACCTCATCAGTATCTCCATTTTCTAACCTTTCTCTTACCTACGTTGCCCTGTCACCACTCTGCTCATCACTCCGCTCATCAGTATCATCACTACCTTACCTCTTTGTTAGCTACGTTGCCTATCAGTGACCCCAGCTATCATCTAATTTTCCCTTCACCCACCTACCTACCTCTCATCACATTTGCCCGTCAGTACCTTGCCCAGCACTGTTCTCACCATCGTTACCCTACTTACCTATCATGACTTTTATTTGTTTTGCCCATCATGGGGCGGTGCAAGATGACTAGACCCAGTTAGGATGCGATTTGTATGAGTGTGTGTATGTGTGTGCAACAGGTTGGTTCGGGGGGGGGATTGGTGGAGGGAATGGGTGGAGATGGTGGTGAATAGTTGTGGTTTGCGGGGAGGATTGACCACACCCTTTCATGATGGGCGATGCATGAGAGTTGTCAGTGAAGGTGGAAGCATATCATAAAACTTTGAAGTGGGGGAAGCAGAAGAGTGGGGTGGGTGTAGAGGGATGGGCAGGATGGAAGGGGATCGTAGTGGGTGGTGGGGCAGGGGGCGGGTATTAGCCTTGTAAAAATGTGTACTGTAGGTTGACCGATCTAAGCTTTGGGTTGGCGTGGGGTAGGATTACTTCAAAACTCAAAGCAGAAAAAGAATACTAAAAATAACAATAACCAAGAAAACATCGGCCTATCTTGTATACCCAGAATTCCACGACTCAGGTAATAATCAATGAATTAAGGTAAATGACTGAAAAGCAGGTAAACTGACTGACCCGGTAGTAAGAGGTCATTACCACTCTCCTCTCCCGTTCAAACATCCCCGCTCTTGGCTCTGCTCGTCAGCATTGACCCACCTCTTCGATACCTCATTAGGCACACCTGAGTCGACCTGATTAACCTGCCCCCTCATCACCTGGAGTGCTTGTTTCTCGTTTTCTGGGAAGGTAAAAAGGCTGATTGACTTGTGATTGCAGGCATTATTGAGATCTGAGTTTGTGTAGGAGTGTGGGTAATGTGGTGATTGAGTGTGTGTGTGTGTGTGTGTGTGTGTGTGTGTGTGTGGTTAGGAATGAGTGCTTTCGAAACGCGCACAGTAAAAAAAAAAAATTGTTCTGGTACTGAAAGTCTTAAAGGATATTGCAATTAACCTCCAAAATGTGATCGACAAGAGGAAACAATGCTCCAGGGTCCGTCCAATGTACAGACTCGAATATTACAGCGGCTCTAACACGCTGCATCGTTTCATCCTGTCGATCACATATTTCTGGGAGGTGAGGGCGCACATTAAAAAAAAAAAAAAAAATCGCCTATTTTGAATCAAATCCTTTGGTGATGGCGATTAATATAAAAATAAATAAATCGCACGTGAAAATATGTTAA
>NC_136958.1:24007830-24017830 GCF_032717465.1 Coenobita brevimanus
AATATCAAAACCACAAAACTTAGCTCCTCTGTCCCAGTCCAATGTGTTTCTTCATAATCGTCCCTCTGATCACAAATTTCACTGGTCCAGTCCTCTTCAACTCCTGACCTTAACTTCCACACTGGGACCTTGACTCACTATTCAGGGACTTCGACCTCTATGCCTGGACTTGGACTCACTCAAGTACTTCGACCTCCATACTGGGACCCAATAATTCCTTGGAGGGGGGGGGGAGAGGATGACGACAGTACCGACCAACTGCCACTTACCACGGCCGGTGAGCGAGTGAGACACGCCAAAACTGCGTGGTGCAAGAGGGAGCGGGGGATGACGGCGTACGCAATTTAAGATTTTAATTATTACAGACTCGAGATAGACTCAGTGTGATGTCTTTCCCCTTACAATCGATTACCCCCCAAAAATAACATTCTCTAGTTACAATAATTACTCAAAACCTCTCACTTTATACCCTTACATCGAAAAATAATGAAAATTATCGTGCTTTACATCACCTTGCCCACGCGTACATTATGCTGGATCACGTGACCAAAGGCACATGTTCTTATCCACTCGAGTTTTATATTATAAAGAGACTTAATACTAGTAGATTACAGTAGGAAAAAAAGTGACTTAGCAACTAGGTAATTAATCTACGTTCTGGTAACGTCCGCATGGAAACAGCCATGCCTAACACTCTCTCACTTAACCGAACTGTTGGTCATATAAAATAAAGTAGACACAGCTCATTATCACTTCCGGGCACTACATCCGCCCACGGTTAGGGAAGACCATAAGTTCAGGCGACTGGACCTGAACTCCTCCGAAATGCCCAGTACCCATACTTAACACACACGGTATGTAAGTTCACCTACTTGACCAGTCTCCCTCAATACTGTTACTGTTGGGTGTTTCACACGCTCCTTGCTCGTGAGGAGAAACCAATCTAGATGCCTCTAAAACACCAGCCAACGTGTCCTATACTGCGACTGTGGGATATTACATAAGCTCCATGCTCGAGAGCAGTCAGGTGGCTATCATGTCCACACACAAAAAAATCCTCTACCGCGAGTAAATTTTCTCCTGCTACTCACTATATGCAACTGACGACGTATGCCACTCACCAGGCATATTACTGATAAGGAGAATGTCCTGCTACCAGGAGAAACTTTGTGCTTCGTTAAGAGTAACACGAGTCGCTCCACTGCGATCTGTCCAGAGGGACTGAACGAAACCTACCTACCTCTCCTAACATGCGAGAGCCCCATAGTTCAACTTCTCCAAGCCCTATAGAGAAACTGGAAACTTCCCCTCTCTCTCTGAGCAATCCTATACTGCAGTTTGGGTATTACATACACTCAGTGCTCGAGGTTCTCAAAGCAAGTAGGAAACTTCCAGGTGGAGACCTTCAGGTAGAACTGCCCCTCACATGTACAGTTCCCTAACTCTGGGAAAGAAAATTAAAGTCCTAACTGTGAGATCTCATTATCCCTAAGCCTAACAATCTAACCTAAAGAAAAAAAAGATTCGAGGTAAGGCAAGAACGACGGTCTGTACACCACGATGTACTCGATTTGACAACATGCAGCTTCTACGCCTCATCTCTCCAAAAGCTGGACATACCCTACACAACTACTCAACCCTATTAATCAACCCATAATTACAACATCATAGATACTGGTAAAAAAGATAAATACGCAGGTACAGTCCGAAGAGACCTGGAAGGGCATACGTGGCTCCATGTTCCCAGCCAGTTAAGGCAAGGACAAGACATGTTCAGAGAGAAAAAAAAAATGAGTAGATACAATATATACACCATACACCCACCATCTATGTGTACTGCAACCTCTCAGGCAGTCTCCGGGATCTTACACTAGGCAGTATCTCTTCCTCTTCCTCACTGGTCAAAAACTTGTGATCTACCATACTCAATTAGGCATCTCTTTCAACACATTTTTTGACCTTTTCAGTTGCCCTACTCAAAATGGTGCCATCAAACACATTTTCTAACTCATAGGCTCTACCATGATCGATAACTCTGACAAGCTTGTAAGGACCCTGTCATTTTCTATTTAGCTTTGATGCCGTACCAGGCATGCACTCTTCAACATAGATCCAAACTAATTCACCTGCTTCTAGAGAGTCATTCCTACATGCTCCATTTGCCCTGTTAAGGTATCCTGCTGTCATCCAACGTTGTGTCTCCTTGAGCATGTGTTTGACATCTATTTTCTCTATAGTCTTCATCAGTAGGCAGCTGCAAATCTCCTACCTTGCGATTTGGATGACGACCATAAAAAGCAAAGAATGGTGATGTACCTAGGGACGTATGCACTGTTTCGTTCAACGCTTTTTCATTGTCGCACAGGTGCATGGGCCACGTATTCGGGTGTTCTTGGCTCAAGATTGCCAGTACTGTCTTTAAGGTCCTATGTGCTCTCTCAATAACTGAATTTTCTTGGGGATGGTAGGGGAAACAGAATCCTTGCTTAATCCTGGCTTTCCTACAAAAATCTTTAAACTCTGGACTGGTGAATTCTCCTCCATTGTCCATGATGACTACCTGTGGCTTGCCATACCTAGAGATGTCCTTCTTAAATTCTTCAGTTACAGCTTTGGTGGATTTTGTACGAAGGGGGTAGATACGTAGGTACCTAGAAAAATGATCTATCACCGTGAGACAATACCTGTGACCACTCCTACTATTATGCAAATCTATGAGATCTATTGCAACTCTCTGATCATTATCATCTACTGGTGGCAATTCCTTAAAACTGTGCACAATCTTTCCGTGACCCTTGAACTGCTGACATGACTTGCATGATTTAACAAAATGTAGCACATCGGTCAGTAGAGACGGCCAATAGAAAAACTGTCTTGCCTTGGCTACCGTCTTGCGTTCTCCTAGGTGTGAAGGGTTATGAACAATTGAACAGGCAATAGCAACTAAAGACTTGGGTACCACCAGGCACAACCTCGACTTTCCCATTTCTTCTCCTCGCACATACAAAATCTCCTCATTCATTTCGAAAGCGTAAATGGGACGATTACCAGACAACTTCCTGGGTAACTGACCTCCTTCTAAATACTGAATTACCTGCCTCCACCTTGGGTCTGCTCTCTGGGCTTCCCGGACCTTGTCCACAGTAAGGCCTAGCCACCGAAATTCTGCATTTGATTGAGTTATATCTGGGGTCTCCTCGATTGCTCTTACTGGTCTACTCAAAGTATCTGGGACATAATGATTCACACCCTTTTTATACTTTATCACAAAATCGTAGTCTCTCATCTCCAACAAATAATGCGACATACGCGGGCATTTAGTGTTTTTCTTAAAGATGGCGGTTAATGGTCTATGATCAGTGACGATGGAAAAGGGTTTGTACCATAAATAGTGGCTGAAAAATCTACATGCACTCACTACTGCCATAGCTTCCTTGTCTGTTACTGAGTATCGTTTCTCTGTTGGGGTAAGTTTCTTTGAAAAGTATCCAATAGGTCTCAGATCTTTCTCACCCTCCAGCTGCATAAGAGCTGCGCCAATGTGCGAGTCGCTAGCATCTGTTTGTAACTCGAACAGTTTAGTTAAATCTGCCTTTATTAGTACTGGAGCTGACACTAAATTTTGTTTAAGAATTAAGAATGCATTCTCACACTCCTCTGACCAATCAAATTTTGCGTCCTTCCTAAGCAAATTAGTGAGAGGACTGGCAATGGCAGCAAAGTCAGGAATGTGTTTGCGATAAAAGTTACACATGCCCACGAAGCGTCTCACTTCCTTGGCCTTCATTGGTCGTGACATCTGTTCAATGGCTTCGAGATTCTTACTGTCAGGGCGTACTCCTTTCTCCAACACTACATGTCCCAAGAACTTAATTTCTCGCTTTATGAAAAAGCATTTACTAACATTCAGCTTCATTCCAAACTCGGTTAATTTTCCAAAGGTAATCTTCAGTCGGTCTAGCATGTGATCGAAAGAGTCTGCCCAAATCACAACATCATCTAGGTAGTTATGGCATCAACCTTCTCTAACTAAAGGGGCTAACACTTGCTGCATTTTCCTCGTGAAAATTGCTGGACTCACAGACAATCCGAATGGTAAGTGCTTGTATTTGAACAAATTAACTCCATCAGAAAAAGTTGTCAAGTCTCGAGAGCTTTCATCCAACCAAACTTGGAGGTAGGCGTCTTTCATATCAAGAGTGCAGTAAAACTTTTTCCCAGCGCTTTCCTCTACTAATTCGTCTAATCGGGGTAGGGGTTGGATATCTATCTTGACCTTCTTATTAAGAGCCCGATAATCAATACACATCCTTTTACTGCCGTCCGGCTTGCTGACTAAGACTATGGGGGCTAAATATGCAGCGTTTGATTCCTCAGTCACATCCTTTTCAATCATCTTATCGATCATCTCGGAAATTATCTTCCTTGCTTGCTCTGGATGTCGATACAAGGGCATACGCACGGGTTCAGAGTCGATAGTATCAATGTGGGCTTCAGGTACTTTAAGGGTTCCAATTTCCTTCGGACCAAGAATGAACAGTGCATTATTATCCAATATCAACTCTCTCAATTTGTCCCTCTGTGACTGAGACAAATGTGTCCACTTCAGCTCTCTGAGAATTGAATTAAGCACAGCACGTCGGTCACTCCCATCCTGTGCCTGATCCATGTGTGGTAACAATGCATTATCGACCCGAACTACAGGTGCCACAAGGTCACCTTCTGCCTCGTATACTGGTTGCACTAATTCAAGTGGACTTCTGTCCTGTTCTTTGGGGATAAGTAATATTCGACTCGTCAACATGGTACGTCCCCAACACTTGTCCTGGGTTTAGCTTCACTGGTCCCTTGGTTACATTGGCAATGGGTAAATAGCATGTCCCATTCTCACTAACTCTCACGCAACAATTTGGTGCTAATGAAGCTTTACCCCTGGCCTTCTGAAATTTACTAACATGTAAGCCATCTCCGGGTTTTCTGTTCTTTCAACGCAATGGGTACTGACACCAATGTCTGTGCAGGTACTACGGTCCTACATTTCACTTGTACTAGCTCTCCTTCTGCCTTTCTCATATGGTTAGTCTGGAACTTTATTCTGTTCACTGTCTGGCAAAGCTTATTTCGGACCTCATACTGCTGACCACCCCAATGTATAACCTGACCTTCTCCATCCCAAGTAAAAATCGCCCTACCAATTAAGTCCACACCCATGAGCACTTCGATTGACAAATAATAGTCTGGGACCACTACAAATCGCTGCACTATGCTTGTCTCGGGGGCAATATAAACTACCGATGAAACCTGGCCAACAACAGTTAACTTATGGTTGGATACTGAATGCAATGAACGTCAGCACTTGCTAATCTTTAATCCTAATCTATATGCTGTACTTTCTTTCATCAGTGTTGCTACACTACCAGTATCTACAAAAGCTGAAACCTGATACTGGCCCAAAATCAAGCGTATCACTGGAGTGTCTACTTCACCTCGAACTTTTCGGACTTCCTCCACCTCAGTATCTGAAAGGTTCTGACAGCCCTCATTCTCTTCTACAACCTGTACACTACGCACAACATGACTGGCAGCCTGCGTTACCTCAGGGGCCTCTAGTCATTCCCTAGACTGTTGGGAGTCTAAATGCAATTGAGAATCCTGCTGTGGAAGGGAACTAGCTGTTGTGGGAGGTATACTTGGCATGCTTCTCTCTGGTTTTCTACTCAAGTTAGGTCTACCAGGGCATCCCGCGTGTCCCCTTCTAGAGTTTGCTTTCAAGCAATCAAAACAACTTCCTCGCTCTGGTTTCCTTGGACAACTCGCCCGGTCATGTTTATTGCCATATGAACACCACCTACAAAACCACATTGTAGGTCTAGGTTTAAAGGGTACCTGACGTACGGGTACTTGAATCACTGGATGAGCGTTGTCACTAACAACTGGAGGTGTGATTCTAGTAGGGGCTGGAACATAATTAACATCAAACCCTTGTTCATCCACAACTTTTGCCACTCTACGCCACTGTCTATAACCCCTTCTCTCTCTAATTCTGAAATAAAGGTCTCTTCCATTCCCAGATCTTTAAACAACTCTAATCATTCCCTAACTTCCTGTGGTACATTACGTAGCACAGCTTTCTTCCACAACTGCTCCACATTGGGAGGGTTAATATGGGGATGTTCTCTACAGATTGCCCTGAAGTTACTCCTGAACTGTCTAACAAATCTCTTAAGCGGATCCTTAAAGTTATACTCCATTTAGGCTAGCTCACGGAATGCATCAGCGATCCCTTCGGGACCTCTGAACTCACACTGCAACAGTGTCTTAATGTCCTCATAAGTACCACCAGCCTCACACAAGCTTAACTCTCCCAGAACATATGTATGCAACTCTGTGTCCATACGAGTAAGCGCTACCGCCTTCCGCTGCTCTAAGTTAGCAGTCACTGACTCCACCTGCATTAAAAAGTGATCCACCAGGGTCCTAGTATGTAGACCATACATTTCGCTCATCCTTAGAACATCAACATCCTTACACTCTAGTACTACCGAACTTCCCTGATAGCTCTGCATACCTCCTACAGGCAAATTTGACCACTGTGGAGTTGACTGCCTAAATAGATTTCCAGACTTAACGAGAGTATACTGTGATGGACCCCCAACCTTGATTGGGGTGAGTCCAGGTGGGCCTAACATCTCCTCCAACGTTCTAATATGCTCAAAATATTCATCAATTGTGAAGGGTTCCTGTTTCACCTCTACTCCCTCAGGCATCTCAGTCTCAAGGTCGATTAATTTTTCTACATGGGACTCCACCATAAATTATACAAACGTGAGCAACCCCAGGAGGTGAATGCTCAACTACGAAAATGCCCCAGCTGCAACTTGAGCAACCCCAGGAGGTGAATGCTCAGCTGCAACACCAAAATAGTACACACTACAAATACACATACCTTATAATTCTACACATAATGCTAAGTACATATACCTTTGAGAACTGGGGGATGAGCTATTACCTTAATTTCAAGTTAAATTAACCTCACATTAATAGGTCATCCCACCACTGCCACCACTTGTACTGTAACCTCTGCAATCCAGACTTTTACATGGTCAAAAGGGGCAGAAAACAGTCACTATTGATGACCACTCTGTGCTGGAACGGTCAGGAACTCAGATTGATGGAGACTCTCTCCCATTAGCGGCCTCTTCGGTTGCGTTTATTATATTTCAAGTGATCAAGTTAAGAATGGTAGCATGCCTAAATGATGGGGTCCAGTCTCCAACTAGGTCAACCCAAGCCCAACCTTCGCAGTTTCCCAGAATGCTTCTAAGTTGCACTTTAATAAACTACTGTACTAGGTAAGCTCGATACCACCAGTTCTCAAGGGTTATACAAACAATAAAGTTCGAGTGGGAAGGAATGTGTATTAACAAGACAAAAAAGTAGAAATCTTCCCCAGCTACTTGCTTTACAGAATAAACATGAATCAGTCGGCACATTGTTCAAAAAATATATCTCTATATAGTCCTAATATCAAAACCACAAAACTTAGCTCCTCTGTCCCAGTCCAATGTGTTTCTTCATAATCGTCCCTCTGACCACAAATTTCACTGGTCCAGTCCTCTGCAACTCCCGACCTTAACTTCCACACTGGGACCTTGACTCACTATTCAGGGACTTCGACCTCCACGCCTGGACTTGGACTCACTCAAGTACTTCGACCTCCACACTGGGACCCGATAATTCCTTGGAGGGGGGGGGGGAGAGGATGACGACAGTACCGACCAACTGCCACTTACCACGGCCGGTGAGCGAGTGAGACACGCCAAAACTGCGTGGTGCAAGAGGGAGCGGGGATGACGGCGTACGCAATATAAGATTTTAATTATTACAGACTCGAGATAGACTCAGTGTGATGTCTTTCC
This sequence comes from Coenobita brevimanus, assembly GCF_032717465.1. Taxonomy (NCBI): domain Eukaryota; kingdom Metazoa; phylum Arthropoda; class Malacostraca; order Decapoda; family Coenobitidae; genus Coenobita; species Coenobita brevimanus. The sequence goes on from NC_136958.1 coordinate 24,015,750, forward strand.
CCTTACAATCGATTACCCCCAAAAAATAACATTCTCTAGTTACAATAATTACTCAACAACACCTCTCACTTTATACACTTACATCGAAAAATAATGAAAATTATCGTGCATTACATCACCTTGCCCACGCTGACATTATGCTGGATCACGTGACCAAAGGCACATGTTCTCATCCACTCGAGTTTTATATTATAAAGAGACTTAATACTAGTAGATTACAGTAGGAAAAAAAGTGACTTAGCAACTAGGTAATTAATCTACGTTCTGGTATCGTCCGCATGGAAACAGCCATGCCTCGACCACACACTCTCACTTAACCGAACTGTTGGTCATATAAAATAAAGTAGACACAACTCATTATCACTTCCAGGCACTACACTACCTACACCTTTACTCCTCCCACCCACACCTTTACTCCTTCCACCTACACCTTTGCCCCTCCCACCTACACTTTTGCCCCTCCCACCTACCCATAACCCCTCCCACTTACACCTTTACTCCTCCTACTGTACCTACACTTTTACCCCTCCCACCTACCCCGTAATCCCTCCCACCTACGCCATTACTCCTCCCACGTACCCCTTTACCCCTCCCACCAACCCTGTAACCTCTCCCACCTACCCCATTACTCCTCCCACCTACCCCATAACCCCTCCCACCTATCCCATAACCCCTCCCACCTAACCCATAACCCCTCTCACCTACCCTATTACCCCTCCCACCTACCCCATAACCCCTTCCACCTACCCCTTTACTCCGCCCACTTACCACATAACCCCTCCCACCTACCCCATAACCCTTCCCACCTACCATTTTACTCCTCGCACCTACCCAATAACCCCTCCCACCTAGCCCATTACCCCTCCCACCCACCCCATAACCCCTCCCACCTACTCATACACGGTTAAAAATTTCTGTCTTTCTTTTTTATTCATTTATCTTCCTTATTTTTTCTCTTTTTTCCCATTGTCTTTCCTATCTTCCTTTCTCTTTTCTGTCTTTCTTCCTTACTCTTTTCTGTATTGTTTTTTCTGTCCCACATCTCTGTCATTCTTCATTACTCTCGTTTTCTATCCTACACATCTTCTTGATTCTTTCCTGTTTTCTCCCATCCTTACACCCTTCTTCCTCCTCCTTTTTTTTTTTCTTTACTCTTCTATCATGCTTCATTACTCTCTTCTACCTGTATTAATCTATCTGTCTTTCTATCTACCCCTCTCTGTTTATCTTTCGTCTCCTTCCTCTTCTCATTTCCTATTTTCTCTCTCATCTCCCCCCAATTCTTCCAAAATTCTCCCTTAATATTTTCCTCCTCCTCCCCTTTCGAGTTACTCCCTCCCCCCTCCGCTTCTCTATCTCTCCCCTCCTCCTTGCCTCCCACCTTCTTCCTGATCTTCTTTTCATCTTTCTCACTTTCCTCCCCTCCTTCCCTCCTTTCTTCCCTATTCCTCTCTCCCTTCCCACTTTCTTTCTTGGTCTGTCACTCACTCTTTATCTTAATTCTCCCTCCCTCCGCACATTCTCCATCCTTTCCTCCCTTTCCCCTTTTTATATTTTCCTCCCTCCCTTTTCCTCCTTCGTTCCCTCCTTTTCTTCCTTCCTCCTCACATATGCTTCCTCTCCTCTCTATCCCACATTCTTCCTCATTTTCTCCTTCCTTCCCTTCTTTACTCCTTCCTTCGTTCCTTCCTTCCCTTCATTCCACCTTCCTTCCTTCTCTTCTTTCCTCCTTTCTTCCTTCCCTTCTTTCCTTCTTCCTTTCCCTCCCTTCTTTCCTTCTTCCTTTCCTCCTTCCTTTCCTCCCTTTCTTCTCACCTTCCTTCCCTCCTTTCTTTCTCCCTTCCTTCTCTCCCTTTCTTTCCTCCTTCCTTCCTTCCCTACTTTCCTCTTCCCATTCCTCCCTTTCTTTCCTCCTCCCATTCCTCCCTTTCTTTCCTCCTGCCTCCCTCCCTTCTTTCCTCCTTCCTTCCCTCCCTTCTCTTCTCATTTCTTCCTTCCTTTCTTTCCTCCTTTCTTTCCCCATTCCTTCTCTCCCTACCTTCCCTTCTTTCTTTCTCCCTTCCTTCCCTCCTTTTCTTCCC
>NC_136958.1:24020330-24037830 GCF_032717465.1 Coenobita brevimanus
CTCCCCTCCCCTCCCCCCAGCCCCTCTCCTCCCCCTTTCTCCGGCCTCCCTCCCCCTCGTTCTCTCTCTCATTCTCCCTCTTCGCCTCCTCACTTCCCCTCTCCTCCCCCTTTCTCCATGTCTTTCCCCCTCCTTCCTCTCCTTCAGTCTCCCTCTTCCCCTCTCAATTTCCCGTCTCCTCCCTTCACCCCCCACCCAGTCCTTTCTCTCCCCTCCCTTCCTTGTCCCCCTTCCCCCACGTCTTCTCTTATGGCTCCTTCAAAATAGAGGAACCTTAGAAGTTTTAAAGACAGTATGGAGCGGGCTTTCGTGTCAAGTGGGGTTGGTGGAGGATTAGTGCCCCTCCCTGTAAAACAATTAACTCTAAGCCCTTGGCCACCCCGTTTGGGATACATGGCGTCTGGCAATGAATGAATGAAATGATCAAACTTCTGTATAAGCATTTACCTGTAAAAAAAAAAAAAAAAAAAGACTCCATTATTTTTAAAGCACAATTGGCCGAAGATCATGGCATATAGAGTATTTTAGAGGACATGGAAGATTTATAATGCCAATATAGACAAGGATCATGATATTTCGAACATTTTACATCAAATATGAATTAAGATTACGACAATATTCTCTGTTCACTTTAACCTGGCCCACAAATTCCACCCCTCCATCTTCAAGGGCGGGCTTTAGCAGGAGATTAACGTTAGAATACGACGCTAGTGACGAAGTGCTACAAAAATGATGTAGAGCCACAGCATATTCTTTTTCCTGCAACTGAGCTACGTGAAATAAGCAGCATAAGGATGAAAATCTGGGCCAAGTTAAAGTGAATAAAATATAGAATTTAACATTATTATTTTATTTTTTTTCAAATTGAAGGCTTCATTTTTGTCTCTGTCTAGATTTGCTTTGTTTAGAAGTGACATTTTTTGCAGACTGCTAGCTGTATATAAAGAAATATTGAGTTGATATTGATTTTATATTGATGTGTGTGTGTGTGTGTGTGTGTGTGTGTGTGTGTGTGTGTGTGTGTGTGTGTGTGTGTGTGTGTGTGTGTGTGTGTGTGTGTGTGTGTGTGTGTGTGTGTGTGTGTGTGTGTGTGTGTGTGTGTGTGTGTGTTAGAGAGAGAGAGAGAGAGAGAGAGATGGATGCCACAGACGCTTTATTTGTAAAGATAACAGGCAACTTAGGCTGTGGGTACTTTAGCAAAGCAATAGTAAGAGGCAGAATATATAGCGTGACCCCAAAGTATCCCTTATCAGTTCTGGTGAAAGGAGTGCTTGAAGGAGGAAGGAAGCATGAAGAAGGATGTGTAAGGAAGGAGGTGTGAGGAAGGAAGTGTGAGGAAGGAAGCGTAAGGAAGGAAGCGTGAGGAAGGAAGTGTGAGGAAGGAAGCGTAAGGAAGGAAGTGTGAGGAAGGAAGTGTGAGGAAGGAAGCGTAAGGAAGGAAGTGTGAGGAAGGAAGCGTAAGGAAGGAAGTGTGAGGAAGGAAGTGTGAGGAAGGAAGCGTAAGGAAGGAAGTGTGAGGAAGGAAGTGTAAGGAAGGAAGTGTGAGGAAGGAAGCGTAAGGAAGGAAGCATAAGGAAGGAAGTGTGAGGAAGGAAGTGTGAGGAAGGAAGCATGAGGAAGGAAGTGTGAGGAAGGAAGCGTAAGGAAGGAAGCGTAAGGAAGGAAGTGTGAGGAAGGAAGCGTAAGGAAGGAAGCATAAGGAAGGAAGTGTAAGGAAGGAAGTGTTTACCGCGGAAGGGTACGTCGTATTTGTCTCGCTTTACATCTTACAAAACAGCTCATCTAATTTATTCATAACCTCAGCCTGTGATATATGGCTGGGGGACGCTGCCTTTCGTCGTAGTGGTCCGTCCGCTTGATACAATTCACCAGCGTTGGAAGCGATGCGTGTGCTTGAATACCTTGTTGCCTTTGAGATACGCCCACCATCATCATCATCACCATCTTCATCATTGTCATCACCATCACCATCATCATCGTCATACTGATCATCATCATCATTACACTTGCCCTTATTTTGCATCACCACCATCATCATCATCATCATCATCATCATCATCATCATTACACTTGCCCTTATTTTGCATCACCACCATCATCATCATCATCATCATCTTCATCTTCATCACCATCCTTGTCTTTTTCCCACTAAAGGATGTGGTGAGGTGGGATCTGCCTGTCTGTCTGTGTCTGTTTGTGTCTGTGTGTTTATCTTTGTGTCCATCTGCCTGGTTGCTTATTGCCTGTCTGTGTCTGTGTGTTTGTCTGTGTCTGTCTGTCTGTGCATCTTCCTTCCTGTCTGGTTGTTTGTCTAATGGAAAGAGTAACTTTGGTGGGTTTGTGTATTACTTGCTGGTGAGGTCTGCCCTAGGGTAACCACGCTTCTATTTCCCTGTTAATAAAGCAATAAAAGTAGTTTCTAAACCTTCCACTAAGGAAAGGTCTTGCATAAAGTGAATAATATTTGTCCTTATGTATTTAGAAAGATATTACACTGAAAAAGATAATGGAAATGAACGTATTAATATCCCATCCACCCATGCGTCATACAGTCCTTTGTTGGCTCATCAGAAGCGTAGGGGTCCTGGGCCAGGTTGCATAGTCCCTGCAGTAGGCGAGGGTGACTGATTATTCTCCTTACTAGAGAGACAGAGTTTGCATGTCAGATTAGGGTGCTTTGATCATCCTTTCCCTGCTTCTTTATCAGCACGAAACACATGAAACACAAACACAACCAAAAATAATAATGCACTCCACCCTTACTGTATTGTAGCCCCCTCACTGCAACACAGACGCACCTGCATCTCACAGAACTCAGCTCAGCTCAAAACAATCCACTCCTCCCTCTCTGTATTGCATCCCGTCACACTGCAACACAAGCACATCTGCATCTCACAAAAGTCAGTTCAGCTCAAATCATTCCACTCCACTCTTCCTGTACAGCATCCCTTCACACTACAACACACTCACACCTGCATCTCACAATCAAAACACAGACAGTCCTTCACCATGAGCTCAACAAAAGATCGCCGGAAGCGCCCTGCTGAAATGGCCGGGTCCCTGAAGTCCACCGGTTTTATATCCAGATGATCCTAACCCAACAACTTTTCTCTTGCTTTATCCTTAATCTTTCCTTCAAAAATCTGTCCTATTCCTTTCTTCAAATTCTTCAGTCTTTCCTATTCCATCTGGAAACTTTTCCCTATTCCCCCTTTCACCTACTGGTGTTTAGAGACCTGAGAGAGAGAGAGAGAGAGAGAGAGAGAGAGAGAGAGAGGATGAGGAAGGCGACTAGGGCAGGGGAGGTAAAAGTCCAATCTAATCTCCAGTCAGTGAAAAAAATCAAACCAAAAATGATTCAGTATTGTCTCCCAGCCTCGAAGACTTCAAAGTTAATTAAAAAGATCTCTATTAAAGCTTTATTAAAGCTCTATCAAGGCTCTATTAAAGCCCTAAGGAAGGAGGTGTGGTGGTAAGGGGTCATTGAACTTTAACAGAATTTTATATAATACCTTGACGACAGTACTTCAGCCGCTGGAGGTCTGTGGGAGAGGAGGAGGGGATGGGGGAAAAGGAAGAAGGGGAAGGAAGAGGAGGAGGGGGAAAGAAGAGGAGCAGCAGCAGCAGCAGCAACAGGAAGATGATGATGATGATGATAATCAAGAGGAGGAGAAGGAGGAAGAGTAGGAGGAGGAGGAAGATGAGCTGATGATGATGATGATGATGACGGTGATGAGTGATGATGATGACGATGATGACGACGATGAGTGATGATGATGATGATGATGATGATGATGAGGATGATGAGGAAAAAAGAGAATATGAGCTTTCCTCCCTCGCCATAAATACCTGCAATATATATACTATAATATGCCCAGCAGAATGAAGTCTAGCAAAATAAAGTCCCCAGCAGAATAAAATCCCTTGTTCATTCTGGGGAGCCTTCAAAGACCAGCAGAATAAAACCTAGCAGAATAAAGTCCAACAAATAAAGCCCCTATATCTTTCCAGGGAGCCTCCAGAGCCCAGGAAAATAAGCTCCTATAGTGTGTTTCTTTTCATATGATAGAGATTCATAACCTCTTTCAGCTGAGTGTGATAGCCAAGTGTATAGTCCGATCAGAAGACGGATTTGACTAGTAACCAAGGAGACTCACTCGTACCTCATAACCAAGGTTCAAAGAAATTCATGCAATCACACCTTCAAGTCTGAATTTCTGAATGTTGCCCAGTTCCTATGAAGACAATCCGATTATATTTCATTCCAGGGAGCTTCCATCCACCACAGCACGACCCCCTCTTACGTACCGAGGGCCGATTCCGCTCGTACACACTCGTAATCTCGTAGAAACCTTTACTGAATTCGGAAACCACGGTAGTTTGTTTATCGGGACAGGTAGTGAAGGCTGAGGAAAGCATAAACAACAAGCTTACGACTCTCATTACGTGTGCATGGGGGAGTGTGTGTGTGTGTGTGTGTGTGTGTGTGTGTGTGTGTGTGTGTGTGTGTGTGTGTGTGTGATATCGTCCTACACCCTTGGATACGAGTAAAATGTATGAATTTGCAGTAAGACAATTAAAGCACATCCCCCCCCCCCTGCTGCACTCTTACATCATAATAAATTCCATTCAGTCAGGCCAGAGTAAGGATTAATGCAGCACCCATTCTTTTGTGTCCCACTCATTCAGAACCCCTTCCTTTGCATCCCACTCATTCGGTACCCATTCCTTTGCATCCCACTCATTCAGGACCCCTTCCATTGCATCCCACTCATTCAGAACCCCTTCCTTTGCATCCCACTCATTCAGGACCCCTTCCTTTGCATCCCACTCATTCAGGACCCCTTCCTTTGCATCCCACTTATTCAGGATCCCTTCCTTTGCATCCCACTCATTCAGGACCCCTTCCTTTGCATCCCACTTATTCAGGATCCCTTCCTTTGCATCCCACTCATTCAGGACCCCTTCCTTTGCATCCCACTCATTCAGGACCCCTTCCTTTGCATCCCACTTATTCAGGATCCCTTCCTTTGCATCCCACTCATTCAGGACCCCTTCCTTTGCATCCCACTCATTCAGGACCCCTTCATTTGCATCCCACTCTTTCAGAATTATTACCTTGAACATGTTGGTAAATGTTGGTAAAGTAGGCACCTCAAGGTCATCTCTGGACCAAAGAACCGCAACCGCAGCCACTACCACAACCACTACCATAACCACAACCACAACCACAGCCGCAACCGCAACCACAACCACAGCCACAACCACAGCCACAACCACAACCACAGCAGTAGAGTTACTAAATCTGAGAAACGCAACACCACCATTGTATGTCCACCTCAACTTGGAGTTGATATTTCTCCTTTGGCAGCTTTTTTCCGTATCTTGAAGAATAAGACAATAACACATCTTTACAGCGCTAAACCGTAATAGTGTCTTATAGAAAAAGTGCTACATGAAAGTGAATGTTAATCCCATGAAGTTAATTTTATACGCGAGCTAAATTACAATGCCCAATGAACACGCGTGAAGAGCGAATGTGAAGTAACGCAGTGGTGTACATGACTGGGAGGGAGGAGCGTGAGAAGTGACGAAGGCGCAGAGGTTAAGAGCATGAAAAATAACACAGCCTCGAATGAAGACAAAACTCGTGAAAGGCGAGTGTGGAACGTGTGTGAAAACTGAAACACCCAAAATGAATGTGGTACGGATGAAGAGACACATAATCGCAAATGGGATGCACAGTGCCTGAAATATAAATGTGAAATTCGTGTAAAGTGAATGTGTAATGCATCGATAATTAATAGGAAGCACATGACCAGTGAATGTGACTCACGCGCTCAGTGAAAGTGTCGTGGATGAATGCAAGGCGCGTGAAAGTGAATGTGGAACGTGTGAGAATGAATACACACCTCACGCAACACGGCACAGCGCGAACAATTGCAAAAACGCGTGAAAAATGAGTATGAGTCGCGTGAAAGTGGATTTGAAACTCGCGCCAAATGACACAGCCGCTAATGGTGGTACACTGGTGAATATGACGTGTGTGTGTGTGTGTGTGTGTGTGTGTGTATGTGTGTGTGTGTGTGTGTGTGTGTGTGTGTGTGTGTGTGTGTGTGTGTAGGAACGTGATCGCAGTGTGGAAATCGTAATGACTGATTAATATTCCAAGCTAATGGTGGGCCGGGAAACACGAGATGAAGCCCTGTAGGACTGAGGTGTTAATGTGTGTGTGTGTGGAGGGGGGGAGGTATGTTGGTTTAGCCTGCTGGGTGCTGGGGTAGGGGGGAGTTAACTTGGGGGGAAGGGGGTTATGTTTTGTTAGGCTTGGGTTTTCTAGTTAGTGCGCGTCCACACCAACTGCGGGTGGTTGCGGACGGAATTATTTTTTTATACCCATTAAAGTGGCCCTACTGGATGCGGGCGGGTGTGCGGTCGACCTTCCATGGGTTACGGTAATGTTGAACTCCCTCCCTCATCCGCCCGCGCAAGCAAAGCATCTGGTGTGGAGGCGACTTATACACCAGAAGGATGGGACTTAGAGGTAGGTTAGGTTAGGTTAGGTTTTGTTTGGCTGGGATTTTGCACAACTATAATGTGTTATGGACCTTGGAAGTGGTATAGGAAACACACACACACACACACACACACACACACACACACATGAACGGCGTTAGTGTAAGCCATGAAAATGACATTTTACCAATGAATAAAGTCGATGAACCACCTCAATAAAAAAATAATAATAATGCTTTCACTGCATGTATTTATTCTGCACTAAAAATTTGGCGATGTTATTGAAGTGGGTCGTGACTGAACAAGTAAAACATTTTGCTTGTTGCCTGAATATATGAGAGAGAGAGAGAGAGAGAGAGAGAGAGCAACAGTTTTACGGAAAACACGGTGTGGTATTGAAGAGGTAGGCCATAATAATAATAATAATAATAATAATAATAATAAAAATAATTATAGCAGCAGCAGCAATAATAATAATAATAATAATAATAATAATAATAGTTACCCCACTGATTCTCAAACATTTTTCGCTTATTTTTCTCCCGCAAACAATCTTACTCGAGAGAGAAATTCGACTTTTTGGATTTTCTTTCACTTTTTGAACTATTTTTTCGATAATTTTTTTTTTACTTTTAGAGATTCTACTTTGGTTTGGATTTTTTTTTTTACTTTTCGAAATTCTACTCCTTTAGGATTTTTTTTTTTTTGTCTGTGATAATGTGCTACCCTTCCCTTAATGAGGTCAAAGGTCACCGCAACCTAGCCCAGGATCCAATCATAGCCCAGAAAACACGCCAGCAAAGCCAGTTTGGGCGAGTTGTGGTGATTAGAGAGGAAGGTGTGGTAATGGGGGGAAGAAGTGGGGGAGAAGGAGAAGGAAGAATTGGGTGGAGGGGAGGAGGGAAGAAGAAAGGGTGGAGGGAGAGAGAGAGAGAGAGAGAGAGAGAGAGAGAGAGACAGACAGACAGACAGACAGACAGACAGACATTGAGCGATCATTGATATATATGTATGTGAAAAGAAGGAAAAAAGAAAACGTAAAGAATAAATCGAACGAAGAAATATGATTAGCAACGGAAGAAATACATAAAAAAACAGGAAGAAATTAGTTAACGTTTAGACGGAAGAGAAAATATTGAGAGAGAGAGAGAGAGAGAGAGAGAGAGAGAGAGAGAGAGAGAGAGAGAGAGAGAACGATTATTAGAGAAAATTTAATAAAGGTCGAAAAGAAGTGAGAGAATATTTAGTTATTTTGAGGGAAAGGAGAAAGAGTAATTTGTGGGGCGAAAGAAAAAAAAAAAATAGATAATTGAAGAGGGAAGGAAAAATCTGGGAATCTGGAAAAACAAGTGGGATAATGTTGTCTAATAAAGTAAGAGAGAGAGAGAGAGAGAGCACACGAAAATTTCTGCACACTTGTCAGCATTCACAACATCGAACTCTGCACAGACGAAAATAATAAAGACGAAATCGCAAATCTGTAAAAAAAAAAGAAAAAAAAAAAAAAAAGAAATGAAAAATATTGAAACTCATGACCATACGCCAAAAGAAACAGAAATTAAGGACACGATAAAATATGCATATCTGTTAGTTCAATGCAGTAGCCATCGTTCACTAGGGAGGGAGAGGTGTACTTATTCCTACACCCACCTGCAGGTGTACTAAATAGCACATAGAGGTGTATTAGTGGAGGTGTAATAGTGTATGTAAAGTGTAGCTGTCGTTGAAAATATTTAATTACAGCTCACACATAACCAAGAAAATATACACACAAACACAGATATACAAGCACAGAGATATACTGTATAGATAAAACACACACACACACACACACACACACACACACACACACACACATTCCTCCATGTCACCTGTAAAGCCATTGCGTGTGTGTGTGTGTGTGTGTGTGTGTGTGTGTGTGTGTGTGTGTGTGTGTCAGATACCTAATACCCAGTGCTAACATAGTAATTATAACGCTTTAGTCATGATTACCCCTTGTTCTGACTCCACTGGTGGGGGAGGGGGGAGAGGAGGGGGTAAGGGGGTGGGAGGGGGGGTAGGGAGTAGAGAGAGGAAGGTTTGGGACAGGTTAAATGATCGAGGGAAGAGAGGAGGAAGGAGAAGAGTATATGAGGAGGAAAAGGACAGAGAAGTGGAGGTGACACATGTGTGGATCGATGGAGAGGTCGAAGATGGAGGGGAGAAGGTTTGGGACAGGAGTAATGGTGGAGGGAAGAGAGGAGGGAGGAGAAGAAGACGGGTAGGGGAGGAGGAGGACAAAAAATGGTGACAGAGAAAGTGACGTAATTTTCCTCCCTATAACCTCTACATTAATATTCTGAGAGATAATATTTTGAAGGGCTTCAGAGTGTATGGAAGAAGGGAAAATGAAAGTGAATGATAAGTCTTTATATGTGAGGAAAAAAAATGAACAGATGCTTCGAGACACCAAATTAAGGAGAAGGAAGCTTTTACATGAGTGAAAAAATCTCCAGACACCCCCAGATGGCATCTACCCCCCCCCCTTCACTCTCGTTGCTTTCTTTCTTTTGTACCCCGTTCTCTGAGGCTTAGCAGTTCTCCTACCTGCCACAGAACTTCATATGTCACCACTTTGGCGCTAATGCCCACCGTCCTTACGGCTTTCATGCTAGGGCTATCTCAGTCAGCACTGGTGTGGAATGGTGTCGGGAGAACAAAGTGGACCAAATCAGGGAGGATATTGTGGAAGGTTAGTTAAGTCAGTCTTTAAGAAATTCAAAACATCAGTTGTTCTCTCTCCCAGCTTAGAATAGAACCTGCATACCTTGGGACAGCAGACCACTTCTGTAACCAGTTAGGAGTGTGTAATCCATCCACCTGGAAAAGTCTATCAGCACTGGATTAAATCGTCCGGGGTATAGCAAGACTGAACCTAAAATTGTCTCCTGGGTTCATTAAGCTTGTGCCCTCCACCCATCCACCACAGTACCTTTTATTCCACCACATCCTCCACTCCCCTGAAATCATCCCCCCTTCTCTCCCCTCCTCCATCTTCCACATTCCCCTCCTCACTTTTTCTCCTCTCCTCTCTTTCTCTTCTCTCTCTCCCCTTCTACCCTTCCGTCTTCTCTCTTCTCCCTCTCTCCCATTCTTCCTGCTCCAGTTTCTTCCCTTTTTCATTCCCCCCGCCTTCCTTTTCCCCTCACCTACCCTCTCCACCCTTTCTCTCTCCCACCTATCCCCTCTCCCTCCTTCCTCTCCCCTCCACTCCTCTCAAACTTCTCCTCTTTCCTTACTCTCCCCCACCTCTACCCTCACCCTCCTTCCTCTTTCCTCCACCCCTCTCTAACTTCTCCCCTTTCCCTCCTCTTCCTTCCTCTACCCTCTTCTTCCTCAATTCTCTTCTTCTACCCCTTTCCTCCTCTCCCCTCTACTCCCCTCTAACTTCGCCCCTTTCCCTCCTGTCCTCCCTCTACCTCCTCTTCCATCTCCCTACCCCCACCCACCCAATTTGTAGCAGTGACATATAGCCTGTGTCTGGGGGCGTCAGAGGCAGGGACCTTCAAGGAAACGAAGAGACCAATTCCATCGTCTTTAATTTGTGTAGGGAGTGAACGTGAGACCCAGACCCGTATTCTCGTGGTTTAAGGAGGCTCCCCAGCACCTCTTCCTTACCGATTTATTCTTGGATATGGCTGGTTAATATATCTTTGTATATTCCCTCTTCCGTTGCCATTTATTCTTGGATGTGGCTGGTTAATATCCTTTTCTATGTTACCTCTTCCTTAGTCATTATTCTTGGATATGGCTTAATATAGTTTTGTACGTTCTTCGTGCAGAGTATGGCGATGTTTGATTGATGTAACACAGAGGACAGTAAGGTGTACGGAGGGAACTAAATCACTTAAGAAAAGGTGTTAGGAAGCTTCCTTATGAGACGAGAATACGGGCCTAAGGCGGTGACTTAAGATGGCTGTGTCTTGCGTAATAATTCTCAGTCCGTATTTTGGTGGTGGGCGGGATGATGAAGATTGCTATATCCTGTTCACTTTAACTATACTCCTGTTACTCCAACCTGGCCTAAAATTGTCCTCTTCACCGTGAATACCGAGTTGTAACAAGGCATTAAAAACAGAATATGAAGCTAGTCACGAAGAAGTGGTATGGAATGGATATAGAACTGTAGCATTGTCTTTTACCGTCACTGAGCTACGTGAAATAATCTACAAAAGGATGAAAACCTGGACCAAGTTAAGGTGACAGGAGTATAGGCGTAAAATTGCTATCTCTTCATCTTGAATGTTGATCCATAGCAAGAGATTAACATAAGAATACAGTGCTAGCCACGAAGAAGTGCTGTGGGAAGGATATAGAGCCGTAGTATAGCTTTATCCAACCACTGACCTACGGGATATAAGCAACTTAAGGATGAAATTCTCCACCAACTTAAAGTGAATGGAGTACAGAACGGCATTTTTTCCCTTGCACATGCGCCCTACCGATTTATTTTCTGAACATTACTCTTTTTCACTAGTATATATTTCTTCAGGTTGATGGGTGATGTAGAGCATACTGATATATCTGCTTTTATAAATATATCACTCTCATCTTAAATGTTAGGACCATCTTGCCTAGCCCCGGACTCCTACGCTCCTCATGGGGCGAAGTAGGACTGGATGATGGATGAATGGATATAAATATATGTTTGCCTCTATCTCCCTTGTCCAGCATATTTGCGTATGAGATATATTTTCCTTTGTTTTCATACACAACGCTCATTTAAAACCTCCTATACTCCATTCCTTTTAACTTTCTTTAACTTTTTTTTTCCTTTTTCAGTAATTTCACGTAGCTCAGTGGCAGAAAAATATAATACTGTAATTCTGCGATCTTTCTGAGAGAGAGAGAGAGAGAGAGAGAGAGAGAGAGATGACTTGAGAGGAAAGAATAGGGGAGAAAAAGAAAATGAACGAGAAGGGTAATGCTGTAAAGGAGAGTAAAAAGGCAATTATTTTTTATTAAACAGTGACATATGAAGCAGTGTGGAAGAGAAAATGGAAGAAAAAAAGAGAATAAAGACAAGAAAAGAGGACATAGGAAAGTAAAGAGGTAGGGGAGAGAAATAGAGAGAGTGGAGGGGAAGAAAATGAAGTGAAAGAGAGGAAGTGAATTGAAAATGAAGGGAAAAGAGGAGTAATGAAAAGAAGAGGGAAAGACAGGGAAATATTACAAGCTAGGGAAGTAAATATGGGGTAAAGAAATTGATAATGAAGCAAGAATGCATGGACGGAGGGAAAGAGAAGGAAGGGAAAAGAGGAACAGTGAAAGGGAGAGGGAAAGACAGAGAAATATTACAAGCTAGGGAAGTAAATGTGGGGTAAAGAAATTGATAAAGAAGCAAGAATGTATGGAAGGAGGGAAAGAGAAGGAAGGGAAAAGAGGAACAATGAAAGGGAGAGGGAAAGACAGAGAAATATTACGAGATGGGGAAGTAAAGATGGGATAGAGAAATTGATAAAGAGGTAAGAAGGAGGGGAAGGAGGGAAAGAGAAGTAAAGGAAACAAAGTAAAGGAACAGGACACAATTGTAAAACTGAGAGTATCTTGTGAGGATGAAGAGAAGAACTGAAGGAAAAAATAAGAAAATAGATGTCTTATGGCTCTTAAAAATCCAGAGAGAAGATATCTAGTAAGACATGGACAAGGGCTTGTGTTTTCATCGGGTAAGGAAGCGTCCTAGCACCTCTCCCTTACCGATTTATTTTTGGATATGTCTGGCCAATATTGTTTTGTACACTATTTATGCAGAGTATGGCGATACTAGAAGGATTTATGCAACACAGTGTAGGACAGTATGATGTAATAAGCAAAGTAAATCGCTTAGGGAAAGGTGTTAGGGAGCTTACTCAACCGACGAGATACGGACCTAAAATATGGTGCTAGTCAAGGGTGTGTATTCTAGTCGGTTAGGGAAGCTCCTTAACACCTCTTCCTAAGTGATTTATTTTGCATATTACACCTTGCCGTCCTCTTCTGTGTAACTTAAATCTCAATATCACCATACTCCGCATAAATGGCGTACAAAATTGTATTAACCAACCGTACCTAAAAATAAATCGGTAAGGAAGAGGTGCTAGGGAGCCTCCTTAACCACCGAGAATGGGAGCGAAGAAGTGGTCGCCCCCACATGAGGAAAAAAAAACTTCGCCCATTCAGTTGCCAACAGTGTGCCCTGCCGTCCATATTTTTTTCAGTCCCCCTCGGAGACAGAAATTATCCTTCCTTCTTACATTCCTTTGTAGTGTGCTTCGTACTGTTATCACAAAGAAATAGATCACATCATTCCTTCCCAGACGACAGAGTTTCTCCTTCCTTCTCACACAATTCCTTCCCGGACGATAGAATTTCTCCTTCCTTCTCACCTAATTCCTTCCCAAACGACAGAATTCCTCCTTCCTTCTCACATAATTCCTTCCCAAACGACAGAATTCCTCCTTCCTTCTCACACTGCTTTGTTTTCCTTCATATTACCATCACTAAAACTAATCACGTAACGTCTTCCATTGTCACATGCTAAGAAATGTAAACGAAAATTTTACACACGACACTGCCACGTATCCAACAAAATTCCGTGAAATGAAAAGTGGGTAAAGATGTGGTAATGCGAGAGATCAAAGGCTTGGTAATTCTTAAGATGGAAAACATTAATATCGCCGTCTCTCTTATGTTCGGCGGAGCGGAAGTCGTTATTACAGATCCATGCGAGTGAGACCAACTGGAATTCATAATGGCTGGTGACGCACGGATCTGGATGATCTGTGTGTTTCGTCATTCGTCAAGTCTCGTCAGCCGGTATTTATCCCTTGAACAGAAAGTCAGCGTATCCCAACCTGACAAAGATCCCATAACATCCTTCACCTTGGTTGATGCCAAGTGTAGTCAGGTTGGAAGGTTGATTGGACCAGTAACCAAGGAGATTCATTCTCACATCATAGCTAAGACTTCAGATTTCATCAATCCGCGACTTAGATTAATTAAGATAATATATACCACGGCTCTATATTCTGCCCATAGCGCATCTTCGTGACTAGTATCATTTCCTAGCGTTAATCTCCGGTTAAAACCCAGCATTCAAGATGAGGAGATGGCAATTTTAGGCCCAGAGAGTGAAACGAGTAAACGCTAAGGCACTATTTTGGTTGACATTGGAGACCTAGAAACATTTCTTCCTTAGCGATTTCTTTGGCATACAACACATTGATAGTCCAAGAATGAGGTATAGGAATGTGGAGGAGATACTGCTTTCCTGTAATTGATGTGATAGATAGGTAGGTAGGTAGGTAGGTAGGTAGGTAAGTAGATAGGTAAATAGTTACATATATAGACAGACAGACAAACAGTTAGATAGATAGGTGCTAGGTTCGTAGGTATGTAGGGTGGCAGGTAGGAAAGGTAGGTAGATAGATATATAGATAGATAGATAGATAGATAGGTAGATATATATAAATAAATAAATGATAAAGCGACAGAGAGAGAGAGAGAGAGAGAGAGAGAGAGAGAGAGAGAGAGAGAGAGAGAATATGCACAAGAAAATTCAATATGAACAGCATATAATTTAGAGGTACTAGGCAGCTTCCATCCCCCTCAAAAATACGGGTTTTTCATACGGTACTTCAGGGACGAATTACCAAGCAGGAATTCAACCGAGTCCAATTAAACATAGGAAAAAATACGGAAGGAAATTCAGCCCAGTCCAATTAAACATAGGAAAAAAATAGGGACTTTTTTCCTTCCCCTTTGTTATGTGAAAAGGGAAGGAACTCGACATAAGAGAGCCCTTTTTTCTCCCTCTGTTTCCCTTCTGTTACGTAAATAGGGAAGGAACATAACGTAACAGCTCATTTTTCTCCTTCTGTTCCCCCTCTTATGTGAATAGGGAAGGAACACAACATAACAGAGCCCCATTTTCTCGCCCAATTTCCCCTCTGTTACGTAAATAGGGAAGGAACGCGACATAACACAGCCCCATTTTTTCCCTCAGTTTCCCCTCTGTGTGCGACTCCCCTTTCTTATTTATCACGCGGCCAGCGACCCAGACATCAAAGGCAAAACACGTGCCTTTGATCTGGTGAAATTAGGCCTGACAATCCCATAAGCCAATTACTTTATATAGAGCTCTGACACTGGCCAAGATATTTTGAGAGAGAGAGAGAGAGAGAGAGAGAGAGAGAGAGAGAGAGAGAGAGAGAGAGGTTTGTGTGTGTGTGTGTGTGGTTTGTTATTTATTAGTGAGACAGAGAGTGAGAAAGAGATGTAGGTGTGTGTGTGTGTGTGTGTGTGTGTGTGTGTTAGTGTATGCAGCAACGTTGAATACACTCAGGTGTGTATAGCCAGACCAACGCACTGCTATTTACACCACAGACACTTCTATATACACCACAGACTCTGCTGTATACACAACAGACACTGCTGTTTACACAACAGACACTGCCATTTACACCACAGTCACTGCTGTTTACACCACAGACACTGCTATTTACACCACAGACACTGCTATTTACACCACAGACACTGCTATTTACACCACAGACACTGCTATTTACACTACAGAAGGAATAAGCTTACTTCGTTTTGCCCTACATATTATCTTCATTGCTGTGTGAAGGAGGAGGAGGAGGAAGAAGAAGAAAAAACAGAAGAGGAAGAGAAGAAGAATGAGGAGGAAGGGAAGGAAAAGGAAGAGAAGGAGAAGGAGGAAGAAGAGAAAATAGAAGAGGAAGAGGAGAAGGAAGGGAAGGAAAAGGAAGAGAAAAAGAGGAAGAGGAGAAAACAGCAGGGGAAGAGAAGGAGGGGAAGGAAGAGGAGAAGGAGGAGGATAAGGAGAAAATAGAAGAGGAAGAGGAGGAGAAGGAAGTGAAGGAAATGAAGGAGAAGGAGGAAGAAAAGAAAATAGAAAAGGAAGAGGAGAAGCAGGGGAAGGAGGAGGAAAAGGAGGAGGGGGAAGAAAAGCAAGAGCGGGAACAGGAGGAAGGGAAGTGGAAGGCTAACCAGGAATAGAGGTAGAGTGTGAGAGGCAGAGGTGGTAATGGAAGAAGAGGAGGAGGAAGAAGAAGAAGAAGAGGAAGAAGAAGAAGAACAAGAGAGGGATGAGGAAAAGAAGGAAGAGGAGGAAGAAAAGGAGGAGGAGAAAGAGGCAGAAGAAGGAAGAGGAGGAAGAGGGTAAAAAGAAGGAAGAGGAGGAAGAGGGAAAAAGAAGGAAGAGGAGGAGGAAGATCGAGGACTGAGAAGGAAGAACAGAAGAGGTAGAGTGGGATATGAATCTGGTTTGCCTTACCTGTTATCCTGATTGCTTCCCACCTGTCTCAAGAGGCGTCTGTAGGAGGAGGAGGAGGAGGAGAGGAGAACAGAATGATGAAAGGGGAGGTAGAACATGATGATGATGATAATGAAAAGAAAAGGGAAAGCGTCGAGAACGAAGAATGAAGAGAAGGAGGAAAAAGAAAGACAGGAAGAAGTGAGGAAGTTTTAAAGCACTAGAGAAGGAATGGTGGGACAAAAATAGCTCCCATCATCCCTTGCCAACATCTACCAACACCCGAGGCCTTTACTAACACTGCCATCATCCCCTGCCAACATCTACCAACACCACGGCCTTTACCAACACCGGCCAACCGCATCCTGCCCCAATAATTATCTCGCGGTATCCTCCCAGACCTTACTGTTGTTATTACTGCTCTTATTATTCCCTCTTGTAATAGCCTGTGTGTGTGTGTGTGTGTGTGTGTGTGTGTGTGTGTGTGTGTGTGTGTGTGTGTGTGTGTGTGTGTGTGTGTGTGATCTCGTAACTATTTTACTTCTCCATTCTTCCTCTTTCCCCTCCTCTCAACCTCCTACACTTTCCCCATTTTTCCCTTCAGCATCACCCTTTTCTTTCCTCCATTACTTCCCCCTCATTACCATCCTTCCTATCTCCCTTTTCTGTCTTCCCCCATTCATTTCCCCTCCTCCCTTCCCTTCTCTTCCCCCACCTTTCTCCCCTTCCCCTCTCCTCCTCCAATCTCCTCCTCCCAAGACCCACGCCATACCAACATAGGACATTTCACTCCGAGGATGACATTAGAAACTCAGACCTATCCCACTTGTCCTTTTTTCCTTCATTCCCGTCTGCACGTCCTTCATTTCCCCCATTGTTATTCTCCCTACCTCCTTCATTTTTATCTCCCTCTCCTCCTCCTTCGTTTCTCTCATCCCCCTCCACTTCCCACCTACCCTTATTTTCATTCACTTTCCTTCTTCCTCCTCTTCTCCCTTCCCCTCCCTCTTCTTCCCCATCTCATTCCCTTTTCCTTCTCAACTCCTTCGTCACCTACAACTCTCTCATTCCTACCTTTCTTCTACTCCTTCCCTCTCACTTTCCATTTCCCTCTTATTTTTGTTTCCCTCTCACCCTTCTCTCACTCCTCCTTCTTCCTCTACTTCCCCCATCTCTCCCCTCTTATACGACCTCCATTTCACGACCAACGACACGTACACCACAGGACAGTTACCTTTGAGGATAACACTGGAAACTAATAAATCCCTTCCTTCTTCTTTCTCCTTCTTCTTTCATTTCTCTCGCCTTTTATCCTTCATTTAGTCTATTCCCTCCCTACCCATATCCTTCCTTCCATCCTCCCCTCCCACCCCTCCTATTCTCTCTCTTCTCTCTCCTTCCTCTCGTCCCACCCACCCCTCCTATTCCCTTTTTTCCCTCCCCTTTCCCCTTCCCCACGCATTTCTTCATATTTTCCTCTCCCTCGCCTTTTCCTTCTCTCCTATTTTCTCTTTCATTCCCTTCCCCCTTCGCCCTTCCCTCCCAACATCCTTCCTCTTCCCACGACTTCCCCTCCCCCCTCCCCATTCCCTCCCAACATCCTCCCTTTTCCCACGACCCCCTGCCCCTCTCTACGACCACCGCCACGACCAGCGCAGGACAATCGCCCCCGAGGATGACATTGGAAAC
>NC_136958.1:24040330-24063385 GCF_032717465.1 Coenobita brevimanus
TTACGGCTCACTTTCTTCTCCGCAGTCTGTGTCTATAACAAACGGTCATCGAATATCAGGTACCATGTGTTCCTTGGCAGAGAACATGAAACTCATTATAAAAGTTCTCCCGTAGCGATTTGTTTTATTTACATCTTCATACTGTGTTATATGTTTCTTTTATTGTTTCAGTATCGACATAATTTTCAGCATTAATATACGAGAGAATGTTAACGTAGCATGTGCAGAAGGAGTTGCAAAGGAAAATGTGTCAAGAATTCTCCAAAACCACAAAATACAGTCCTTAAGCACACATGCATGAGTTGCAGGTATCGGTGTGTTCCTGGCGCCTTGATCTATTTTCATATATTTTTCTTTTCATTTTTTTTTTTTCTGATGTTTGCACATAAGATCGACAGACCCGTAAAGGATCGTAGACAAGGGTGTGCTCTGTGGCTTTAACCTCCTTTTTTCTTCTTGTATTTTTCTCCTCCATTCTTTTTTTTTTTTTTTTTTTTCTGAAGTTCACATGCTTGATCGACAAAACAATAAAGGACTCGCCCTGCTCTCGACCCTACCGGCGTGTGGATCAAGGTCTAAAGAGAATCAGATACCCGCATGTGTACCTGTGGGGGAGAGAATCAGCAGCCAGTCACCGAGGCAGGAGCACATGACGTCACCCAGCCAATCAGTGTTAAGAGGTGCTGGGTGGACAAGCAGCTTCCACATCAGTCCGTGTTTACTTATCAAGTGGATTGTTACGTGGGAGTGTGGGGACTTTGACGCATGGTCGTGAGGAGCGTAGACGTGTTTTCTGTTGCGCTCTTCTCTAGTTTTCAGGGCTGCCTCACCGGCATTAGCTTTTTTTTTCACCCTTCTGGTGACGTTAGGCTAGTTAGTTTCTAACTTTCCTCCCCTCCCTATTAGTTTGGAACAGTAGGTGTCTGTTTCTATTCTGAGTTTACCTTTGCTTATCGCCCACGGAGGGTCCCCCCCACTGATCGCTCTGGGGCGTGAATAAACACGGTCGGGCCTCCCTGGAGTGGTTTGAGAGGGCAACCTCAGACTTAGGTGTGTGGTCCCCGGTTGTTTGTCCCTTGATCGTTTTCTCTCCTTCTTCCCACTTCCCCCCCTAGGGGGGAGTGGATACTATGGAGAACACCCCTACTGCCTCCCTCCCCCTCAGGGGGGGAGGTAGCCCTGACCGACCCAAGACTACTACACGGACAGACAGCCCCCAGACAGAACGGCCCCAGACTCATTTGCCTCGTGACGTCGATGTAAAAAACGCAGAGTTTGTCACCATTCATGCTTTAGGTTCCACTCCCTTGAGCAGTCTCAATCCCTTCATAATTAAGAAGGTTATTGATGGCTGTGCTGGGGAGGTGGAACAAGTCAAAAAACTTGCGAACGGAGGCCTCCTTGTAAAGATTTGCAATTCTTCCCAGGTTAAGGAATTGCTGAAGCTGCGCAAGTTTCATATCTATGATGTCGAAGCCAAGATCCCAACTTCCATGAATTCCTGCAAGGGTGTCATCACTTGCAGGGATCTCATGGTGATAAGTGAGGAAGAGATCATAGAGGAACTTGCTCAGCAAGAAGTAATCGATGCCCACTTCATAACAAGATATTGGGAAGGTGTCAGGACAAAGACTGCGACTATTGTTTTGACTTTTGGAAAAGTATCACTGCCTAGTCATGTCAAAATTGGTTACGAAATTGTTCATGTGTGGCCATATATTCCCAACCCTTTCCGTTGCTTGAAATGCCAGTTGTATGGGCATGGTTCCAAGACTTGTCGGGCTTCCCAGCCAGTGTGTGGCAAGTGTGCAAGCCAAGGTCATGATGCAGAACATTGCACATCTGAGACGGTCTGTTGCTTTCACTGCAAGGGCGCTCACTCCACTTCCTCTAGGGATTGTCCCAAGTGGAAGGAGGAGAAGGAGGTCTGCACAGTGAAGGCAACTGAGGGCATTTCCTATTACGAAGCTAGGAAAAAGGTGAAGGAGTTGCATGCAACTCCCACGCCAAATAGGTCCTATGCTTCGGCGGTAATGTCCCGTCCTGTGATGTGCTCTGTAGAGACGCAGACTGATCCTGTCCTTCTCCCTACTGCAACTCACAGTACATCTTCATCTCGACCTCCTGTCCGCTCTAACTCTCTCACTGACATCCCTAAGGCTTCAACTTATTCTCAGGCTGCTGCTGCCTCTCCATCAGTACGGCCTAAAGTGAAGCCTGCCAAGTCTAGTAAAAGTAATATGACCACCCTCACAAAACAGTCTCGTCCTCATGTTCTTCCAGTTCCCACTCCAGCGAGGGAGAGGAAGGTTAGCTCTTCCTCGGGGGAGTCAGGGAACCTCGTAATTGACGATAATATGGAGGTTTCCATGAACAAGCACCGGGATAGGTCCCCCGGTAGTCGCTTGCCTGCCGGCGGGCGACAAAAATAGACAAAGCACACTGGCCCCCAACGAAAATCTTAAACCGTCGCTTTCACTGTATTACAGTGGAATTGTAGAGGTATTGAGAATAAGTTACAAGATATAGCAATCTTGCTTTCTATACACAGGCCAGACGTTATTTGTTTACAAGAGACGCGCCTGGAGGATCATCCTGATCCTCCACAGTTCAAACACTACCACTCATACAGAAGATATGAAGGTCACGGATTTGCCATTTACACACACAAATCACACCCACAAACGGAAGTGATTCTAAATTCTACTCTGGAAGTGGTCGCGTGCAGAGTAAAATTTAATAACATGTATCTGTCTATTTGCTGTCTGTACTGTCCTCCACATGGCCCCATTGATAGTGATGCTTTAAATTCACTATTTGAACATCTGCCTGGAAAAAAGTTAGTGTTGGGCGATTTTAACGCCCATCACTATCAATGGGGTAGCTTGAGGATTGATGGTCGTGGGGAGCAAGTAGCCGACCTAATACTACAGTCCAACCTCTGTCTTCTGAACGATGGTAGAGTGACTCTTGTAGATGATCGTACTGGTAACTTTTCGGCCATTGACTTATCTTTGGCCTCCCCTGGTATCCATCAAGATCTCTCATGGGACCCTTACGACGACTCCTTGGGAAGTGATCATTTACCCATCTGTCTTTCTTATACATGCGACATCATTTTGGACCCTCCACCTCCAAAATTTAACTGTAAGAAAGCCGACTGGGGATCCTTCTCAAGGATCGCCAATTTAGATATATCTGGGGAGACCATAGATGTTAAGGTCGAAAATATAACTACTTCCATATTACACACAGCTGAGGCTGCTATTCCCAAGACTTCTACAGTTCATGCGAAGCATAGAGCACATTGGTGGACGCTGGATTGCCGACAAGCATTAAGAAAACGCAATACAGGATTTTTGATAGTTAGCCCACTGAGGAAAATTTTATTGCATACAAAAAGGCACAGGCTGAGGCAAGGAGAATAATAAGAAGGGCTAAACGTGACTCCTGGCAGTCCTTTGTGTCCACGGTGACTCGTACAACACCATTACATAAAGTCTGGTCCACTATAAGATTATTAAATAATAAACGCCCATACTTCCCTGTGACCACCTTGCAGGTGAATAACACCACCTATGATGAGCCCGTGGACGTTGCTAACATCCTCGTTAGGAGTTTTTCTCATGTAAGTAGCTCAGCCAATTATGACTCGCGTTTTCAACATCATAAATGCATGGCTGAGCTACAGATATTAGACTTTGCCACAGAAGACATAGACTCCCCGTACAACCAAGAGTTTACGCTAGATGAACTGCTCCTTGCCCTTGAATCCTGTAAAGACACCAGCCCTGGACCAGACACCATCACGTACAGTATGATCCAGCATCTTAATCAGGACAACCTGATTAAGATGTTAGCATTGTACAATGAGATTTGGGCGTCTCAAACGTTCCCAAACTCATGGCACTTTGCGCACGTCATACCGATACCCAAAGAGGCTGGTCGTCTTATGAATCCCACTTCATTTCGTCCTAGTGTGTTGACTTCTTGTCTATGTAAGGTCATGGAACGTATGGTTAACAATAGGCTTCTTTTTGTTTTAGAGTCAAAGAATTTGTTAAATGATCAACAATGTGGCTTCCGTAAATACAGATGTTCACTAGATCATTTAATGAATTTGGAGCATTGTATTGCAGAGGCATTTGCCAATAAAGAATTCATGATAGGGGTGTTCTTGGACATCCATAAAGCCTATGACATGACCTGGTGACACAGTATACTAATGAAGCTCTATGCTTATGGTTTAAGAGGAAATTTGCCTGTTTTTATTTCAAATTTCTTAAGGGACAGAACTTTCTATGTCAAATTGCCCCGTAACGTAACATTGGATATATTTATCCAGGAAAACGGGGTGCCACAGGGAAGTGTGCTTAGTCCTACTTTATTTAGTATTATGATCAATGATATTCTGTCATCAGGTCCCATTCCGAGGAATCTTAAATACTCGCTCTACGCTCACGATTGTGCAATATGGCACTCTTCCCGTAATGCACAATTTTCGGCTGGGCGGATTCAAGCAGCCCTTGACTCCGTCCATCAATGGGCCTTGCAGTAGGGATTTAAGTTTTCCGTACGTAAGTGTGCCGCTATAGTCTTCACTAATTGTAACATACCTAATTTGTGCTTAACTTTGGATAATCAGGCGGTACCTTTTCAAAATTCTGTAAAATTTTTAGGAATACATTTTGATTGTAGAATGAATTTTAAACTTCAAGTTAATACTTTGCTTGCTCGTTGTGATAAACTGTTAAATGTCCTCAAGTATCTAGCGGGTACTACCTGGGGTGCCGACAGAAAATCTTTATTAATGGTGTATAAGTCCCTTATTCGATCGAAGCTAGACTATGGCGCACAGGTGTATGGCTCGGCATCCGATGCCACGCTGAAAGGATTGGGTGTGTTACAGAATAAATGTTTGCGAATGTGTCTTGGAGCCATCAGGTGTACCCGTGTGGCTCGTATGGAAGTGGAGGCGAATGTGCCTCCCCTCTGTATTCACCGTGACCACCTGTCCTTGTCCTATGGCGTAAGGACGTTTAGGAAAAGTAATATCGGCAATGTGGCCTGTACCCCCCTGCGTCAATACCACCACCTTCTGCGGGGGGTGCGTCGGCCACTTGCTGTTCACCTCCACTTACTGACTCAGTAGCTTGGTGTGGACCCCAGTGACTGTGACAAGTTGGTGTTTAAAAAGATAGTGCCTTGGGAGCCACCCGGCTTTACAGTGGATGTCTCATGGCTCCCAGCACCAAAGGCCAAGGCGCCGGAGGCGGAGGTCCACCACTTGTTTCGTAACATCATTGTTCGTCACTTAGGGTCTCATCAATTGTACACTGACGGCTCCAAGTCGAGTGAATGTGTGGGTGGAAGTGTGTGGTCAACTGAATGTGCACTTAGGTATCGGTTGCCGACTCATACATCTGTGTTTACCTCCGAACTTTTTGCTATTGACAAAGCCATAGACTATGCTCTCAGTTCTAGGCATGACTCATTTGTCATATTTTCAGATTCAAAATCAGCCCTTCAGGCAATTGCATCTTGTACTACGGACTCTCACGAGATCCAGGGCTGCATCGTTAATAAGTTGCATTCATGCAACAAGTCATTCACGCTGATCTGGGTGCCTGGTCATTGTCGTATCTACGGCAATGAGCAGGCTGACTTACTTGCAAAGTCAGCTGTAGAGCGCGAGGAGACTTGGGACGTTCCTCGTGATCTACGGTCGAGTTTCTCTCTCGGAAAGAAATCAATAAATCTTCTGTGGCAAGGTCAGTGGACAAGACTAAATATTCCGACCTGTAAGCCGTACCTGGGCTACTGGGACACGGCCAACCTCCCCAGTCGCCTGGAAGAAAAAGTGTTGGCATGGTTACAGCTCAATGCCACCATTTTAACACATATGAAACCTTATATGGAAAGACGCTTCCCACCGCACTGTGACATCTGTGATGCGGTGTTATCTATCAGTCATATCATCCTGCGCTGTCGGCGATTTATTCGTGAACGTGCTTCACTTATAAATTACTGCGGGCAGCAGACGTCCCCTTCACCCTGTCCACCATCCTGGGTGATGGGGACATTGTTATGACTGATAAATTGATGGCTTTCTTGAGAGAGACCGGACTGATCAGAGTGATGTGACTTTTTTACTGTGTGGTTATGGTTTTTTATCAACAGTAAATATGTATATATTGTAATATTAATTAGGGTTGACAGTTGACATATTTTAAATAGTTCCTCCTCCCACTGATCTATTTCTAATATAGATGTCCCCTACATTAAGCCAAGTTCCTTGCCTGACAGTCACCAGCTGATGAGTGCAAGTGTGCAGTATAGGAAGGTATTGGGCACTTGCAGTCGATGGTGGTCTGCTGGGAGAGGTTCTTCACTTATTGTATAAATTATGTAAATACATTATACTATCCTGCTTAACTTATTCTAATTAGGGACGACAGCTGACGTATATGGAAATGTTCCTGACTCGTCTGGTTCCCTTTCATATATTGATGTCCCCTATATTAGGTTGTGCCTCGACTGATAGTCACCAGGTGATGAGTGCAGGTATGTCATGTAGAAAAGCATAACATATCTGCAGTCGATGGTGCTCTGTTAGTCGAGGTATTTTTATCATTAGTTTAAGCCTAGCTATTTGTCTCTGTAGGATTTAGTATAGGTTAGCGATTTGTCTATTAGGTGATTAGTTTTAGGGTCTTTAGATTAGTTTTTCTTTATAATATAAGGTATAAAAAATATAAAACTAAGAAAAAATTTAAAAAAATTAAAATACAAAAAAATAAAATTAAAATTATTATATATATATATATATATATATATATATATATATATATATATATATATATATATATATATACGTACGTTTGCATGAAAGTGTGTCTGTATGTATGCATGGAAGTGTGTGTGTGTGTGTGTGTGTGTGTGTGTGTGTGTATATATATATATATGTTTGTATATATATGTATATATGTTTAAACGTATATACATATATATTTCCGGCCTTAATAAGCAGGGGCTTCGGCCCCAATGGTTGATAGGCCAGGAAAAAAAAAAAAAAAAAAAGTGGGAGTGTGTTGCGTACTTTTTGGCCGTATCTGTGACTATGAGTGACTTCGAGAACTCTAGCGATGAAAGTGAAAGTCGTGATCATCCATGGACGAGATGTAGTGATGTAAGTGAGAAAGTGATGAGGTGCACTAAGCGAAAGGGAAAACGCGACCGGATGAGACCTGCCTGAGTGCAATGACGGAAATAGTGTGCCGGTCAGTGAAGTAGGTCCTCTTGGTATAGTCCTTCCAAAATATCGAGAACGTTTGGGTGTTGTCCCTCATGGGAATTCCCCTTCGCGCAACGCTGCCGAATCTGAACCAAAACACACCTCTCTGTCTCATGTCAGCCATTTACTACTACATGAAATTTATTTACAGTATATATACATATATAATTCTCTAATAAGGCTATATAGTGTAAGAAAATGCCTATTGATTTTAATAACAATGACTTTTTATAAATACCTCAGCACTTGGCACCTTTGTCTTCCAATGCTGTCACACTTGTAGGTGAGTCAGTGAGGATGGGTCAGGTGTCAATCCGCAGGTTCATTTCTTCTCTGAAAGCCATCAAAGATGGAGTTTGGAGGCTTTTCTTCAAATTATAATAATTCATAAAACTGTATGGACTTTTTATAAAAATAAATCTCCATAAAATGTAAATTTTATATGCAGAGAGAGAGAGAGAGAGAGAGAGAGAGAGAGAAACAGACAGACAAGCAGGCAGACTCAGGAGGCTTTTCCCCAAATTATAATAATTCATAAAACCGTATAGACTTTCTATAGAAATCTCCATAAAATGTAGATTTTATATGCAGAGAGAGAGAGAGAGAGAGAGAGAGAGAGAGAGAGAGAGAGAGAGTCAGGAGGTTTTTCCTCAAATTCTAATAATTCATAAAACCGTATAGACTTTTTATAGAAATAAATCTTCATAAAATGTTGATTTTATATGCTGAGAGAGAGAGAGAGAGAGAGAGAGAGAGAGAGAGAGAGAGAGAGAGGTAGTGAGCTGGGAGTGAGGGTTGTCCCTTGAAGTTTCTCTCTCATCCAATTACACTGGTTTACAAAAAATTTTAGGCAAGCATGAAATTAGGTGTTCTAACCTAATTTTGGGGTGCTGATTTCAGATTCGAAATCCGTTTTCACTC
The DNA here is from genome assembly GCF_032717465.1 of Coenobita brevimanus. Taxonomy (NCBI): domain Eukaryota; kingdom Metazoa; phylum Arthropoda; class Malacostraca; order Decapoda; family Coenobitidae; genus Coenobita; species Coenobita brevimanus. The sequence goes on from NC_136958.1 coordinate 24,048,546, forward strand.
ATTACCTCTAGTTTTTGATATATATATATATATATATATATATATATATATATATATATATATATATATATATATATATATATATATATATATATATATATATATTGTTACGGAACAGAGAAAGATAATGTACACTTTAAGTGAGAATACTAAAAATCACTACTGTCCCGTAAAGTTCCAGGTTCAAAACAAAAGAGTTAGGTAAAATTACAAGTTAAAGTTTAATGCTCAAACTAACAACAAAACATTCAGGACTCATAAGGATAATGTAATGGCAAAAAACAGGTTAAATATATGGTTAACTGCAATAGCCTCTATTAACATGAAATTAGCAAGAGTAAATTTACCTAAGTCAGCCCTGATAAAAATGAAAATACACTGGGTAATGCTCAGTTAATGCAAGATAAATTATTACAGATACAAAATAATATTAAAACTGGCTGACAAAATGAATCCTACATAAATTACAAAAACCTCACTAGGCCTACAAATTAACACCTTACGGTACACAGTACAAGGAAAAATGCAATAACAGTTATACTCAAATTACACAGCTGCTAGATGGTTGGAGACTTCCTGAGCACTCACAACAATAACTGTACAGGGGAGGACAGAGATGTGAACAAAATGAGGAGTAGATCTAAGTGGCAATTAATGTAGAGACTGAGCTCATTATATAGGGGCCGGCAGAGCTTGATACAACTTGTAAGAAGGACGCGCAAATGAAGCCATAGGGACAAAGAGCTGACAATCCCGCTCTGAACAACAGAAAGGACGACTTACTCTACTATAACGGTAGAAGGGGGGGACTGAGGTAGAACACGCTCGTGATAAAACAGGCAGCACACTGTACGTTAGAATTACACCAAGGATGATGAAATCATAGGCTATGTAACACCTCCCCACAAAGAAAAAGAAATTTACAAAGGAAATTTCTTATTACTCTAAAACAATCTGTCTAAAGTCTAGATAAGCAATCTGCAATAACATTTTCTTTCCCCTTGACATGTTGTATGTCTAATGAATACTCCTGAAGAAGTAGACTCCATCTTATCAATCTCTGATTTTTATCTTTAAACTTACTAAGGAATTTCAGTGGGTTATGATCGGTATAAATGACTATGGGGTCAAAACCAGAACACAAATAAAATGAAAAATGCTGTAAACCCAAAATCAAGGCCAAAAGCTCTTTCTCAATAGTGGAGTAGTTCTTTTGAGGTGGAGTGAACTTCTTACTGTAATAAGATACAGGGTGTTCAATACCCTGATCATCCTCTTGCAGCAAAACAGCCCCAGCTCCTGTATCACTTGCATCAACAGCCATCTTAAAAGGCTTAGCAAAATTTGGAGTAGCGAGCACTGGCTGACTTAATAGAATAGCTTTAAATTTGTTGAAAGAGGATTCACAGTTATCGGTCCATGCAAATTCAACTCCCTTTTTCAGTAGGTCTGTAAGTGGTGATACAAGAATTGAAAAGTTAAGAACAAATCTCCTGTAATAACCTACCATTCCCAAAAATCTTTGTAGCTCTTTCCTATTTTTAGGTCTGGGAAGATCACTTATAACCTGAACCTTAGCTCCTGGTGGTGCAACATGTCCATCACCAATTACGTACCCAAGGTACTGAACTTTAGCTTGACCAAACTCATGCTTTGATAAATTAGCTACAAGATTAGCCTGAACTAAACGCTCAAGAAATTTACTGACATGGCATAGGTGATCTTTCCAGTTGTCACTGAAGATTAATACATCATCAATATAAACAACACACCCTGCCAAACCCTCTGTTACAACATTCATGAGCTTCTGAAATGTGGCTGGTGCATTCTTCATACCATACGGCATTACAGAACATGCAAAAGCCTTTCCTAGTGTTACAAAACATGAGATCTCCCTAGCACGTTCAGTCATAGGTACTTGCCAGTATCCCTTTAACAAATCAAACTTACTTATGTACCTAGCCTTTCCGATCTTGTCTATGCAATCTTCCACACGAGGGAGAGGGTAAGTGTCTGTTTTGGTTATCTGATTAACACGTCTGTAGTCGATGCAAAGCCGCTGTGACCCACCCGGCTTAGGGACCAGAGTGACAAGAGAACTCCACTCGCTCTGACAGGGCTCAATCATCTTGTGGTCCAGCAGGTAGCCAAGCTCCTTCTGGATGAGAGGAACTTTCACTGGGTTCACACGGTAAGGAGGCAATTTAATTGGCTTTGCATCTCCAACATCGACATCATGCATCAACACAGTGGTTCTTCCTGGAGTGGCACGGAACACTTGCGGGTACTCCTGCAGTAATGCCGAAAACTCTTGCCTTTCCTCGGGAGGTAGATGAGAAAGCTTAGTCTGGAGATCATTCATATCAGGATTCTTCCCCAAACTATCACTCAGGCTCATACTGCATGGGAGAGCTTCACTTGCAGACTCGGGTGGAACAGCTACAGTGCAGACTGGATTATTTTCGTCCCGCCAGTGATATAACTTTAGCATGTTGATGTGACATAGTTGCTTGTTCTTTCTACGATCTGGTGTGGCGATAACATAGTTGACATCACTGAGTTTCTTCTCCACGAAATAAGGACCACTAAACTTGGCTTGAAGAGGTTGCCCATGAACCAGTAGAAGAATCAAAACCTGATCTCCTGGCTGAAAGTGGCGTAACCTGGACTTCTTATCATACCAAGTCTTCATCTTCTCCTGAGCAGCTCCTAAATTCTCTCTCGCCAACTGTAAAGCAGTGGACAGCCGTTCTTTGAACTTCATCACATACTCCAGCAGGTTGACGTCATCTTCCTCCGACAGCCAGCATTCCTTGACTAGCTTAAGGGGTCCTCTTACTTCATGGCCAAACAGTAGTTCAAAGGGTGAGAAGCCCAGTGATTCATTTGGAGATTCTCTTGCGGCAAATACAACGAATGGAAGACCTTTATCCCAGTCTTTCTGATGTTCCAAACAGTATTTCTTGAGCATCGATTTGAGTGTTTGATGATATCTCTCCAACGCTCCTTGAGTCTGGGGATGGTAAGCTGAAGACGTGATCTGGGTGATGCCCAACTCTTTCAGAGACTGCTTGAAAACATTTGACGTGAAATTACTTCCCCGGTCTGACTGTACCTCCTTGGGCAGACCAAACTTTGTGAAGAACCCTAGCATTTCCTTAACCACGTTCTTTGCTGAGATATTTCTAAGTGGAATGGCTTCAGGATAACGAGTAGCCATATCAATCAGGGTCAACACATAAGAAAATCCTGAAGAAGTCTTAGGAAGAGGGCCCACAATATCCACCAACACACGGGTGAAAGGCGCCTCAAAAGGAGGAATGGGAACTAGAGGTGCAACCTTTTCGGTCTGATTACACTTCCCCACAACTTGGCAGGTGTGACAAGACTTACAATACCAGGAAACATCCCTAAAGATACCTGGCCAGTAGAAGTGTTTCAAAATGCGTGTCACAGTCTTCCTCACTCCAAGGTGTCCTGCCAAACTGGAATCATGAGCCACTCTAATGATATCCTGCCTACAAACACGAGGGATGACAACTTGATGTACAACCTCCCATTCACAGTCGGCTGATGCTGTTGGGGGTCTCCACTTCCTCATAAGTACTCCTGACTTTACATAATAACAAGTAGAAGCACCGGCTGACTCTTCCTCACTGCAAGCAGAGTTAGCTAGACCTTTCAACTCAGGGTCAGCAACCTGCAACTCAACCAACTCTTGACGAGACAAATTATCAACACTACGGGGTACTGCCTCATCTGGTGAGTGGTCCAAATTAGCAAGAAAAGTGTCAGCTAGGATAACATCATCATCATTATCCTCTAAATCACCAGTAACTTTAGACTTAGCCCTAGTGACAGCACATGCAGGGAACACATCAGGGACACCACAATCCTGGGCCGCAGCCACTGCCTCACTAGACAACTGAGGATCTGGACACACTTGACTTGCACCAATATCATTTCCAAGTAAGAAAGTTACACCTGACATTGGGAGTGTCTCAACCAACCCAACCATAACGGAACCATTAACAAAACCAGTCTCTAAATTCACTCTGCACAGAGGGACAGAGAAGCAATTATTCCCTACACCTTGTAAGATTACAGTTTCATGAGAGGAATTAACATTAGAGCCTAGAACACTGGTCAGCATAAGGGATTGGCAAGCACCTGTATCACGATATATTGTAACTGATTTCCTGTCATTATTGTCCAGAGGACTGACAAAACCTTCAGACAGGAAATTAGCACATGAACTCTTGAGAGTGTCACCCACGTTACTGCTCAAAAGAGGAGCTCCATCAAGAGAATTTAAGTTACTCCTCAAAGCAGGTTCAGTTAACTCAGTTAAAGAATTCTGGGAACTCTCAAGAGTGGACACTAGACCAATTGACTGAATATTTAAAGACTCCTTTTTGTTCACATCACGCTGTCTCCTGAAACATCTCTCCGTAGTATGACCAAGCTTACTACAATAAGTACATTTACTTTTCTGAAATCTAGAGGAGAAGCTGGTATTTACTTCCTGAGAAACATCATCTTTATTCTCTTTCCTGTTACCTGTACTCTGAGTAGAGGCAACGTACTTACTCTCAGCTTTCCCTTTTTCTTTAGAATATCTCTTGTGAGTGAGAACATATTCATCAGCTAAAACTGCAGCATCAGACAAATTATCTAGTCTTCTCTCATCAAGATATAGGCTTACATCTTTATAAATACACCTCTTGAAGTCCTCCAGCAAAATCATCTGCTTAAATTTACCAAAATCAGAATCCACATTCTTAGAATTTAACCACTGCTCTAACAGATCTTCTTTGATTTTTGCTTACTCAACATGGGATTGCTTATCTTGCTTGTAAGTTGTCCTAAATTTTACTCTATAGGCTTCAGGAACGAGCTCATAGGCCTTAAGAATCAAGTTCTTAACTACATCATAATTATCAGATTGATCCTGAGGCAAAGATGCATAAGTTAATTGAGCTTTACCGGTGAGAACAGTTTGAAGGAGTACTGGCCAATACTTTTTGGGCCAATTAAAACCTGTAGCTACCCTCTCAAACAACTGAAAATACTTTGTTAAATCAGTTTCATTAAAAGGAGGGACAAGTTTAACATTTTTAGCCACATCAAAATCATCAGAGCTAGATGATCCAGTTCCTCCTTGTTTCATGCGATACTCATGGTCTGCCTGAATCCTGGCAAGTTCAATTTGTGCCTGTATCTGTGCCTCCTGAATAAGAGCATTTGCCTGAAATTCAGCCTCCTTAGCTTTTGCCTCCTGCAGAGCTAGCTGTAAAATAGCTAATTCAATCTGCGTTTGCTCATTTGGAGGAGTTACATTAAACAAGCTTTCATTAATCATGTCAGCAATTTGATCTTTAGAATGATGAGAGTGAACTGCAATTCCCAGTTGTTGAGCAACAAGCTTAAGTTCATTCTTTGTTCAGTTCTCTACATCACACATTGTTTGCACATTTGACAAAAAATCTTTTGCTTCATCAAGCGTAGTAATAGTAGACATCATGAATAAGTAACAGTCACAAAATATCAAGCAATATCCTTATGATAATATCCTGAATATCCTGATGAGAGGTCGCCAAATTTATGTTACGGAACAGAGAAAGATAATGTACCCTTTAAGTGAGAATACTAAAAATCACTACTGTCCCGTAAAGTTCCAGGTTCAAAACAAAAGAGTTAGGTAAAATTACAAGTTAAAGTTTAATGCTCAAACTAACAACAAAACATTCAGGACTCATAAGGATAATGTAATGGCAAAAAACAGGTTAAATATATGGTTAACTGCAATAGCCTCTATTAACATGAAATTAGCAAGAGTAAATTTACCTACGTCAGCCCTGATAAAATGAAAATACACTGGGTAATGCTCAGTTAATGCAAGATAAATTATTACAGATACAAAATAATATTAAAACTGGCTGACAAAATGAATCCTACATAAATTACAAAAACCTCACTAGGCCTACAAATTAACACCTTACGGTACACAGTACAAGGAAAAATGCAATAACAGTTATACTCAAATTACACAGCTGCTAGATGGTTGGAGACTTCCTGAGCACTCACAACAATAACTGTACAGGGGAGGACAGAGATGTGAACAAAATGAGGAGTAGATCTAAGTGGCAATTAATGTAGAGACTGAGCTCATTATATAGGGGCCGGCAGAGCTTGATACAACTTGTAAGAAGGACGCGCAAATGAAGCCAAAGGGACAAAGAGCTGACAATCCCGCTCTGAACAACAGAAAGGACGACTTACTCTACTATAACGGTAGAAGGGGGGGACTGAGGTAGAACACGCTCGTGATCAAACAGGCAGCACACTGTACGTTAGAATTACACCAAGGATGATGAAATCATAGGCTATGTAACAATATATATATATATATATATATATATATATATATATATATATATATATATATATATAGGCCTAGAACCAAAATAGTCGCCAAAAATCCATTTACCATCCTATTTTCTTGGAACCTGGTTTAAAACGTGCCCCACAACAAGGTCAAACATGTGTATTGTGCGGCTAGGAACACCAGTAGCTTCCTGGCGGTGAGAGGGGGTGGTTAGTGCTGTCAAGTACCAGCAGCACCAGTGGTGCCTCTGTGGCGACCTCAAGGTCATTCGGCTCCTTATGGGTATGCAGGCGGGCTTCACGAAGTACTGCTGCTTTCTGCCTCTGGGACAGTCGGGCTGTGTCCAAGCACTTCACCCAGAAGGACTGGGGGTCTAGAAGCACTTTCGTGCCTGGGAAACACAGTGTCCAAGAAAATCCTCTGGTGGACATGAACAAGGTGCTTCTTCCCCCTCTTCATATCAAGCTTGGCCTTATGAAGAATTTCGTGAAGGTCATGGACAAGGATGGCGCTGCCTTCCAACACCTGTGGACTCTGTTCCCAGCTCTCAGTTCTGCTAAGCTCAAGGAGGGCATCTTCGTCGAACCTCAGATCCGGGAAGTGCTGAAGGATGAGGTATTCGAGAAGCTCACCTTGAAGGAACTGAGAGCATGAGAAGCATTTAAGTCAGTCTGCCATGGCTTCCTTGGTAACACACGGGCACTAGATTACCAGGAGCGTGTCGAGTTGTTGCAGGTTTATCAGGATATGGGGTGCCGAATGTCTCTCAAGATTCACTTTCTCCACTCCCACGTCAACTTCTTTCCCCAGAACCTCGGAGCAGTAAGTGACGAACATGGGGAAAGGTTCCACAAAGATATTACTAAGATGGAGAGCAGCAACCAAGACAAGTGGAACCCCAGCATGATGGAGGACTTCTGCTGGATGCTCCGGCGCGACATCCCGGAGGCAAAGTACACCAGATTGTCCAAGAAAACTCACTTCTGACTGTCTGTAGTATTATGATGTGTATATATGTATATATCCAAGTAAGAGTAATATTTACAGTAGTTCTGTCAGTGTTCTGTGTCTGTTTTGTTTTGTTCTGTAATATGCCATTTTAATATATGAAATAAACTCATATTATAAATATATGCATTATAAAAAAAAAACGGGATATCTGAAAGCAAGAAAACTTGAGGTGATAGAGCAAAACTGTTTAGAAATCTGAATTAAGCATATCAAAATTAGTCAAAAACACCTATTCACATGCTTGCCTCAGATTTTTTTTTTTTTTTTTTTTTTTGTAAACCAGTGTTACTGGCCCAGTAGAAACTGTGGCAACATCGCACGTAGGGGAATTCCCATAAGGGACAATGCCTAAATGATCTCGATATTTTGGAAGGACTATAGGTGTGTTTGTGTTGCCTTCGTGGTGATAACTTTTTTTTTTTTTAATAACAGAGCAGAGGAAGGAAAAACAAATGAATAAAAAACAAACAAACATAATGCACATAACAGTGACTTATGAATAATGGGGAATTTGAACGAACAAAAACTGCAAAACTATGTGCATGAAGAGTGTACTTGTTGGTCGGTCAGTGTTGCGTAGGCCCCACAATTGATATACATAGTGAAGTGTGATGCTGAAGAGCATATACTGTGTAAGTTGGTGTATCGCCGTTCATGGGCTGGACAAGAGGATTCATTCGATATTGTGTTACCTTCCTGTTTCGAAGCTGTTTTATCAATCGGACGAAGTCTTCACCTCGACATGGGACTCGAGAGCACTGATCATGACTAAGAAACGTTATAAGCCACAGTAATAAGCCATAGTAACAAGGCAAGTCCATAGTAACATCAAACGGTGACGGGGTGGAAGGAGTGTTAAGTGGTGGGTTAAGTGGAGGTAGTGGAGGTGTGAAAGGGGACAGGACAGATTCGAACGGGTCGACTCGGACGGTGACTGTCTCGAGCGCACATCTGAACCACCGCCACCGCCACCACCATCCTGCCCTCACCCCCTCCCTCCCACCACCGCATCCACCAGCATCGCGCCATCACCCCTCCCTACCACCATCACCTCCGCCATCACACGACCAACGCAGCTTCATGACCAGTGAGTATTTCTGTAAGGGGAAATATAACACTGTTTTTATTCTGACATGGGCTAAAATTCCCTACTCTCCCTCTTGAATGCTGAGTCGTACGAATAGACAAGGATGAAATGATTCAGTTTTCAGAACAATACGAGTAGATCAAAGGTTAAAGTGATAGGGAAAGTTTACACATACTGGTCGCAGGTGTTGCATTGTGACTGTTCATTGTCCCGTATTCTCTCTCTCTCTCTCTCTCTCTCTCTCTCACGCAGACACATTTCATTTTTCCGCACAAATTCACCGTTAGTCTTTCAGTATCACGTTCTTTCTCGACTCGGCGTAGGTTTACACTGCTCTCTCACTCCCAGACATTCTTACACACACACACACACACACACACACACACACACACACACACAATCAGTTACTCGTACACTCACAGCCACTCCTTCACCAACATACACACCCACTCCCACAACCTACGCTCTCCCTCACACCTACACCCACTCCCAGACCCACACCCACTCACTCCCACTCACATTCCTACTTCGAAACCTACTCCTATGCCCACCCCCACTCCCTCCTACACCCACTCTGAAACCCAGTCCCATTCACACCCACTCACATTCCCACTGCCACTCCCACACCTCCACCCACTCATTCTCACTGACAGAACCACTCCCAAACCCTCCTCTGCACCCAATCCCACTCTCCTGCTCGTTTTCAGTTCTCTTCCAGTCACTTTTTCGGCCACTCTAATGACTTCCTCTTGCACCTCGCTCACGTATTATCTCACTTTCTCAGAGATGCCTCTCCACATCCACCCTTGCCCTAACCCTCATGACTGGTCCTTCCCTACACACACACACACACACACACACACACACACACACACACACACACACACATACAAACACAAACACTCACACACACAAACACCATCAAGTGATCCTGATCGACCCGGTGTGTTACACACACACACACACACACACACACACACACACAACCTATTCATGGACAATGATACATGCATAGCCTATATACATTCTCTCTCTCTCTCTCTCTCTCTCTCACACACACACACACACACACACACACACACACACACACACACACACACACACCACACACACACACACACACACACACACACACACACACACACACACACACACATACAAACACAAACACTCACACACACAAACACCATCAAGTGATCCTGATCGACCCGGTGTGTTACACACACACACACACACACACACACACACACACACACACACACACACACACACACAACCTATTCATGGACAATGATACATGCATAGCTTATATACATTCTCTCTCTCTCTCTCTCTCTCTCTCTCTCTCTCACACACACACACACACACACACACACACACACACACACACACACACACACACACACACACACACAAAATATTCTGGACCAGAATATTCTGGTCAACTCTTAATTCTTTCAATAATAACAAGTCATCTTCAATTCCCCCACTAAAATCTTCAGATGGGAACATTATAAATGACCCGCGTGGGAAAGCAGATAATTTTGCCAGTACATTTGCCAGAAACTCTACCATAGACGACACCAGCCAGAATGCCCCAGTACTAGAACCTGACTCTCCCGAAACTGCCTCACTTAAAATACAGACAAGATACATAAAATCCATCCTAGACAATTTACCCACCAACAAAGCTCCAGGCCCAGATGGAATTCCGCCAAATATTTTGAAAAAGTGTTCCCCTGAACTTGCCTCTGTTCTAGCTAAATTATTTAGACTATGCATACATACTTTTTCATTCCCAAATTCATGGAAAGAAGCCAATATCCACCCAATTCCGAAGAAAGGAAGTTCCTCTGACCCCTCTGATTACAGACCAATAGCTGTCACATCTTCTCTTGGTAAGGTATTTGAAACTTTAATTAATAAGCATATTGTTAAACATCTTGAATCGAACAACTTATTAGTAATAGACAATATAATTTTCGCCACGAAAGATACGCCATTGACATACTCAATCTCCTAACTCATACCATCCATCAATCAATTGATCTACATGGAGAAACTCATGCAGCAGCTCTTGATATTTCTAAAGCTTTCGACAGAGTATGGCACCGTTTCCTGCTGTCCAAACTCCCTTGCTATGGACTAACGTCTTTTCTTCCTTTAATTTCTTCGTATCTTGGTGACAGGAAAATAAGAGTAAAAGTAGATGATGTATATTCCAATTTCCACTCAATTAACGCCGGCGTGGCAGGTGTCAGTTCTGGCGCCAACCCTATTATTGGTTCATATTAATGATCTCTTATTTGTCACCCACAATCGCATCCATTCATATGCAGATGACTCAACACTACATAGTTCATTCACACTCAGACACCCATTTACTAAGTCTAATATCTCTACCTCTCAACTCAGTACAGCCATCTCCATAAATCAAGACCTATCTACGATCAGTGAATGGGGACAAAACAACCTTGTCTCTTTTAATGCTAGTAAAACTAAATATATACAATTTACTAATAGACAGATATTGCCAGATTTGTACATTACCTTCAGTGCCACTAATATTCCCATCTCCAAAAGTATTGAAATTCTTTGCGACTCACTTAACAATGCCCTGCCCTCAGCTGGACCTCTCATGTTAGATGAGTTGCTAAAACCGCGTCAAAGAAACTTGGATTATTGTACAGAGTCCGTAACTTCTTCGCTCATGAGCAGTTAACTATAATTTATAAGTCATGTGCGCTTTCAGCTTGAATATTGCTCACCCTTGTGGAATGGATGTGGAGACGTTGCATTAAAACACCTAGATAAAATTCATAACAAAGCTGTTAGAATTATTAACAACCCTGCCATTACAAATAATCTACCTCCCCTGCAAGTAAGGAGGAATGTTGCCTCCCTTGCATTATTTTAGATTTTTTTTTTTTTTTTTTTTTTGGCAAATGCTCAGACGAAGTTGCGTCCATGGTGCCACCTCTCCATGCCTTCCCTCGTGCTACACGGGCATCTGGTAGCGCTCATGACTGGAATGTCACTCAGCCATATTACAGAACTTCTGCCTATCAGAATTCTTTTATTCCCCGAACTGCATCTCTCTGGAACTCGCTTCCCGAGAGTTGTTTCCCTCCAAATTTCAACCCTCAGCTGTTCAAGTCTAACTGTTACAGATATTTTATGAACGGAGGACACCAGTAATCTGATGTATGGATTATTTTTGTTTTTATGCATTTGTTTTTCCTTCCTCCGTTCTGTTATTAAACACACACACACACACACACACACACACACACAAACACACACACACACACACACACACACACACACACACACACACACACACACACACACACACACACACACACACACACACACACACACACACACACACCGTACAGTGCAAACTCACTCCTACTGGGCTGACATTCACAATTGCTTTCATACATGCTCTTTCATTCGCACACTTCCACTCACACATTTCAAAGACTTTTCACTTCTCTTTTTTGTCTTCGTCTTGCACTCTCTCACAAAGATTCATTCTAATGCATCATTCTCATACCCCTCGCTCACTCACTACTCACAGCATCCATCCTCTCTCACTCACAAACTTACAGCATCCATCCTCACTCACTCACTCACTCACAGCATCCATCCTCACCCACTCACTTACTCACAGCATCCATTCTTACTCACTCACTGCATCCATCCTTACTCACAGCATGCATCGACTCACTTCCTTTCTTGTGAAGTGGTAAAGGAAGGCAATTTTTAGCTAACCCATACATTTCTAAAAGCCATTCTTAAGCTTATAAAGGACGTAGAGCCACTGTATTAATCTGCCTCTGGGCTTCGTGAGATAAGTCTGGGCCAAGTTGAGATGAAAGGACTGTACCGATTATTCCTCACCTGTTATTATTTCTACCCACACCTGATCATGCTACATCTCAGTCCGCTCCTTTCCTTTCCTTTTCACCTTCCCACATTCTCCCTGTCCCACGCACCGATCTGGAGTTCTGCAGTTGCAAATGTTGAAAGACGCAGAGTGGGTGTGGGAATGATGAAGGGAGTGTAGATTGAAAGGACAAGGGGGTAATATTTTAACTGAAAGAGGGAAGGTGTTTGCAAGCCTTTATTTATTTATTTATTTATTTATTGGCCATAATTTGTGTGGACTTTGATGGTGGGAAAAAAAATTGTTGAGTTTTCAGCCTCATTACTAACTACACCTGTGCAATATTTGATGCAGGTTAACTAACTCCATTAGGTAGGGGAAAAAAAACAGCGGTACTGTACATTAGACGATTTGTTTCCAGTCTGTGTCTATATGTACGTATGTATGTATATGTATCTGTGTGTGTTTCTTTTACATATAGTACAAACCTACACACACACACACACACACACACACACACACACACAGGAGCGCAGGTAAAAGGTATTCCTTCATCTACGTGGATATTTTCACTCTGTCGTGGGTAAAACAATTTGCATATATGCCGCGCTCATCCAGTCCGGCCAGAATGAAGAGCGGATACATGAATGCCTATCTATTTTCCCATCTATCTACTCTCTCTCTCTCTCTCTCTCTCTCTCTCTCTCTCTCTCTCTCTCTCTCCCTCTTTGTTTCATATTTCCTTCATCCTTCTCCCTTTCCATTCTTTATGCTCCACTTTCTCTGCTCTCTCTTCTCCTCTCTTCTCTTCTTTTCTCTTCTCTTCTCTTACTTCTGTCTTCCGTCCCCATTCTGTATCTCTCTATCTCTCCTCTCTTTCCTCTCTATTCTTCATCTTTTCACGCGTCCTTGTCATCTTCCCTCCTTCTCTCCTTCCATTTTTCACTCTCCTTCATCCCCTTCTTTCAGTATGTTAATCCAGCCTTCTTATTCTGTCCTTCTTTTGTCTTCCCCTTCTCTCGCTTATTCCTTCCTTCCTTCCTTCCTTTTTCTCTTTCCCCCCTTCCTTTCCTTCCTTCCTTCCTTCCTATATTCTCGTTTTTATTTCTAGTTTTGATATTTCTGTTTTATCTTTGTTCTTTCTCTCTCTCTCTCTCTCTCTCTCTCTCTCTCTCTCTCTCTAACACACACACACACACACACACACACACACACACACACACACACGTCTTTCTTCGCTTTATCCTTTTGTCCTATTTCTTTCTATGCTTCTCAGCTTTTGTTTCTTTGTTTATTTTTCTCCCTAAAGTTTTTTTCTTCTAAATTTCCTTCATTTTCTTTTCCCTACTAAATTTTTCTTTCTCAGTTCTTTTTCTTATTTTTCATGTTTTTCTTTTTTTTTCAGTCATGCTTTTAGGTGGCAGGTGGGGACGCGCACCCTCCCACTTCTATCTGTCTTTCTCGATCGCTATCCTACTCATTGGATAGACAGTAGTAGATAGGATAAAGACTGGAATTGAGAGGATAAGAGGGAAGAACAGAAAAAATACAACACAGAATACAGGAATTGACAGAGGATAGATAGGAAAAATAAATAAATAAAAACACAGAATATATGGTGGATTGAGGAACACAGAGGACAGAAATAGAAAAAAATAGAGACAGTAGATAGAGTATAGAGCAGATTTGATAGAAGAGAGAACAGAATAGGCAGAATAAAAAGGATAGACAGAACACAAGATATAACAGGGTGATAGGAGTGATGGGATGGAAATGAATGGGTCTCTTCTTTCTCATATTCAAGTTCGTAATCCATTGCATTCACCTCCACTGCCGTGCCTATGTAGCGCGCTCCTGTAAGCTAGCACTATTCCTAGTTGCCTAGATCATTAAATCCCTTCTTTCTCATATTTGATCGTCACTCTCATTCCCATTCCTATGTCAAAATTTATGGTACTATAAATAACTTTTATATATATATATTTTTTATTATATATATATATATATATATATATATATATATATATACCTCTTACAGTTAGATCTTTCTACATAGCCAACCTCCGCCATATAAACTTGGGAATGTTCACCCGGCCACTCTGCATTCACACCAGATGCTGTGGTTGAACCAGTGTCGCTTACTATAAAGTATGCTTGCACCCAGTCGGCTTGCGCGGGCCGATTACACTTGTTCACAGACTACACACATCCAAGCCACTCCAACACTACAATTACACTAACAAGCACTTCTCACCCTCATACAATCTCTATGACAGCCTAAGCCACTTGGTAGAATACACTCTGTATCGTCCCGACTTCGGTCATAGGCCGGTCCTGCAATGGATACTCAAACGGCTAATGATGTAAAATCAAAATATATATATATATATATATATATTTATATATATATATATATATATATATATATATGTGTGTGTGTGTATGTGTGTGTGTCTGTGAAA